>NW_017732014.1:562788-573204 GCF_001890085.2 Hipposideros armiger
AAGCACTATGGGCAGTCTATCTGAAGTGTACCTGGCGTATAAGACGACCCCCCACTTGGAGGCATATTTTTCAGGGCCAAAAAATCATCTTATACGCCGGCAAATACGGTAGTTTTTATGGCCCTCTACAAAAAATCCAAAACATGACTTCGCAACCTGATACTAAACAGTTTAAGAACTAAGGCGGGGTCGGCCGAGTGGTGCATTGGTTAGGAGTTGGCTTGGGACGCCAGCTCTGAGCAGCAGGGCTGGGGTTCGGATCCCACATGAGGGCCAGGGATGCTGTGCCCTCTACAGCTAAGATGGTGAACAACAGCTCGACCTGGAGCTGGGCTGCCGAGTCGCCGGTGATGGCGTAAGCTGCAGTTGGGCTGCCGTAAGCTACCATGAGTGGCCGGCAGCGGACATGAGCTTTTGCAAGCTGCTGTGAGCCGCCGAGAGCGGCCATCCAATGGCCAGTGAGTGACTGCCTCACCCAGGAACAGCACAATGATAATACCAACATGAGCCAGTGAAGCGACGTCCTCCACAACTAGACTGAAGAACAAAAGGACAGCTACTTGTCTGTTCCCCTTTCCCGATTCCTCAACGCTGTTCCCCTACCCCAATTCCCCAATAAAATCTTTAAAAAAAGAATTAAGGCAATAGGGCTGGTTGAGTGGCTCAGTTGATTAAGAGCACAAGCTCTGAGCAACAGGGTCACTGGTTGGATTCCCACATGTGCCAGTGAGCTGAGCTGCCAACAGATGACAGGATGGCTCAGCTGGTGAGAAGCACGTGCTCCTAACAACAAGGTTGCCAGTTCAACTCCCCCTTGGGAAGGTGGGCTATGCCCACCCGCAACTAAGATTGAAAAAGGCACCTTGAGCTGAGCTGCCCTGAACTGCTGGATGGCTCAGTGGTTAGAGTGTGTGCTCTTAGCAACAAGGTTTCCAGTTCAACTCCTGCATGGTATGGTGGGCTGTGCCCACCCGCAACTAATACTGAACACGACACCTTGAACTGAGCAGCCGCGAGTTGCCGACAGGCAGCCGAATGGAGACTGGACTTGGAGTTGAGCTAGCTGCGCCCCCCCGCAGACTGAAGGACAACTTGGCTGTTCCCCTTCCAATTCGCCAACACTGTTCTCCTTCCCCAATTCCCAATAAAATATTTTTTTAAAAAGAACTAAGGCAATAGATTGAAACTACCTAAATTCAAGCCCCAGCTCAGCCTCTTACTAGCTGTGTGACCTATGATAAACAACTTATGATCTGTATCTCGGTTTCCTCATCTTTAACATGGGAACACCAGTACCCCTGACCCCCACAGGGCTTAGTGAGGATTAAATATTTTAATTCATATAAAACTCCTAGAGTAATAATTAACACTCAATGTTTAAACATTGTCGTTATTACTCATGCACAAAGACTCCCCATCCCTTCCTGCATTTATTCAACAAATATCAGGGCATCTGCGTAGCAGAAGAATTTACAGCTGAGCAAAAGAAATATCTCTCCCCAGAGAATATATAACCTAAGAGGAAGAAAATGCTAAGTTCTACTCAGGTGAGGCTTGGCTGCCAAGGGCCAAAGGGTCATTCCCTCCTCGCTGAAGCGTTTTTCGAGTAGTCAAGGCTGGGAAGGAAAGGAGGCTGAGAGAAATCCGAACTTCATCAGAACTCCTGCATACACCACAGTGGACATCCCAGACAAAAGCCACGAGTGATCCTCTCCAAAAATTAAAACTAAAACCATTATGAGGAATCCCAGTACAGCCCCGCTTCCCTGAGGGATCAGAGAAGGGCCAGGGACACTGCCGCAGGGGCTCTGACCTCATCCCGGGTTTACAGATGCTTTCAGGGAACTGGGCGCTTCTCTGGAAATTACAGAGTGCTACTAACAAGAGACGTAGCCTGCACCACAAGCCCGGCTCCGTTCTGTCTTTTCCTTCTATTGTACATTCTCATTTAACTCTCAAAATTCCTCTCTTAGGTAGACACTAGCATCCACTTAAAGAGTAAACAGAAGCAGAGACATGAAGATACTTGCCGAATGTTATACTGCATTGCTAAGGAAGCGGCAGCGCTGGCCGGTGGTCGGGGAAAGGGCTGGGTAAGTGCAGAACCCAGGAGCCCCTCAATCCCAGCGCCGTACCACCGGCCCGGGCCCGAAGCCGGGGATGCACCGACCGTCCCCGACACCAGCAGGCTCATTCAAAGCGAACACAAGCCCCGCCCTTCGCCGCAGGCGGACTCTCCTCCCCGAGGTCGAAGGCCAGGCGCTGCCGGCGCACAGCACAGCGAGGACAGGTCAGTGTAGACGCGGGGAGCGGGACCCGGGGAGGGGAGGGCTCACCTTTCCGTCAGGAACGAAGGCCGCGGCCTCGAGTACCTGGAGCGGAAGTGACTCTGCCCACAGAGACCGCCTGGACTACGCTTCCCAGAAATCCGACGGGAGCAGGGACGCAGCCGACGGCCCCTGTAGCGGAAGTTATCCCACTTGTGTTCCCGGACTACACTTACCAGAATTCCGAGGCCACTTCGTCGCCTTCCTAGGGCGGAAGTGGCGGCTGCTATCCCGAGACTGTGGATTGGAATTTCCAGTGTGCGGGTCCGGAAGGACTTCCATGAGCCCGCCTTCCTGGACCGGAAATGCTTCCAAACATAGAGAACGCTATACTCTCCAGCCGACCCATGTATTAAAGGCGGCTTTTCGGAGCATAATTCTCTCACCCTGTGGAACTTCTGGACAATTCCCAAATCTCCTGCGGTGCACCCCTTTCCGCAAGGCTACTCTTTCTCTTTTGGGTTGTTATTTCGCTGGTCATATTCTCTTTAGGAATAGTCAGTCTGAATTCTATACCATTAGGCGAGCTTGGCCCCCTCTCTCCCTTTTTTCTTGAAGTTTTTTTTCTTTTTCTTTCTTTCTTTCTTTTTTTTTTTTTTAAGCTGAGCCATCCTGCTACCTGTTGGCAGCTCAGCAGCTGCTCAGCTCGGACTGGACTCGAACCGCTGTTGCTCAGAGCTCAAACACTTGAGCGAGCTCTTAACCAACTGAGCCACTCGGCCAGCCAAGATTTTTTTCTTTTGAACGTGACCAAAACAAAGGGGGGGGGGCGGGGAAGCGGTAGGGAGGTTAGATGCAACAAGATTAGCAAATTTTGACAGGGGTTAAAGCTTGGTGCTGGCTCTCTGGGGATACATTATCCTATTCTTAGTGCATTTGGCCACATTGTAAATTCCCGAAGGAAAAGGAAAAGAGAGACCTATGTCACCCTTTTTATAAATATAGGTAAATAAGAATCTACTGAAAGAAATACATTAAAATGTTATCTGTACATCCTGGGAATGCGAATTCAAATTTTTCTTTATGCTTTAGTCAAAGTAACTATTACTTGAAATAAAATATAATTAAATAATTGAACATGCCTAAAAAGCTTATTAAAAACACAAAACGCATTAACATAGCTTTCATATTCTGTTACAATCCTTTCCGAATCTGACAACAGATTAAGAAATGAGGCTGGCAACTGAGAATAGCTTGGTTCAATTCCCAGCCAAGTTTAACTAGCTGGATAATCTCAGGTCCCTAACTTCTGCTGTCTCAATTTCCTCCTCTTTATTAATTTATTTTTTTTAAGATTTTTATTAGGGAATTTGGGGATGGGAACAGCGCTGGGGAATTGGGGGAAGGGGAACAGACAAGTTGCTGGCCTTTTGTTCTTCAGTCTAGTTGTGGAGGACGTCGCTTCACTGGCCCATGTTGGTGTTATCATTGTGCTCTTCCGAGGTGAGGTAGATCGGTCGCTGGCCTCTGTACAGCCGCTCATGGCGGCTCTTGGCAGCTGATACCAGCTGCTGGCCGCTCATGCTAGCTGCCGGCCACACACTGTAGCTTATGGCAGCCTACTGCAGCAGGGGCTGCAGCCTATGCTGTCGCAGGTGATTCACGGCAGCCCAGTTCCAGGTCAAGCTGTTGTTCAGCATCTTAGCTGTAGAGGGCGCAGCGTCACTGGCCCACATGTGGGATCTGAACCGGGGCCCTGCTGCTCAGAGCTGGTGTCCAAAGCCAGCTCTTAATCAACGCGCCACTCAGCCGGCGCTGAGTTGGGAGTTTTGACAGTGATGAGGAGTTGTATGAATTTTATGATGGATAAAACTTGAGTTCGATAACTTTATGTAATACATTTTTTTTTAATTTCGAGCCCCAAAATTAAGGTGCGTTTTATACATGGGAGCATCTTATATATGGGGAAATATGGTAATTAAATTCAACTTGAGTTATTTCTCCAGCGCAATTAGCGCTTGTTTTTTTTCTTTTTGTGATTTTTTTTTTTCCCTCAGGAAAAAAAACTAGCTCTTGGGAATTTAAATAAAATATGAATACATAAGGGAAAAAGCGAAGTTTTTCACGTCAAAACAAAATTAACACATTTTAGCAGAAAAGCGCTGTTTATGACAAGACAAGATTCAAAAAGGGACTTGGTCTGTGCTGCACTTGACATTGACCTTAAGGAATTTGGGCTCTCAGACTTAGTTTGATGCGTTGCCTCTTTATATGTGCCTGTCTTCACCTGCCTCTGATTATGCTATCTGGCATGAACTATTTATTCCAAGATGCTAAGAATCCACAAGGAGCTCAGAACAGAGATCAGGCCATAAAACAGAAATAGCAATGTTGTTTCTGACAAATGACAGGAGCTGCACCGGCAAGGAATTGGAGAAAATATTGTAATAGGGAAAAGGGCTCTTTCCTTGAAATTTTTTTAGTTCAAACTCAGGCTTTCCATGACTACTCTTCTGTGACTGTTTGACATATTTGCTATGAATATTTCTTCCCTACAAATCAGTTTAAACAAGGTGAGGTCGTGATTATTCAGAAGTGGTGATAGGTTGAGTTGGGAGATGGAGTCCAGGTAACTAATGCAAGTGAAACTACAGGAAGTATGTACTTACCAGTTTCCTCCTGGGTAGAAAATAATTTTTAAAATGTAACTGCTAAAAATAATACAAAAGTATTGAGAATAATAACATGGAACACCAAGTGCATATACAATAGCCCCCTTATCATCAGTGGATGCCTGAAACCACTGATAGTCCCAAACGCTATATATACTATATTTTTTCCTAAACGTACTTACTTATGATAAGTTTAACTTATAAATTAAGCACAGTAAAAGATTAACAATAACTAATAAAAATACAATTATAATATACTGTAATAAAAGTTATGTAATATGTAATACAGTAATGCTGTGGCATTAGTAAGTAAAATAAAGGGTACTTGAATACAAGCACTGCAATACCACAACAATTGATTTGATAACTGACTGCTGCTAAGTGACTGACATATAGCGTATACAGTGTAGATATGCTAAACAAAGGGATGATTCACGTCCTGGGTGGGACGGAACAGGATAGTGTGAGATTTCACCATACTACTCAGAATGGCCCATGATTTAAAACTTATGAAGTTTATTTCTGGAGTTTTCCATTTAATATTTTCAGATAACGGTTGACCACAGGTAACTGAAACCATTTTGCATCCTGCACGACATGAGCAGTGGGAGAATGAGGGGGCGGAGAAGGGTTAAGAAATAAAAGAAACAGCAGTCAAGAGTTAAATGAGCGTGGGGCCAAGGGTCTCCAGCCTGTGGACTAAGAGCCCCGAATCGGGCTGACACACCGCTTTTATTTCTCCACCTACCCGGAAGTAGCATTGTTCTCTCCACAGTCTGTGAGCCTCATTCCTGAGAACTTGCTCAAGTCAGATTACCCATGCCTGCAAGCTGCTAAAACCAAGAGTCCACCTGCAGCGATAAGACAGATGCTCTGCCTTCACACACCCTATATGCAAATGACCCCAGGAAGATAAGATTATTGTGCTGAGGACAGATACTATCACACCATCAGGTCATTTCCCAAGCAGGTTGAGGGAAGGAATATAGCTACAGAGGTAGAAAACCTCCAGTCTTTTTGGGGGGTGAGTGAGGGCTCATGCCCACCTCCATCAGCCCTGAGATTTCTCCTGATGGTCCCCAACCGACCGTGCCTGTCTTAGGTTGTTCGTCCCATGAGGAATCTTACCCGTCATTGACTAACCGGTCATCCTTTGGAGCCAAACAGGGAGACACAAGGTGTATGAGCAGTGTCCTCAAAAGGGTCAGTTTAGGGTTAAGCGCGGGGGGGGGGGGGGGGGGGGGGACAGACAGCTACACAGCTGCGCGGCAACAGACTCCCATATGGGGTGGTGGACTATGCCCACCCGCAACTAAGATTAAAAAGCGGCAACTGGACTTGGAGCTGATGGGTCCTGGAAAAGCACAGTGTTCCCCTTCCCCAATTCCCCAACACTGTTCCCCTCCCCAATTCCCTAATAAAAATCTTAAAAAAAAAAAAAAAGCCTGAGAATACAGAACCTGACACAAGTGAGATGGGATTCTAGTTAAAAAAGCAAACCAAACCTGGGTTTTGTGTTTGTGGCTCCAAAGGTGTGCACTCCAGGAGTAAGGGCCAATGGGAAGTAGACCTGACCAGGCAGGTCCAAGTCAGCTCAATCCCTGGCTCTGATCTGCTTATAAACCAGGCAAAAATAAATAAAATCCTCTATAGAAATTTGAAGCATCAAATTGGCTTTTTACATCTTAAACTTTTTATTTTGAAACAATTATGGATTCACACAAGGCTGCCAAGATAGTAAAAAGAGGTCCCATGTACCCTGTACCCTGTTTCCCTCAATGGTTATGTTGTCCATAATTACAGTACAATATCAAAACCAGGAAATGACATTGATGCAATGAGTATCTGTGGTTGTATGTTATATTATTACATGTGTAGATTTGTGGAACCACCACAATGAAGATGCAGACCTATTCCATTACCATGAAGACCTTTTTCTACTTCTTTTTTTTTAAGACTTTATTGGGGAATTGGGGAAGGGGAACAGCCAAGTTGTTGTCCTTCAATCTTAGTTGAGGAGAGCGCAGCTAGTTCAGCTCTGAGTCCAGTCGCCATCTGGCCACCCGTTGGCAGCTTGTCTTGGGAAAAATTTATAAAGGAGGAAATTCATCTCCCTGCTATAAGAATAGTCAATAAAAGCCTTTAATCATTTTGCTACAAAATATATGGGGAAGCCTCCCTTATGTTTCATTACATATACTGGGGGAGCCAAAAAAATGTATACACATTTTAAGTGATGTTACCGTATTTCCCCATGTATATGACACACCCGTTTTAGAAAATTTTGGGGTCTAAAAACTGGGTGCGTCTTATACAGTGGTTGTAGATCATTGTCAAGTCATTTAAGAAGTGTGACATTTCAAATGCCATAGATGGAACTGAGGACGAGGCAATATATAGAGACAGTGATTCATCATCAGACACAGATGAGGACAAGCTAATGGTTGGGTTTTGACAGTGATGAGGAGTTGTATGAATTTTATGATGAATAAAACTTGAGTTCAATAAGTTTATGTAATACATTTTTTTTTCAAATTTTGGGCCCCAAAATTAAGGTGCATCCTATACCTGGGAGCGTCTTATACATGGGGAAATGCGGTATTTATGCTCAAGCAGTAGTTCGTTGTAATCAGAAGTGTCTGCACTCTGATGGTAACCACTTTGAGCACCTCTCGTTATTGCAGGAGTCAAATGTGACTTGTATTCATCTTTTGTTATCGGTATATATTGAGGGTTACAATTAATAGTTTTTTTTTAATTAAAGCTTATTGGGGTGACAATTGTTAGTAAAGCTACATAGGTTTCAGGAGTACAATTCTGTAGTACATCATCTATATATCACATTGTGTATTCACCACCCAGAGTCAGTTCTCCTTCCATCACCATATATTTGATCCCTTTTACAATTAATACAGTTCTTTTTCTTTCTTATAATGTGTATGCATTTTTTTGGCATCCTCTGTATGTATCACATAATAATGGATGCTGGACATGGTGAGAGACACAAAGGATCACAAGGACCTTCCACATATCTTGGAAGGTTGCAGAAACAAGCAGTAAGTGCTGTCTCCTGAAAATGCCCCTTCCTTCACATCGCAGTTATATGGGGCAGGACTAACATGTATGTTTGTGTGCAACCTGCACAACTGTACAAAGTGGGCCTAAAGCAGCAACGGAGGTTGAAATGGGGACTATTGTGAAGTATGGTCCTGGGGTTGGTGGGGGAGGCACATGTACTTTTGACACAGACTTAAAGAGACACCCTTTTTATTTTCTCCAAGGTCCTCTGGCTTCCATGAAGAGATCAAGTCCACCCAAGTCCTAGAATCCATTTTCTTAACTTCTCTTCTTTTAGGTTATCGCAGAATCTCAAACAGCCATGGCTGTGAGAATAGGGAATGTGGCACTGGTGGTGGCCTGGCACCCAGGGAAGCAAGATTGTACCAAAAGGCCATAACAAAGAGGGGGCTGAGGAAGAAGAGGGTGGTCATACCCCTGGCATCCTAAAATGGACTTCAAGGTGGCATGAATACCATGTCAAAACCATCAGGATACTGCTTATGGTGCAAGGTCGTTTCTGAGTTATTTTATTGAGAGTGACTTTAGTTCATAAGGTGGTGTCAGAGAAAGGGGGACTTTGAACTACCCAAACAGGCTTAAAGCAGTGGTTTTCCAATTGTTTTGATTGTACCCATAGCAAGAAAAGCATTTACCCTGTGACCTAGTATGCACGAGTAGACATAGACTGTTAACTAAAACAGTTTTATCAGCTGATATTTACCTTACTAGGTGCAATGTACTCTGATACATTCTTTTGTGTTCTAGTCCCTTGATCTATTCTGCTTCTTAAAAACTGCTGGTTATGACACAGTAACTTGATTCCAGGACTCACCAATGGGGTTGCATTCTGCAGATTTAGGCCAAGGAGCCCTGTCTATAAGGTATAGACATAGTGGTACTTAGTTTCACTTGGTTATGAAAAACACAGGGTCTAGTGCCGGCCCAGTGGCTCAGTTGGTTAAGAGCTCACTCAAGAGTTTGAGCTCTGAGCAAAAGCAGTTCGATTCCCGGCCCAAGCTGAGCAGCCGCTGAGCTGCCAACAGGTGGCAGGATGGCTCAGCTTAAAACAAACAAACAAACAAACAAACAAACAAACAAACAAACAAACAAACAAACAACACAGGGTCTAGAGCCAGATTGGGAGGGTTCAAATCCTAGTTCTTAAAACCTGTGTGATCACAGACAGGTTACTTCTCCACTCTGTGCCTCAGTTGTTTCCTTTGCAAAAGGTGGGACCATAATAGCAACTATCTCATAAACTAAACTGAGGTAACACAGATCTGTATAAGGGCCTCTGAGAAATTGAAATTAGGTTAGATAGTTATCAGCAAGTGAGCAAATAAGCTGACACTTATATTTCACTTACTATGTAGTGAATCATGTTTTGGTTCCTTTAATAGTAATTTGTCTAAAATATTGATGTTTCTCCAGAAGCAACCAAGGGACGGACGCAGGCCCTTGGTAGTGCGTGAAGTTTATCAATCTCACTCTGAGAAATATGAGGAGGGAATGAGAGCTAAACATGTGAGCAGGTCAGGGTAGGCTCTCTAACTGCATCGCATGCCCACAAACCAGGGAGTGCAGGATAGAGGACTGGCTCCCTATCCCAGGCCACCGATTCACATTTATCTGTTAAAATTCATTAACTGAAGGGTTCTCATTTGCATATGCATCTCTTAGGAGTTTTCTCTCCAGTGATGAAAGTTTCCTTTTGTGCTCCAACTGGAATATTCTATCTGGTTTGAAGCTGATTATTTGAGGAAAACAGGACCAGTGGGTTGATGCTTAGTCATGGAGTCGCTGTCCTCACCCACTGAGACCAGGTTCCTGAAGTTCTCCAGCATCACATCTCGGTACAGCTTCCTCTGGGAGGAGTCCAGCAGCCCCGCTCTTCCTTGGTGAAGATCACAGCCACGTCCTTGAAGGTCACGGTTTCCTAAAACATCAAGCACATGCCACATCAATCTGTCCACACATATGACCGCTGGAAGAAGAGCAAAGTTGGAAGCTGTGCCAGTCAGGAGGTTACTGTCTTTGTGCTCCAAACCCTCACTTTTAAACCTCATGTTGTAATGCTGGAGCTGGGATGCTGCAAATCACACGTCTAATTGGACAACTGACTCGATGTTAGGCTCAGACTCTGTGGGGCACTAGAGGGATTCTGGGGAGGAAACAGAGGTGGAGCTAATGAGCCAGGAAATGCAAATGCACTCCAGCCCATGTGGCACAAGACCCTGTAGGGCAGCGATTCTCAACCTGTGGGTCGTGACCCCTTTGGGGGTCGAACGACCCTTTCACAGGGGTCGCCTAAGACCATCGGAAAACAAAGATATTTACATTACGATTCATAACAGTAGCAAAATTACAGTTATAGAGTAGCAACGAAAATAATTTTATGGTTGGGGTCACCACAACAT
>NW_017732014.1:574734-578445 GCF_001890085.2 Hipposideros armiger
CAGCTCCAGGTTGAGCTGTTGTTCAGCATCTTAGCTGTGGAGGGCAGTGTCACTGGCCCTCATATGTGGGATCCGAACCGGGGCCCTCTGGCGTCGCAAGCCAGTTCTTAACCATCGCGCCACTCGGCCGGCCCTAAAATATTTTTCATGATTTAAAAAATCCTTGTTCCACACTATAATGGTCCTTTTTTTGTTTGTTTAACTGGGGAACAGCCATGGTCATTGGTTACACATCGCTTTCATGCTACAATGGCATAGTTGACTCTTTTAGGGAGGGTGCAACTCACAGTGGCCCATGCGGGGATTGAACCGGCAACCTTGGTGTTATCAGCATGATGTTCTAACCAACTGAGTAAACCAGTCACCCCCAATAATGGTTTTTTGTTTTGTTTTGTTTTTATAATGAAAGTAATTCCTTTTTTTAAAAAAAGATTTTATTGGGGAATTTGGGGAAGGGAACAGTGTTGGGGAATTGGAGGAGAACATTGTGTTTTTCCAGGACCCATCAGCTCCAAGTCAAGTTGTTGTCCTTCAATCTTAGTTGTGGAGGGCGCAGCTCAGCTCCAAGTCCAGTTGCCACTTTCAATCTAGTGTGTGTGTGGTAGGGGACACAGCTCACCATCCCATGAGGGAGTCGAACCAGCAATCTTGTTGTTAAGAGCATGTGCTCTAACCAACTGAGCCATCTGGCCGTCCAATAATGATCTTTTTGATGTATTAGCTTGGCTAGGCTACAGTCTCCAATTATTAAATCAAACACTCATCTTGGTGTTGCTGTGAAGACATTTTATAGATGTGATTCAAGTCCATCATCGGTTGACTTTAAGCGAGGTTACGCTAGCTAATCTGGGTGGGCCTGCTTTGATCAGTTGAAAGGACTCAAGAACAAAACTAAGGCTTCCCCAAGAGAAAAATTAATTCCACTGATAGATAGCAGTTTCACTGGGTCCAGGAGACCTGGCCCACCCTTCCTGATGGGCTGTGCTATGGACTATGTGGGCTAGGTAAGTTAGAAAACTTACCTAGCCCACATAATCACATAAGTCAATTCTCTTATAATAAACCTTGTACTATATATCTCCTACTGGTTATGCTAGTTCCATCCTGACTGGTACATACCCATTCAAATCTTGTTACTTACGTGGACTAGACCAGCGCTACTCAGAGTGTGATCTCGTGTGTAGTGTGGAAATACCAAGTTGCTATAGGAGTCTCTGAACTCTTACTCTTGATTTCTGTATTTATCTCTCATGGACCAGTGACAAGCAGTTCACTTGTGGCAACGGTATACAAATTGTACTTGCAGTAGCACTGAGCTAGAAATCTTGACATCTCTGAGTTGGTTTCCTCACTTCTACGGAGGGAGTGATACCACCTACGTCCCACAGTTGTTATAAGCAAGGTCAAGTGCCTAACACATTGTCGTCACTCAAAAATTGCTGACCTCCTTTCAGAAAATAGAGATACCCAGCTCCTCAGGATGGACATGGCATTTAAGAGACAGGAAGGAAACTTCAACTTACCTGGAATTTAATCATACTGTCTTCCTCCTGGGAAGGGCAGGATCCTGACAAAGCAGAACTGCAAAGAAGAAAGAATCCATGAGGCCAAGGATTTAACAAGCTATCAACGAATACTGGTTCCTTCCTATCTGTACAACTTTTCTCACTCATTCTTCTCTTCCAGGGTATCTTTTCCTCTCTTCTCACCCTTAACAGACTGAACTCCCACCTCCTCAAGCCTCCCCCTCAAGACCCCCATCCCAGACCCTCGTGTAACTCCTATGTCTCTCCTTTCAAGCTTTTGGGTGAAAATGTCCACATTGCTTTCCTTTTCTCAGACTTGTGAATGTACTGACATCACCTACATCCTAATTACTCTGGAGAAGAGGCTGCAGAATTGCTGATTTGGAGAGCGATCTCGGGATGACATTAGGGATTTCTTCTGCTTCCACTTTCACCCTCCAAGACGTGTTCCTGTTTGGCTGGGACCTGTGACCTGAAGAATTTTCAGTTAGCTAAGATCTGAACTCTTGACTTCTAAAACAACCTCTTTCCAACACCCATTCTATCCCCTGAAGCCCCCTTACTTTTGCAAATATTGATGATATGCCTATGCCATATAATACACATTCTGTGCTCTGGAAATGCTCATGGTATATACTGAGCTAGGAACTCTCTAGAACTGCAGGTAAATGGAAGCAGGTAGACAGAAACGTGGTAAACTCGCCACTCCATATACACTCAACTCCCTTCTCTGTCCTGCTGTGTCAGTGGATTCCCTTGCCCTCCAGCTTCCGGGTTTAGTCAATGGGAAAGCCAGCAGGAGAGCCAGAGAAGGGACAAAAGTGAAGTCAGAGTATTTATTCCCCCAGCTCTTTCCCTGGGCGTTCCATTGGACTGGCTATGTTCCATGTCCTTTGACCACAGTTCATAGCACCTGTCAGTGGTCCTCTTCTTGTAGCTCTTTCTCCAGCTTCCGGTAACGGCTTGCTTCCTTAGCTCTTCAGTCCTAGGGGCGGTAAGTTACCCTGCTATTACTAGCTCTGGAACATGGCAATACCCTTTGTTGATGCCCACACCCTGCCTACACCTTTGTAAATTGCCCCTTTATTAAGCTCTTTTCAAGTTACCCAATTTGATGCTGCTGTTTATTTCCTGCTACGATTCTGTCTGACAAGCCATGTAAACACAGTGCCCTCTGGCCTTTGAGGAAAAACTTACTGCATTAAATTGATGCTTTAGGCACTGTGGAAACCCCAAAGATTAAAAGATAAAAACCAGGGGGTGACCGGTGAGCTCAGTTGGTTAGCGTGTGGTGCTGATAACACCAAAGCTGCCGGTTCGATCCCCGCATGGGCCACTGTGAGGTGTGCCCTCCTTAAAAGAGTCAACTATGCCATTGAAGCATGAAAGCAATGTGTAAACAATGATCATGGATGTTCCCCAATAAAATTAAAAAAAAAAAGAATTAAAAAAAAAGATAAAAACCAAAATCCATGTCTCTGTCCTCTAGGATGGTGCTTCAAACTACCTGTGGTGAAGGGTCAGTTTCATATTATTTTCACTGTTATTTTCAATCTGTCACAGACTGATGTTTTGATAAAAATACAATAATAAAGGAATTTCTAGAAAAAAGGAAAAAGAAGGCATACAAATTTTGAGCCCAATTTTTTATTATTAAAGCAATCAATCATACAATGGCTAAAATTGCTATACATTTTTAAACATTTACACTCAAGTTCTGAAATTATCTGATCACAGCCCAATAACATTTAGCTCTCCACTGTCACCAGTCCACCAGCCACCCTCTGAGTTGCATGCCTCGTAGCTCACAGGGTTATAGATTAAGATTAATAGGATAGGAAATGTCTTTTTGAAAAATCCTTAGATTCTTTCCCCTCCTTTCATGCTTTTAAGAGAAAGCATGAATCACCTGTGTCCTGGGCTCCAACAAAGATTTGTTACAAGTTCTTAGTACAGTGCTAACCGCATAGTTTCACAATAATTGAAACCTACCAGAAACATTCCTCCCTAATCCTGTCAAAAAACTATAAATCCTAAAGAAATAGCTGAGCCTTAGGATTTCGTCTGCTATACCTGGTAGAGAGCCTGCCATTTATCAAGCACTCACTCAGTCAATGTTTCTTGACATTAAGAAAGGCAGAAACAAAGGGCCGGCCGAGTGGCTCAGTTGGTTAAGAGCTCGCTC
>NW_017732014.1:578467-599545 GCF_001890085.2 Hipposideros armiger
AGCAACAGCAGTTCGAGTCCAGCCCGAGCTGAGCAGCCGCTGAGCTGCCAATAGGTAGCAGGATGGCTCAGCTAAAAAAAAAAAAAAAAGAAAGGCAGAAACAGAATCAGGTCTGATACATGAGACACACATGCAAAGATGCTCTCCTCTTCAAGAATCTGTTTTCTCCCAAGAGCCAACAATGGGACAGGTTGAATTACATGCAACATGTACACACAGGCACCCACACATATATGGGGGTGGGGGGTTGGTTTTCTAGATTTCAGGCCCTCCCTGCCTTTACCAAGTCAGGGCCCTGGCAGGAACCAGATGGCACATTCAAATTCAAGGGGAGTTCAATAAACAGACTACTTACAACGGTGTAGGCTGGATGTGAGGAAAACATAGGGAAGTTACAGGGAGGTGCCATTACTACCCCTGAGCTGAAGGCGTGAGGGGAGGGAATAATGACTGGAGTCTGGAACAGCAAGGGTGGCGTGGAGAGGGCCACCTGACAGGAATTGGAACTTTTTGTTGAGGAATGTAGCCAACCTGTGTGACACATATCAGAGAGAAAATGGGAGAATGAGATACTCCAATCCACTCTTCTTCCTCACTCCAAATTCTCCTGCTGTGACTTCCCGTTGGCCAAACACAACCAGGCCAGGGCTGGCTGAGTGGCTCAGTTGGTTAACAGCTTGCTCAAGTGCGTGAGCTCTGAGCAACAGGGTCATAAGTTCAATTCCCACATGGGCCAGTGAGCTGCGCCCGAGCTGAGCTGCTGCTGAGCTGCCAACAGCTGGCAGGATGGCTCAGCTGGTGAGAGCACATGTTCCTAACAACAAAGTTGCCTGTTTGATAGTGGACTATGCCCACCTGCAGCTAAAGTCTGAATTTGGCTCTGTGAGCTGAGCTGCCACCTGGGGTGGCTCAGGGGATAGAGTGCGTGCTGTTAACAACAAGGCTGCTGGTTTGACTCCCACAAGGGATGGTGGCTATGCCCACCCGCAACTAATTGAACACAGCACCTTGAGCTGAGTGGTGCAACTGGACTTGAAGCTGAGCTTGCTGTGCTCTCCACAACCAAGATTGAAGGACAACAACTTGGCTGTTCCCCTTCCCCAATTTCTCCACACTGTTCCCCTCTCCCAATTCCCCAATAAAATCTTTTAAAAAAAACCAGGCCAGAGGGCAATGGCGGCCTCCCAGGGCAGATAGCTGGATGGAAAGATGCAGAGCAGGTCTGGGGGTGGGGAACCAAAGAAATGTGGCACGTGATCCCTCAAGACCTTTGTGTCTTCCTCACCTGTCAAAGTCCACACAGCTCTCACCCATAAATGTCTCTCTCATTCACTCAATCAGATCATCTGTCACTGAAGCCGGAAGACCAGGTGCCGGTATCAACCTCTCGAGGTGACGAGGACCTGAAGGGAAAGCTGCAGCTGAATTTGGAACTGCAGTTGTTCAGAAATATAAGCCCCAAGTTCTCCCCAGCCCCGCTTCAGAGAGACTGACCTGAACTCTCCCAGATGTACCTAGCCACCACGTGGAACCTGGGAACAGGATAAAGACCATTTCTTCGGTGTGAATGTCATGTGATCGTGTCAAAGTTTGAAGTCTGTGATCCATGAATATCTAAGCCAAAGGACTCTACCAGATCAGCTGCAGCCCTAAGGGCCTGTGATAGAACTACAGACAGGACTGTCCGTAGTTTATGTGATGCCTTTGCACGAATTAGAAAAATACATCCCTTCCTCAAGATACTTCTCTTCCACATGTTGGAAAATTATAATATACTGATTTTGTTAGAACAAGGCACTTTTAATGCTACCTGTCAAAAAATTGTATCTTATAATGCACATGGCACATTTTAGATGTGGTTCCCTTGGGCAGTACCCAACCTGCACAACTGTGCACTGCAGCCCTGCCCTCAGAAAGCCAGTTCAAAACCTAAGATTAGTGAAACATGATTGTGTGCACATGACAAAGCCTAATACTCACCAGTTCAAGTGACTCCAACTATGGGAGGGCCTTTCTAATGACTTTCTCATGTATCCCACTCATGGGGACCATTCTTCTATAATCAGACCACTGGGTCTTGTACCAACATCCATCATAACACTTTTCACCTTGTACTGCAATTTTTCAGTAGGTGTTGGCTACTATGTACTGGGTGGTATGCTAACTGTTCCAGATATAAAAGTCAGATTCTGTCCTTGATCTACAGGGTAGGCAAACTAGGGGATAGGAAGGTGAGCAAATTAATTCACTGGAACACAGGAAATACTGCAACAGACATTCCACAAAACCATACAAAAACACAGGGAACAGGAACCAACACACCCCAAGAGGGGTCCAGACATTAAGGGAAGGCTCTAGGGAGAGGATGACAATTGAGCTATAGCTGATGCCTCAATAGTAGGCGTTTGCCAAAGAGAGAAGACAGGATAAGTTAACATTCAACAATGGCAACATGGGCAGAAGAACAGATATGGGAAATACTGTGGGCCAATCAAAGGACAGGAAGCACTTGTGTATGGACCAGAACACAGATAATCGCAGGGCACAGGAGCTAAGATGATGCTGGAAACATTATGGGGGGCCAAAACCTGAAGAATCTTGGATGCCATACATAAATATAATAAAATAAATATAATTAAATAAAGAATTTTAACATTGAGTTGCTATTGCTGCTTTTGTTGTTATTATTATTATTATCTTTCAGGTCTCGGCCCAGATGTTACTTCCTCCAGGAAGCCTTCCTTAATAACCCCTACTACATTAAGTACTGTTTTAGTCCATTCAGGAGGCTGTGACAAAATACTACAGACTGGGTGGCTTGTAAACAACAGAAATTTATTTTTCACAGTTCTGAAGGCTGAAGTCCAAGATTAGGGAAACACCATGGTTGGGTGAGGGCCTTCTTCCAGGTCACAGACTTCTCATTGTATCCTCACATGATGGGGAGCTCTCTTGGGTCTCTTTTATAAGGGCATTAATCTCATTCATGAGGTCTCTGCCTCATGACTTAATTACCCCCCCAAGCCCTACCTCCTAATACCATCACATTGGGCATTAAGATATCAATACATGAATTTTGGCAGGACACAAACTTGCAGACATAGCAGGTACCCCCCGTGGCTGGCACTTTTAAAGCACTATACTGTGGCTGCTTAATTATCTTCCACCTTTGGCTATAAGCTCAGAGAGGAGACTTTGGCTGTCACTCTCATTAGATGTGAGAAACAAAGGATTTTAAACAGAGGAGTGACATGATCTAACTTAGGTATTAACAGGATTACTCTGGCTACTCTGGCTGCTGTTGAGAATGGATGAACAGTGGCAGGAAGGGGGGCAGAGAGACCAGTCAGGAGGTTATCACAATCATCCCAGCAAGGGATGATGGTGCCTTGGATCAGGGCGGTAGAGGTGGGCAGTAGTGAGAAGTGGTGAGTTCTGCATCTATACTGAAGATAGTCAACAGGATCTGCTGATCATTTGGGGTGGGAAAGAGAGAAGTGGAGGCGTTGGCCTCAGTGACTGGAGGGATGGTGTTGCCATTTATGGAGATGGAGAAGACCATAGGAGGGGCAGGTTTTGTAAAGGAGGATCAGGGGCTCAGTTTCGGACATATTAGACTTGAGATGTTAACAACAGAAGAAGAAATTATCCCGTTCACAAGAGACAAAAGCTATAAAATACCTATGCATTAGTTTCATTAAAAAAGACAACTACAGAATTTTATTGAAAGGCTAGAAACTCTGACTGTTCCTCTAAGCTCACTGTGACTCCCAGGGCCTAGGGACTTAGTCTGAGGGGGAATTCCCAAGGTTTGGCCCCCCACATACTGTGTGCAACTAAAAGTGGAATCCAACTTCTCTATGCCTCAGGCACCTCCTAGTTTCAAGAGTTACAAATGTGTGTATGCCGGAAAACTGCTTCAAAAATACTTCATTATGAAAATCTGAAACATACAGAGAAAGCATAGTAAAATGACCCCCCAATCACATGGCTTAAACAATTATCAACACATGGTCACTCTTGTTTCAGCTACATCTCTACCCATTCCCATGTCCTCACATATTATTCTGAAGCAAATTCTTGACATATAATTTCATCCATAAATACTTCATTACGCAGCTCTAAAAGATACAAAATCATTTTAAAACGCTAAATTACACCTAAAATAATGAACGTTAACTCTCTAATTTTATGAAATGTAGAGTCAGTGTTCAAATTTCCAATTTGTTAACTGCAATTTAACAATTTACAATTTGCCATGTGTCTGATCCTCAAAATTTGCATTCCCTGACTTGCAGCCTGCAAAGAGAGGATGTGGTTAATCATTTGGGCAGTTCTTTTCCAAATGTATTCAGAGACTTATTACAGCTGAGATGTCCTCCTATTTCCAGAGGCCAGAACCTCAGCCCCAAAGTTAAGAATGCTCTGCTGGAATTAGAGCTGCTGAATCCCAAACACAGCGTTCAGAATCCAAGACTCCCAAGAACCTGGGGTGCTGAGCCAGAATCGCTTTCGCCAAACCGAGGAACAGCACAAGCCGTCCCCCCATAATCGGAGATGAACTGCTTGAGCCAATCTCTCTCCCCAGTCAGGGACGCATAGACCAAATCAATAACCCCCAAATCTAAGCCAACGCCCCTTGCCCCCGCCTGATTCTAGGGATGCATGTCCTAAAACTGACACCAACCCCGACCAGGCGATGCACAGACAAGCCCGAAACCTGCAGACCCATTACCTGAGTCAATCACCCCCAAACCCGGGGCTACCTCCTAAAATGAGTCCAAGCTCTCACTCCATCCCAGTGAGGCCAGGCCGGAGCCCCTCACCATCCCAACCCGCCGAGGAGGCCCTTTCATCGGTCATCAATCCCGTCTTCCAACTCCTGCTCTAGTCGACAGGACAGGGTCAAGGCTGCAAACCATCCCCAACCCCAGCAACGCCTCCAAAGGAGGCGCGGTCCAGGCCGGACTCACCTCAGCGCCGCCAGCAAAGTCGCCCAAAGCGCTCTTGGGACCAAGGCACACGCGCAAGAAAGCCTATGGACTACAATCCCCAGAATCCCCTGGCCAGCGCAAGGCTACCCGGCGGTCAGCTGTGCCGCTGTGGCTGCTCAGACTCTAACCACTTACCTGAAATAATAACGACCACGATAGCGATAAAATTAATAATAATTAAATCACTCTCCACCTGTGATAAAAAGGAGGGAGAATACTAATACCTTACCACCTGGAAATGAGCACTCGTTACCATTTTAGTGAGAATCCTTTTAGCTTCTTATGTATTATTATATTTGGGTTATTGCCTACCCCTCTACTAGGATTTAAGCTCCACGAAGACAGGAGTTTTTGTCTATTGTGCTCATTGTTTTATTTATTTTTGAGCACCTACTATGTGCTAGGTACCATTCTAAGCATTGGGGATATAGCAGTGAACAAAACAAATATCCCTACCATTTTGGAGTTTAATTTGTTGAATGTTTAGGGGTTTTTTGTTGCTGTTGTTATGAATGGTATAATTTCCCATTTTGTTTCCTAACTCATTATTGCTGATACAAGAAGTTATTGATAATCATTATATATATATATATATATATATATATATATATATATATCTCCTTTCTAACAGCTCCCAACTCTGATGAAAGTGACAATTTTTACTGAAGCCACTGCCATAGCCATTTCTTTAAGGACCACTCTGCTGTGCAATACTCTTGAAGAGTGAAGTCTGTGACTGAAGTGCTCAAGAACTTCCAGATCTTTCCTTCCTATGCAGACGAGCTGCTGCCTATGAAAATGCCAGGCTTTACTGCAGCCCTCCCTCCATAACATGTTCATCAAGGTTTTCTCCTGTGTGGGCTCCCAGATGAACACAGAGTTCTGAGTTCTAAGTGGAGACCTCAATTCACCCCTCCTTACAAGGTTTCTCACTTAAATGTGCTCTCTGATGATTTCGCAGACCTGAGCTGTAACTGAAACCCTTCCCACACTTCTCACACTTATAGGGCTTCTCCCCAGTGTGGACCCGCTGATGGACATGAAGACAGGAGCTTTGGCCGAAGCCCTTCCCACACACGTCACATCGATATGGTTTCTCTCCAGTGTGCGCTCTCTTATGACTGAGGAGACCTGAGCCGTATCTGAAGCCCTTTCCACATTCATAACACATGTAGGGTTTCTCCCCTGTGTGCAGTCTCCGGTGGGTGCGAAGATTGGAGCCGTAACTGAATCCCCTGCCACACTGATCACACGTATACGGCTTCTTTCCCGTGTGGACTCGCTGATGTTTGTGAAGACTTGAGGTGCATCGAAAGCCCTTTCCACACTCCTCGCACTTGTAAGGTTTCTCGCCTGTGTGGACCCTCTGGTGAATGAGAAGCCGTGAGCTATAACTGAAGCCTTTGCCACACTCGGCACACTTGTAGGGTTTCTCTCCCGTGTGGACCCTCCGATGGACGAGGAGGTCAGAGCTGTATATAAAGCCCTTCCCACACACGTCACATATGTAGGGCCTCTCTCCCGTGTGGACCCTCTGGTGACTATGAAGGTCTGAATTCCGCCGGAAGCCCTTCCCACACTCCACACATTTATAGGGTTTCTCTCCTGTGTGGACTCTCTGATGGACATGGAGGTCTGAGGTGCGGCTGAAGCCCTTCCCACACTCGCATTTGTAGGGTTTCTCTCCCGTGTGCAGCCTCTGATGCACGAGGAGCCCTGAGCTATAACTGAAACTCTTACCACACACCTCGCATTCATAGAGGCGCTGCCCCGGGTGAACTCGCCGGTGAGCCTGAAGGTACGAGTTGTGACTGAAACCTTTGTCACACCCATCACATTGGCAGGGTTTCTCTCCTGTGTGTGTCTTCTGATGACTGCTGGGATGGGGGCGACAAGTGAATCCCTGTCCACAGTCGATACAACGGTAGGGTTTTTCTCCCAGGTGGATGTGCTGATGCTTGTGTAGCGCAGACCTGGCGCAGAATCCTTTGCCACACTCGCTGCACGTGTAGGGCTTCTCCCCTGTGTGCAGCCTCTGATGGACCTGAAGCACCGAGCTGTAGCTGAAGCCTTTTCCACACTCGCTGCATTTGTACGGTTTCTCTCCAGTATGGACTCTCTGATGGACAAGCAGATTCGAGCTTCGACTGAAGGCCTTCCCACACTCCTCACATTTGTAGGGTTTCTTTCCCGTGTGTATTCCCTGGTGAATAAGAAGAACTGATTTGTACCTGAATCCCTTCCCACACACATCGCACCTGTAGGGCATCTCTCCCGCGTGGACCCCGGCACGTTTGTGAAGACGTGTGTTCTGCCTGAAGGCCCGATCGCTCTCATTACTTTTCAAGGATTTCTCGCCTGTGGGAACTCTTTGATGTCTCTCAAGACAGGCAGCCTGCCTCAAGCCCTTACCAAACTCATGATATTTATAGGGTTTCTCTTTTAAGGGCACTCTTGGATAAGTGGGATGGTTTGAATCATCCCTGAAACCATTTCTACATTCATCACTTTTCAAGCCATTATCTCTGGGGTTGGGGTGATGAAGTACGGACTCTTTAATGAAGTCTTTTCTACATCGATCGCAATGATATGGTTTCTCTCTTTCAGCTGATCTGTGGTCATTGTGACAACTTGACATCCAGCTGAAGCCATAGCCATCCCAGTCATATTTATGTATTATATCTTCCATGTCAAGTGTTTTACACCTTTCTAGAACATTCCATGGCTCATTCACAAAGGCTGTCATCCAAGGTTCTTGAATGGAGACCAGTCTTACAATTTTCCAGGCTGGAAACGCTTGAATTTCCAAATTAAAGGGCCCATCATCTTGAAGACTATCCACAAAATTTTCAGTTTGTGAACCCCGAGTAGATGTTCCTTCCCACTCCTGACAGAGAGAAGCATCTTCTGAGAACTGGCAATCTTTGTCTTGAAGATTTACTCTATGGTCTTGACTCTTAGTTAATTCATCAGCCATCTGTTCCCAGATTTTCAAGTAGGAGAGCTCTCTGCGTGAAAGGAACTTTAATTCCCTTTCTTGAATATTCTCCATCTCCTTTTCATTCTTGTCTCCTATGGGGTGAAAGACAATTCGGGGGTGAGAACAAGTACAACACAGGCTTAGAAAGATCAGGCTTTCAGACTTGGACCAATAATGGCCAAGAGAAAAATTAAGCTTTATGTATCATAAATATCAGGACATTTATTTTTATGTCTGAAAGGAAGAGCCTCCTATTAATAAACTTTGAAGCTAAATGTTAATATGATCCTATTAATAACAAACTAAGTCTCATCATATAATACCCAAGCAAAAAAGAAAGTCTGAACAGATTTTTACAGAGAAAATTCACTACTCCACTTAATGCTGTTGTTGCTAAGAATAATATCTAACACTATTTAATACCTCCTATATGCCAACGATGTACACACGTATTCACTTATTTAACCCTCAGAATCACACTGAGGTAGGAATCATTGTTATCTTCACTTTACAGATGAGGAAAGCAAGGCACAGAGAGGTAAGTAACCTTGTTAAGTGACTCTGCCAGGCTGGGAGGAAGTGGTGAGCTGGGATTCAAAGCAGAAGCCTGATTTTAGGGCACACTCAGCATTCTCACCACACTGCCTCCCAGAGCAACTCTAATTCTGGGTATGTGTGAGCTGAAGTTGGGAAGGGAACAAAGCACTGAATTCTCCAGAGTGGAGCAGGTATGTCTGTGTCTTCTGGGAGCATATTCCATAGGAATCCAGAAGATACTGATAAAGCATGCAGACAAAAAATCAACTTATCCCCATTACTGCTTGCAAGCCATCAAACTGTCTTATTTACCATGTAGTTTCAGATCATTTAAAAAATTTGTCCATGTGTTCTGATACTCTTTGTTGGCGATTTTTATCTTTTAAGGCTGAGGTAACACGAATCTGTTTATAATCAGGCACTTGTAGGATACTAGAGTTAAATGAGAAATACAACAGAGGACTCTCAATATTCTGGAACAGTCTCTCTCCACTGGCTTGTCCTACACTGCCTGGCTGTTTCTATCAAAGGGAGGAGAGTCCAGAGATTCCCTCCCTCCCTCTGGGTATGTCACTCTCCGAAGAGCATGAAGGAACCTTGAGAAGGTAGGGACGGAGTAACAGAAATGAGGCTGCAGAACCATCACCTACAGTGGTACCAGCAATAGCCACAGGCAAGATCAAGGGCGCGGCGGGGCCGGTGTGTAGCAAGCTCCCCCCCTCACTGCCTCGTCAGGACTCTAGCCTCCGTGGTTTGCACCTGGATGTGCATCTCTTAGACTTCCTCTCTCTGTCACCCAAGTCTCTTTGTCTTGTTCCAAACGGGATAGCTTATCAGGTCTGCAAGGTTGTTGCCCTGAAAATGCAAGGCTTACGCTCATTTTTGAGGTGCAAAAGGTAATCTGAAAATGTAGCCTAAATCCCATGACCTTCAGGCTTTTGAAGGACAGACAAGATTTGGGACTGGCTAAATGAAACTACTTTATAACAGTTTTATAAAAAAAAAATTTAACCTGTATACAAAGACCAAAAATATCTTCTCTCCAGGGAACAAGAACACTCCTACAAGTTAAGTTTCGATTAACCAGAGGTTCCCCTCACCCACTGAGACTAGGTTTCTGAAGTTCTCCAGCATCACGTCTCGGTACAGCTTCCTCTGGGCGGAGTCCAGCAGCCCCAGCTCCTCCTCCGTGAAGATCACGGCCACGTCCTTGAAGGTCAATGGCTCCTAAAATTTGAAGCACCATTAACACAAACACCCACTAGGTGAAAGTAAGTTTGCTGTAACTTACTTGGCATCACTAAGATAAGTAGACTATAAAGCAGGGAGTTGTTCAATTTGGCAAGTCAAATCAAGTACTATTAATGTTTGGTGTCAGTTATTTTGATTCTAACCAACTGGTCTTCCATGGTCATCCAGAGTAAAAGCAAGGAACATCCTTTGCTCAGTTTGAGCATTTCTGAGGGCAACTTCCTAGAACTGGAATCACAGGGTCTGCACATTTCACAATTTGACTCCCAACTTATAGATAACCAACTCTTCCTCCAAAAAGACTGTGACAGCTTACAGTTCTAACAGCACCTCATTTTAGTGTGCCCATATCTGCACACACCCCCAAATCACCATCGCTGCCAGAATGATTGTTCTTCATCCCTCCATCAGCAGTTGGGCAAATCCTGCTCTTTACTGCCACGCCTCCCTCCCCCCGGACACACCGTTTATGGGCTTCCGTGTCAGCACTTAATGGAAACCACCAATGTGTTTGTTCAATCATCTCCCCAAACAGAGGAGACCTCAAAAGCAGTTCAAACTGTAGTTCAAATCATACTGTATCAAACAAAACGAAGGTAAAAACGTGAAAACAGAAATTAAATACTTAAAATTAAAAAAAAATCATACTGTATCAACCTCAGTTATGAACTGTGGCCCAAGTCTTTAAGCAAATTGCTCCAGTCCAGTGAGAAAAAAATGGCAGTTATATATTCTGAAATACACTGATCAGCTGTAATCCGATGTCATCACTATCTTCATTTAGACTGACATGTTTTATGCTTTCTGGAGAGGGAGACAATTGTATACGAGTTCTTTCAGAATTATACTTTATCTTCAGCCTGTCCTGTGACAAGGTAAGAGTGCGTTGTGATTCCACTGGTATTTCACATTTTAAAAAAATTCATGGATATATTTTTAACAAGAAAGAAGGCAAGGTAGCTAAAGTGAGGTTTAGTGCATGCACGTCAACATATTACTCATTCAAGAGATATTCAGTACCTATAAAACAGTAGTAAGCAGCAGGAACTAGAGAAGTAAGCAAGAAAGACACAGCCCTGGCCTCACGGGGCTTGTGTTGGCATTCCCCAACACCAACTTCAAGTTCTATGACTTGTGAGGTAGACTTATAGGACTCAGTACATAGTAACACTCACAGCTAAGACTACAATTAAAAAGCAAAATCAGCAGAGGAAGAAGGGACATGGGGTAGTCCCGTGTAACCAGATGTGCCGCCATAATAAATCTTAGCCATGAGTAAAACTACACACTGAGTCCCTTGAGCCCTGGCAAACCTCCAAACAAGGGAGTAATCTTGGGGACCCCTGAACCACGAGGTGAAGTAACTTGGCCAAGGTCACACAGCTAGTAAGAGACAGAGCTAGAACTTGAACACAGAGCCCGGTTACAGAGACACTATATATTAACAGCTGTCCTGTCAAAGCCAAGATGTGTGTTACCACCAGAAAAATGAGAAGATATAAAGCGGATAATATTAATACACTTATAGCAAACTTATGATAAGGTAGGTACTAGGCTAAGCATTTTTATATGACTTATTTAATCCTCACAGAACTAAAAGAAAGTAAGAACTTTTTAGAGTGTTGGAAATGCTCTATGATCTGCTCTTATCTGTCATCAGTAGCTACTCACATGGTAGTGACTACTGCTATCCCTGTTGCACAGAGATGAAAGGGGGTCTCCGGAAAGTAAATATTGTTTGTGGAAGAACGTACATCTAATAAACAGAGAGTCGGGACTGAACTTGGGCAGCCCGACTAGCCATGCCGTAACCACTCTGCCACCCTGCCTTCCAAATGTGATGAGAAAGACCAGAGACCAGAAATATTTCCATTCCAGAGAAGGCGCGTCACCAGCAGCACACGTCCCAGCAGAATCCGAGATCCATCCCAAGACTAGAGGCAGCATGAGGGGGGCGAAAGGCTGGGCCAGAGGCAGTCAGTAGGCAATTAACTAAACAAACGTGGACCAGCTACTAACTCCCAAATCTTTGTATCCAGCTCTGCCGCCTACACTGAGTCCTGCCTATCCAGCTCCCACTTGGCCATCGAAAAGGCATCGCGAATCCAAAAAAGCCCAGTTAGAACTAAGTCTTTCCTCCCAAACTGTTCTCTCCTAGTCTCCTCTGTGTGAGTAAACAGTACCGTCTACCTTAAAATCATCTTTGATTCTTCCCTTGTCCTCATTTCTCACATCTAATTCATAAAGTCTGTCGACTGCTACTCTAAAATATACATCAAATCTAGCCACCCCTCCCTACCTCTGCTTCCGTCTCTCTAGTCTGCCTCTTTGTCTTTTGCCTGGATGATTGCAGATACAGTAAAACCTTGGATTGTGAGTAACGTGGTTTGAGAGTGTTCTGCAAGACGAGCAAACAGTTGTAATACATTTTAATGTGGTAAGCAAGCGATGTCTTACAATATGAGTAGTCTGTTTCCGGAACAAATTATGCTCGCAAACCAAAGCATTACTGTACTTTCAGCTCACCCTGACTGTATCCCTTAAAATACTTGAGAGCAATTATCTTGCTTTTAACTTATTCACTTCCTATCTCCCCCTTCTAGGATGTCAGCTCCATAAGGGCAGGCATGTTGTCTGTTTTCTTCTCTGCTTATCACCAGTACTTAGAATAATGTTTGGCCCATAGCTCGTGTTCAGCAAATATTTGCTGAATGAATAAATGAAAGAAAATGTGAACAGACCCATGACCACACAAATAACTGAAAAAAGTTGTTCAAAATCTACCATGAAAAAGGGCACCTGGTTTGGAGAACATTACGAGTAAGTTTCAGCCAAGCTTTAACTCTAACATTATTCAGTTATTCTTCAGAATTTTACATTTCAAAAGTGCGTGTTCAGTATAAATAGTAAAACACTGCAGAGATGTACAAGCGACTCAGTGGACCAGAGAACAGTTGATCATATGAAAGATGAATCAACTGGTATCTCTTTCTCTCTCTCTTAATATATATAATATACGTACATATTTTAGATACATACATACATACATACATATATGAATACATAAATATATACATAAGGATGGTACTTAAATTGACTTGCAAATAAATGATTAATAAATGGCATTGTCATAATTGGCTATCCATCTTGAAGAAAATGAAGTCAAATGTCATCCTTATGCCATTTACAAAAAGAAATTAGTCATATGAGAGATTTAAAAATTTTAATGTAAATATTAAGAAAAGCATTTAGGTGTCTTTTGACGAAGCTCAGGATGGTTAAAGGTGTTTTGAAACTAGCTATTTTGTGGATAAATGCAATGAGGCAAGGAATATATTCATCTACATAATACATTTTCTCTTTTTCCTTTTACCAAGGGAGGGAGATATGTTTACTCTGACGCCTACAGTGGTATTTCTAGAGAGAAAAGAAAACTCAACCTACCTGAAACTTGGTCTTGTCCCCGCTGTGTTGGAAAAGGGCTGAGGCTTGAGAATGCACAGCTGTAGGAAGAGAAAGAAGCCGTGAGAAAGGAGGTGCCTGCCTATGCTCTCAGATATCTGCCTGAGCCTCAGCGCTGTCCGCCCCTTTATACACTGGTTTCTTTTTTCTTTTTCTTTTTTTTAGCTGAGCCATCCTGCCACCTGTTGGCAGCTCAGCTAGGGCTGGGAATCGAACCGGCAACCCTGTTGCTCAGAGCTCGCAATCTTGAGCGAGCTCTTAACCAACTGAGCCTCTGGGCCAGCTCGACTGGTTTCTTTTGACCTGACACAATTCCTCATCCACCTGTTTCTCTCTCCACACCCAACTTCAATACCCTCCCATCCCACACCCTTCATTAACTCACTTCTCTCCCCATGCCTTGAGGTCAAGGTCTCCGTGGTCTCCTCTCCCATGTTTTTTGAGAGCATCAGCAATGTTATTTCTTCTCCCATCTTCCTAAGCTGGAGAAGCAGAAGATCTAGGCCTTCTTCATTCTTGAGACTTTCCAAGATCTTACAAGGAGTGTCAGATGGACACCTGAGGTCACAAGGACCTGCCTCCACCTTCACTGTCCAGGGCCTGACTGCTTCCCATACTCCTGGGACCTGTGGGCTCAAAGAAAACTTGATTTTATCTGAGTCCTTTCTTCTGGGCCCCGAAGCTCTGGGTGTCCAGTACAGTTCACACCCTCTGGATACATTCCAGTGGATACCACACATTACTGAGTAGCTAAAGGCAATGTCCCTGCTCTGAAGGGGCTCACAGGAGTCAGGAAAAGGGTGCATGGCTGAGGTCAGAGAAACGTCTGCAGGGAGGGCCCAACAGCAGAAGTCTTGCAGTGAGACCCAAGGCTCTACAGAAGGGTGCAGAGACCCCACAAACATGGGACATGCGCCCTGTGAAAAAATATCTGGAGAGTGAAGGCTTAATAATGCAATACTGTGGGGGCTGCAAATATAAAACCCAAAAAACCCATATCCCTGTCCTTAAGGATTCTAAGAATCACGATACAGGTCAGTATACATCTTCTAAATCAGTTTACAAACTTCTTTGTTTCATGGCCTCCTTTGGCAGCCTGGTGATACTTATGGATTCCTACTCAGAATAATGTTTTAAATGTATAAAATATAACACACAGGATTATTTTAAAAGCTAACTACACTGGGCCGGCCGAGTGGCGTGTTGGTTAAGAACTGGCTTGGGACGCCAGAGGGCCCCGGTTCAGATCCCACATATGAGGGCCAGTGGGACCGTATGTAGCCAGCAGCCAGCGTGAGCGGCCAGCAGCCGCAGTGAGCGGCCGTCCAGAAGCCGGCGACTGATCTGCCTCACCCGGGAAGAGCGCAACGATGATGCCAACTTGGGCCAGTGAAGCAACGTCCTCCACAACTAGACTGAAGAGCAAAACGACAGCAACTTGTCTGTTCCCCTTATCCCAATTCCCCAGCACTGTTCCCATCCCCCCAATTCCCCAATAAAAATCTTTAAAAAAAGAAAAAAAGAAAAAAAAAGAAATCATCATTCCGCGACTGCCTGAACTGGAGTATCCAAAACCGATACTTGCCCGTCTCAAAGCATGAGCTGCCGGCCTGGAACTGTCCCTTCCAAACCCGGGAGTGCCAAGGGCTGCCGGCCTGAGCCCCGCTCCCCCATCCCAAAACGGGATGCTCGGTGATCCGCCTCCTCAAACTCTTCCATCGCAAGGCCAAGCTGTCGAAATCCCCTAATCCAACCCTCCACCACACGCTGCCCCTTTCCCCCCAGGTCCTAGACAGCAAGCCCCAGTTTCTGCGAGGACTTCCAAGAAGACCCACGTCCCTTTTCCCACTCACCAATGCCTAAGAAACGATAGGAGACGCGCGCTGGCCGGAAGCGGAAGTGGGCGACTTGGCAGGACCTGGACTACACTCCCCAGAGCCCACTGCGGTGATGTGCGGTCTTATTTAGGGTCCAGATGGTGACAGACGTAGGCGTCCAGCTCACCGCCAGTCGCCGGGGGAAGGAGGGTAACAGAGGATGTTCCCAGGCAGGTGGTGAGGGGCACACGGTCTTCTGGAACTCAGTTTTGGGGCCCCGCGACTCCTTTTGTTTCTTTCTTTAATAAAAAGTTATTATTCAATACTAACATGTTTGCGTTGTGGAAAATCTGACAATTCTCATACAAACAAATCCATAATCATCAGGGGATATAAAGCATTGTTGATGTTTTGGTGTAAATTACTGTATACTACTTTTTTTAATTCCCAAAGTAGCGCTTGATCAATGTTAAGAAAAAAGTATGAAGAAAAAAGTGTTAAAAGTGAAAAAGAATAAAGGAACGAAATTAATGTCCAGTATAATCCTAGCGCCCAGAAACAAGCATCATTAGTGATAGGCAGGCCGGTAAAGGAATGTGCACAGTCAGGCAAGTTAAGAAAGTTTGAGAAACTCTATTTTAGGGCCAGCCGAGTGGCCCGTTGGTTAAGAGTTGGCTTGGGACACCAGCTCTGAGTAACAGGGCCCCGGTTTGGATCTCACATGTGGGCCAGTGACGCTGCGCCCTTTATAGCTAAGATGCTGAACAACAGCTCAACCTGGAGCTGGGCTGCAGTGAGTCGCTGGTGTCGGCGTAGGCTGCAGCCCCTGCTGCAGTGGGCTGCCATGAGCTACCTTGAGTGGCTGGCAGCCAGCATGAGTGGCTGGGAGCCAATGTGAGCTGCCGTGAGCCTCCATGAGTGGCCGTCCAATGGCTGGCGAGCTACTGCCTCACCCAGGAAGAGCACAATGATAATACCAACATGGGCCAGTGAAGCAAGCCCTCCACAACTAGACTGAAGAATAAAAAGGACAGCAACTTGTCTGTTCCCCATTCCCAATTCCCCAATAAAATCTTTAAAAAAATAGTCTATTTTATTAAGAGAAAGCCTATCGGGCTGCAGCCCCAGCTGCACGTCTAAAGGAGACCTGCAGCCCCGAGGGAGTGAGTGAGGAGGGTTATATAGGGGCAGTGCTGACAGGATAGCATTGTTTGAACAGAAAATACTGACTGCCTATTAGCCAGTAGCTGTTTTGTGGTGTTTTCTGTTATTGCAAGTTTGGTTCTGTCTGCAGGTGCAGGCCAACAGACATTTTGTTGTTTTCTTTCAGATGTGTCTCTGTCTGTAAGTCAAGGTCTCTGAGACCTAACATTCAGATACCTAACATTAAGTCGAGGTCTCTAACATTCAGAGACCTAACAATTAGTATCTTGGCCTCTGTGTTTCCTGATGCCCTATGTGAGCAAATATAGTATATTTAAAACTTTTTTCTTCCCACAAAATTGTCATCATAACATTTGGAACTTGTTTTTTCTTTCACTTCATATATCATGAGTAGCTTTCCATGACACTAAATAATGAAATCATTTTAAGTGGTTGCTTAGGATCCTATAGTTTTAGATACCTTACCACCCAATGAAGTTATATTTCCAATCTCAATGTATTAAATTTAACTTAATTTTTCCCAATTTGATGGGCCAAACATGCTGTCTCATTACCACATCAGACAACACTGAGGGGAATAGGCCATAAAACGAATCATTTCTTATAGACAGCAAAGCAGAAAGATGAAATGAAAGTGGACCTCATTGAACTTGTTAAACCAATGCATCAACCAAACAACAGCAAAAGCCACCCCAAATATGAAGCAAGGTTTTCTGATAACTGTGGGTGAAAGCATTCCCTTTAAAAAATAAATGGACAGTGTTAACCTTGATATAATCTGTAACATCCTTTTAGATTTGTATGTGAAAATCATGTCAGAAGTGGAGAGTATTTTCAGTGATGACAAATGGGATAATTATGTCACGGGGACAAGCATGAATTGTCTAGTGTGAAACCCTGAGTGTGTGCTTTTGTTTCCTCAGATATGGAGCATTGTATGGAGTTGCCCAAGCCATCAGTACACAAATGCTGAGAGATTGCTGCCTCCCCCAAATCATGGCCTTCCTGGCCTTTAAAAACACTTTAGGGATGGTGCTGGCCCAAAATTAATAGTGTTGAGCTACAAACGCAGTCATCCAAGTACACAACTATGACTATTCTCTATGTTATTCCAATATGTTGAAGCTATGAATAGCATTATTAATAATATAATTATTAAATTAAATAATCGGGTTATCAGAATTGGGTTGTCTATATATGAAATATATCAATGAAAAACAGGAAAAATACATCATGACTTTTCCGACAACACAATATTTTATAATATATAATTTTCATAAATTGAGTGATATATAGTATATATATATAATTTATATATCTGTATTCTGGCTATGAGTCTTTTGTCTGATATGTATTTTCAAATATCTTCTTTCATTATGTGTCCTATTGTATCATCTCTTAACAGTGCCTCTTTTTTTTAATTAAAGTTTATTGGGGTGACAATTGTTAGTAAAGTTACATAGGTTTCAGGTGTACAATTCTGTAATACATCATCTATATATCACATTGTGTGTTCACCACCCAGAGTCAGTTCTCCTTCCATCACCATATACTTGATCCCTTTTACCCTCATCTACCACCTCCGTCCCCCCTTACCCTCTGGTAACCACTAAACTATTGTCTGTGTCTATGACTTCTTGTTTCTTCATTTGTCTTTTTCCTTTGTTGTTTTCAGTTTTATATACCACATATCAGTGAAATCATATGGTTCTTGACTTTTCTGTCTGACTTATTTCGCTTAGCATAATAATCTCAAGTTCCATTCATGTTGTTGCAAATAGTGCCTCTTTTTTTTAATTAAAATTTATGGAGAATAAATAGTGCCTTTTGATGAGAAGTTCTTACTTTTAATATAATCCAAGTTATCAATTATTCTTTTATGGTTCGTTGTTTACCATTTCAGAAGTGTTTGGCAGCTATAGGATCATAAAGGTGTTCTGTGCTCTTTTCCTCTAAAAATGTTTCTTTTACCTTTCACTTTGAAATACATCATCTTTCTGCCATTTACTTTTATAAATGGAGGTAGAACTCAGGATAATTTTCCATGAGGACATCCAGTTGTTTCATTTACTGACTGAAACACGATGGGTTCCTCTGTTGCACTGAGGTTTCACCTTCACCATATTCAGGTGAGAATGGATTCTCCGTTCTGTCTCATTGGTCAATTTGTCTCTCTTGGGTTAATATCATAGTGTCTTATTGGTAACTGATTTAAGACAGGTCCTGTTATCTGTTAGTTTAAGTCTTCCACCTTTGTTCCTTTTTTTCAACATTTCTTTAACTAATGTTGATGGCCGTTTTCTTTTCCATGTTATTTTTGGGATCAGCTTGTCCATTCCCACCAAATCTCTATTAGGATATTCAAATGCTTTGGACCTCTAGATTAATTTGTCAAGAATTGATATCTTGACAATATTGATTCTTTGGTTTCATGAACATGGTATTTATTCTGGTCGTCTTCAAATTTGTTTTTTTTTTTTTTTTTTAGTTTTCAATGTAGAGGTATTGTACAATGTTCATTAGATTTAGTCTAAGGTATCTGAGGTTTTTATACTATTATAATTTTTTTAAAGATTTTATTGGGGAATTGGGGGAGGGGAACAGCGCTGGGAAATTGGGGAAGGAAAACAGACAAGTTGCTGTCCTTTTGTTCTTCAGTCTAGTGGGGGATGTCACTTCACTGGCCCATGTTGGTATTGTGATCATTGTGCTCTTCCCGGGTGAGGTAGTCAGTTGCCAGCCATTGGACGGCCACTCATGGTAGCTCATGACAGCTCATGGCATCCCACTGCAGCCCAACTGCAGCCTACATCGGTCGCCTGCGCCGGCAACTCAGGACAGCCCAGCTCCAGGTTGAGCTGTTGTTCAGCTTCTTAGCTGTAGAGGGTGCAGCGTCACTTCCCCATGTGGAATCCGAACCGGCGGCCCTGCTGCTCAGAGCTCACACTCCCAAGCCAACTCTTAACCAATGAGTCACTTGGCCGGCTCTGTAATTGTTTTTAAAAATCTATTTCTATTTATTTATTGCTGTTACATAGAATATGATTAATTTTGTGATATTATCACTTGCTAAATTCACTTCTAAATTCTCATTTTTTGGTAGATTTTACTTTATCTAAGCAAACAACCATGTTGTCTATGAATAATGACAATTTTTTTCCTCCTTCCAATAATCATGCCTTTCATTTTTATTACATATGAATAGTTGCTTCATAGAAAGAAACTGGCTTTTTCTTCACTTTTAATACTTTGGAACAAACTGGAGTCTGGGTCTGTAGGAGGAGCGTTGGGGTCCCTGATGGGCAAAGGGACAGGCACAGGGAGGATGAGCAGGCGTCCCCTGGACATGTTAACCCCACACACTCCATGTACAGGACCAATCAGATTGAGACAAAGAAAAAAGAATTGGGAAAGATGTTTGTCCCATGACTACTGAGGAAAGGACCATCAGAGCTTCCAGAAATCCTCCTTTAAGCACTTGATATGCAAACACAATGGACCATTTAAACCTGATGTTGTGCTGGCCCTGGAGGAGACCACACTCTCAGCAGGTATCTCCAAGCTGTCCCTCACAGAGCTTGTGACAGAGTTCAGTAGGGCCCTGCAAGAGAGGGATTCTCGGAGGTCTCTGGACTCATTCTCTGACTCAGCACAAGATCAGTGGGCATGGACACAGGCAGGAGCACTCACAAAAGGTATGAAATGAAGTAGAGAGCCAGCTTTACTTTTCCCCAAATGGCCAACCTGTGATATCATTTACTGATGAGTCCTCCTCTCATAAACCTTACCTCATTTAAAACACTACCTTCATCACATACCACCTTCTTATATATGGTTGGGTGAATATTTTGAGTTCTTTAGAGCCACTGAACTTTCCATCTGTTGTTCTCCTAATTACAAACTATCATAACTAAGTAAAGTTTTGCAATACAGTTAAATACCTAGTCCCATTCCTTTTATCTCCTTAAATGCTTTATATATTTTTTGGCAAGATTTTTTTTCTTTAAGATTTTATTGGGAAATTGGGGGAGGGAAACAGCGTTGGGGAATCAGGGAAGGGGAACAGACAAGTTGCTGTCCTTTTGTTCCTCAGTCTAGTTGTAGAGGACGTTGCTTCACTGGCCCATGTCGGTATTATCATTGCGCTCTTCCCAGGTGAGGCAGTCACTCACCGACCATTAGGTCGTAGCTCACGGCAGCTCACGCTGGCTGCCAGCCACTCATGGTAGCTCACAGCAGCCCACTGCAGCAGGGGCATCACTGGCCCTCATGTGGGATCCAAACTGGGGCCTTGCTGCTCAGAGCTGGCGTCTCAAGCCAACTCCTAACCAACGCGCCACTCGCCCAGCCCGGGAAGATTTTTTTTTCACTCCAAGAATTTTAGAATCTATGTTTAGTTAAAAACAATTATCTTGGAAATTTTATTAGGACCCTACTGCATTTATGGATTAATTTTTGAAAAACCAGCTGCTGTATAAAACTGAGATATATTATACAGGAACGTGGTGTAGCCAAGTCTTCTTTATACCCCTCAATTGTTTCAAGTTTTAGTCACATAAATCAAGTTTATTCTTAGGTATTTTGCCTTTTGTTGCAATTGTCAATTTGGTCTTTACTACCATTATATTTCTAACTGCCTAGTTTTTTTGTCAGAACAAAAGCTTATTTTTTAATTAGGGAAAATTCTTTAAATTTAATATCATTAAGTTTATGAAAAACTTACTAGTAGTTTTGTTTTGTTTTGTTTTAAAGACTTTTTTTTAATTGAGGAATTGGGGGATGGGGAACAGACAAGTTGCTGTCCTTTTGTTCTTTAGTTGTGGAGGACATTGCTTCACTGGCCCAAGTTGGCACCATCATTGTGCTCTTCCCG
>NW_017732014.1:604175-611353 GCF_001890085.2 Hipposideros armiger
AACAAATACGAAAAGCATATATAAAAACAGCATGACAAAGCCTGGATTTCCCACTCTACCTCGCTGAAATCTCTCATAAACATCAATAAAAGCACATTTCTCTTTGGCGAGCCTAGGAATAAGCTGAAACATCAAACCACAAAATAAGGTGGAAAGAGTGCAGAAGCCGTAAAGACTGAGCAGGAGTATGGGAGAAAACATGATAGCTGTAGTCACACTGCTGCGTGCTGTACCGAAAATTGCGAAGAGAGTAAATCCTAAGTGTTCTGATCACAAGGAAAAAAACTTTAGGTTCAGAAGTTTCATTACGTATTTTTTTTAGCATGTTGTCACTTTAAGTTCTCTTCATTTTTGGTTGACCATCTTTTAATTAAAAGAGAGTATCTTTCCTACAATCGGAAATTATTGAGCAAATGACAGAAATTAACATTTTGTTTATTTATTGAAAATTTTTTATTTATTTTTATTTTTATTTTATTTTAGCTGAGCCATCCTGCCACCTGTTGGCAGCTCAGCAGCAACTCAGCTCGGGCCAGGCATCGAGCAATTGTTGCTCGATGACCAACTGAGCCACTCGGCTGGCCCTTATTGAATCTATCTTATTCAAAACACTTGGCAACTATAAATCACAACCTGGGAACTGATAGAATACTTATGACTTAGTGCACACATATTCAGCCTGTGCAGGAACACACACACACACACACACACACACACACACACACACACACACTCTCTCTCTCTCTCTCTTTTCAAATATTTTTTTTGCAGTTTTATCAATTTTACATTTTTAGTGAAATATTAACATTTACTGAAGAAATTACTTTGCAATAATCCACTTCCAAAACTTGAAGATTTCCGAGCTCTCCTTCTTAGCTCATCTGGCTTTATACTTATTTGTGAAATCATGGCTCCATGTCTTCAACGTAAGATTCAACATGCCCAGTGAAAATCATCTACCTATTCCTAGCACTGGCATTGATATTATCTATAATTGTGGGGAAAAGAAGCCTAATCAGGTCCTATTGCTAAATTAGAGTTTTCACAATTTTATGTCCTCCCCAAAGGGCACGCATAGAGAACCCCTATTGTCCCCCTATCTGCATTCATGGGCTGATTGAAGAGTCTCTTGGGGTGGCAAGCCAGTTTTGCTGCCATCAATTGTTCCTCTAGAACTTGTCACTGCCAGGATGTTGCACTCTGGCTTAATACAGAGATGTATCCACTTAGGGTCATCTCTTGGGGGCAGAATTTTACTAAGGGTATTCCCTATATCACTTTAGTTTTTTATTTTTTTCTTCTGGGCATTTACCTCTATATTCTGATCTCTCAGTTCAACTCTCAGATTTTTTTTTATTAACTCTGGAATCAGAGGTTTCAGGTCCATACTCCACAGGATTAGGATTCATGATTTAGGGACAAAGGCCAGAAAGCCATGTGAACCAAATCTAAAAAATAAAAAATAAAAATCAATGAGAAACTACAAATCTTACTTCACTAAATGCTTTCAGTCCCTCACATAAAACCCATTCTGGCCTAAATTTCCAGTTCCACATTCCCATGGAAATATTTCATTTCAATGAGGAATATTCCCGATCATACTAATCCAAATGGAAATCTCAGAACCCTGGGGATCTTTGCTATCTGGCTGTCTAGTCTTTCCTAAATGGTCAAAGGAGATNCTGGCCGCTCACGCTGGCTGCTGGCCACACACGGTAGCCCATGGCAACCCACTGCAGCAGGGGCTGCAGCCTACGCCATTGCCGGCAACTCACAGCAGCCAAGCTCCAGGTTGAGCTGTTGTTCAGCATCTCAGCTGTGGAGGGCAGTGTCACTGACCCTCATATGTGGGATCCGAACTGGGGCCCTCTGGTGTCCCAAGCCAGCTCTTAACCTACGCACCACTCAGCCGGCCCTGTTTGTTGTTTTATAACAGTTGGCATACAATATTATGTTTCAGGTGTACACCATAGTGATTAGACATTTCTATACCTTAGTAATCACCATAAGTCTAGCACCCATCTGGTACTACACATAGTTATTACAATATTATTGACTATATTCCCCATGCTGTACGTTACATCCCCATGACTATTTTTATTTTATTTTATTAGGGAATTGGGGGAGGGGAACAGCGTTGGGGAATTGGGGAAGAACAGACATGTTCCTGTTTTTTTGTTCTTCAGTCTAGTTGTGGAGGACGTCACTTTACTGGCCCATGTTGGTATTGTCTTCCTGGCTGAGGCAGATCGGTTGCTGGCCATTGGACAGCAATTCACAGCAGCTCATGGCAGCTTACGGCAGCTGCCGGCCACTCACACTTGGGTGTTAAAAAAAAAAACCTTGCTAACCAACATCTGAGCCTTCAGCAAGTCAGAATCTTTTTGCTGGTGGAGGGTCTTGCCTTGATGTTGATGCTGCTGACTAATCAAGGTGGTGGTTGCCGAAGGCTGGGGTGACTGTGGCGATTTCTTATATCATAATAACACAATGAAGTCTACAATAAATTGACCTTTCCCTTTACAATATATTTGTGAAAAGCTGTGAACCAGTCTTTTTGACCAGGTTTTGTAATATACTTCTTAAATACATCAAGACCCCTTCATTATTAAGTTGCTCTTGTTAATAAGTTTCAGCATCATAATTACAGTGGCCCTTAGAGGCATTGAGACTAGCACTATTGATTTACATAGATCAACACATACAATTCTTTATAAAAATGTCCAGTTTTTTCCTCCCCAGTAACAATATCCAGGATCTTTTAAGGTAAAGGTAGATGTCTTTTTGTTTTAATCTGTTTATTTTTTTTCATTTTTTTTAAACTGTGAAATAAATTTTAAATTAGTTTCAGCTGTAAGGTAGATGTCTTTTTGAGTGCTATGATAACTTCGATTCAAGGGGTCCAAATTTAACCAGCAAAATTGCACCCTGAGGGCCAGCTGTATTGGAAAGAGATGCCAACAAATAGGACTGTCTTATGCTTATCCCCACATATGCTCCAGCCCAGGGAGGGGTAGCGTGAAACTAATTATAGTCTAGCTTGTTCCAGATATGTGGTAGGTAGAATACTGTTTTCCACAAGAGGAAGTAAGTCCATATTTCAATCAGGTTCTAGCACATCTGCTGAATGATGTGAGGTCCTCCAATCACGACAATGGGAGAACTGTCAGAAGAAAAAGGATTAAGGAAACCAAACTGGAAAAAGGAATATCAACTGGAATTCTAGATATTTGGTTCCTAAGCCTCCCTCAGCCATATTTGTAATGTTGTTTGATAGTAATTGTATTTAACTCATTTATGGTTTGTTTCCTGGATAATTTACATTTTGCCTGCTCCACCCCCACCCCTATGTGATGAGATCATTTTTTTTTTCCATTTCCTCTCTAAACATTAACAAAGAATGAGAGCTCCCACTGAAGGCAAGCTGTCAATAATCCCAATCACTTTTATTAAAAGAATCTGCTCCCTTCAATGACAAACATGACCAAATACACCTGGGGTTGGGTCGATTCATTAATGGCATCTTTATGTATCCTTCCACAGCCCATGGCCTATCCACCAGAAAGGCAAGTAATAACGAGGTAAACCTCTGAACAACAGTGAGGAGCCTGGGCTGGAATTTTAGATGCCCCTTTCAGTGTGAGATGATCAGATCATCAGTTTCCAGATCATCCATCTAGTGAGGTTCTGTTTTCTATATGAACCTACATATAAGCCTATTTTAAGCATTTGTTACAAACTTGCTTGCAGGGCAAATTTGGACTAATCAATATAAGCACCTTTTGTGAAGACTATTAGAAGTTGAGTTTGTGCCTCTTAGGGACTAAATGTTTGTCCCTAACTCATGTTGAAATTCTGACCCCCAGTGGGATGGAATTAGGAGGTGGGGGCCTTTGGGGGCTGACTAGGTCATGAGGGTGGAGTCCTCATGAATGGGGTCTGTGCCCTTAGGAGAGAGGCCCCAGAGATTTCTCGTGACTCTTGCCATGTGAGGACACAGGAAGATGGCCATCTAATAACCAGAAAGTAGGTCCTCACCAGACACCAAATCTGCTGGCGCCTTGACGTTGTCTAAGCCACCCAGTCTATGGTATTTTTGTTATAGCAGCCTGAACAAACTAAGACAGGGTCTTTCTTCAGCACCCGTGACACTGCATCTCACGATGAACCCATGGCTCTGTAGAGACCTACCTTGGTCCAGCTGTCCATGGATGTTTTCTCAGTGCTCTAAGTGTTCCCGCCTGGTTGGCAGGAATTCCACTTAGGTTAGTGGTCCCTGTGATCTACGTAACACCGACTAAATGTCTTTGAAAGTGCTTTATCTATTATCCACAAGATATTAATATTACAAGCCCATTTCTATTTTTCTGCCTTCAGATAAACTACTCACCCAAGAGCCCTGGTTCCACATTGTTGCTGCATAACATAGATCCCCAGAATGATCTGTGACCCAAGAGCCTGCTCAGCCTTTAAGAGTATGAACAAATGATGCTGTTTCCAATTTGACTCGTTTTAACCTAGTCTGCATCGTTTACTTAAATTCTTTTGTCATTCAATTTTGTCTGACCAATTTGAATATTTCATAAACACAACCCCCCCCCCACACACACAATTTTAGTTTCTTTTAAAGCTAGAAACTTTTTCCCTTTTATAAAAGAAATACAAATGGATTTGATCCAATGATATCAGAACAATACCCCAAACACAGTAGTCATCCCATCTTCCCATTTGGACACAGGAACCATAATCGGACAATCACACGCAAGCAGAGGCTACAACACCCAGGGATGGGTGTAACCTGTGGTGACTGGGCATCCAATTTCTTGGGGACACATCTTGGAATTGGCTGTATTCTATAAAGTTTACATGATCGGCACTAACAGCAATATCTAAGTAAAGCACCAGATTATGAAAAGACATTTCAACTCGCTCTACCCCAGAGTAACATAAAGAAATATTGAAGCACAGAGTACACCAGTATCAATGATGGAATCCCCATGCAATTAGGAGAAAATAGTAATAACAGAGAATACAGATAAATAGCTTTCAGATTTCATCAGAAAAAAATCTCCTCTGGGTTTTCCACAGGTATAACCAAAATTCAGCACATTCCACTTATGATTGCATTCTACATATTATTATCTTTAAAAAATAAATTACCAACCCAGGTTAAAGGCATGTTTGAAGTTTTTCAATCAGGAACTTATACCCACAGCAAGTTCCAACGTCTCACAAAATGTCCGGTAAGGGTAGGACAGTCCTTGTCCTCTCAGCAAGCATATTATGGTGGAGAAAAATGTGGAGAAACCAAATACAGAACAAGGACAGGAGCTTACGGTCAGAAGAGTCACCAACCTGTGGATCTGTGGTGCAGTCGAGCAAAGGCATGGGTGTCAACCATCCAGACCTGAACAAACACTGCCAGAGAAGGAATGAGCAGAACCTGGGCAAGAGAGAGGAACAATATCCAAGACGAATATCCAAGTTTCAAGAACTTGACCCAACAGCTAAATTGCGGGAATCCTCCCTGAAGAAGAGAAGAAATGATCATGATGATTGTCATGACCTCAGAAAGAAACATTTGCTAGAACACAGAAGATGTTAAAGAGTCCAGACAGGTGATGTAGGTATCACAGAAAGGCTTATCAACTCTATTTACCAACCTGTGTCCACTGAATGCCATCCTCAGTGGGTTATAAATAATACCACGTTGGCCATGAGAGAGAAAATCCAACATTACCATTCCAAACATGAAGATCCACTTGGCAAATGCCCGAAGTGATATTTTTAAATGTAACAATACTATTACTATTGCAAAGTATAGCAAAGTCATTTAGTTAGACCCCAAATGAACCCAAATAAGGATGAAATTCTCCACAGCAGTAAAAACTATCTGTCACCAACTTGTTTGTGCTTTCACAAAAGTAGTTTTAGAAAGCTTCTGACTGATATGGGCAACAACCAAAGTTACTGAATATTAGCTTGGTAATTTGACCTGGTTTCATAATTTTTTTTTTAATGCCCAGCATCTGAACCATCTTTTTATATGAAGAATTTTTCACAAGAAAAGGAGTGGACACCACACAGAGATCTCAGACTTGAAACTGGATGCAATGATGTGAGCTCTGGGCTATCCCTTCGTGGGGAAGACAGTACTCATGTTTTTGGTTGTAGACAGACAGCTGTGTTATGTTAAAGAGGATGCATATATATTTAAATAAATGAAAATGTAGGAAGTGAAAAAAAAAGGTTGACGTATGGGCCAGGCAAGAGTGGGCTATGCTGTAAGCCTTTTTTCTCTTTTGCTGCTGCTTAACAAGTGAATAACAATGCTCTGAATGACAAACTACCCACATAATTAGTATGAATGGAAGGCAGTGCCCACTTACCACTATGGACTCTCTAGGAAACCCTAGACACTCTTGGCCCTGGCTTCCTAACCTTCCCCTATCTTCTCCCAGACTGAGGCACTTGCCTCAGACTTGGAATAAGAAGAAATCATTGCAGAGATGTATTAAGGAATTTAACATACATTAAGGAACTTTGGGCATATTAAGGAACTCTCAAAGGCTCTGCAGTGCGATTCTGGCCATTGCTTATCTATAAGGCCCTAACTTGGTCTCTCTTGACAGTTCTTGGAGCCACTTAATATCCTCTCAATGAACTAACTCCTTTTTCTGAATCAATTTGCTAGAGTTGGCTTGTGTGCTTTCCAACTAAGAACCCAGGCTGCTACAATTTGTAAAGAGAGATGTGCTATTTACTGATATGACCCATCAAGTTTTCTAAAGGGAACCTGAATCCATGTATAGCCTCTATCAACAAGCTGGAAAAATACTGCGTTTTCAAGATAAAGTTTTAAAGGCCTAAGTAAGATTCACTGGTCTCATCAAGTATATTAACTTAGACATACAGAACAGATGAAATTGAGTACAAAAGCCAGGACAAATGAACAAATACGAAAAGCATATATAAAAACAGCATGACAAAGCCTGGATTTCCCCCTCTACCTCGCTGAAATCTCTCATAAACATCAATAAAAGCACATTTCTCTTTGGCGAGCCTAGGAATAAGCTGAAACATCAAACCACAAAATAAGGTGGAAAGAGTGCAGAAGCCGTAAAGACTGAGCAGGAGTATGGGAGAAAACATGATAGCTGTAGTCACACTGCTGCGTG
>NW_017732014.1:612893-615493 GCF_001890085.2 Hipposideros armiger
AGATACACCTAGAACCCCTTTCAATTCTCATCCATACACAAGTATCTTATCACAATAGTTTTAGAAATGAATGTTCTATATGCTTTTCCTGCATTTTTTACTTTATGTCACAGACATTTTCCTAAGTTTTACAAAATCTTCATATAAACAGAAATTGCTGTATGAAATGGGATGTAAAGTAGTGGAGAAATCATGTTGTAAGATGACAGACTGAAATACTGTTTTTCAGCCTAATTTCTATAGCAAATTTTCAACCTTCTCAATAACAAGTCCACAAGTGTTAGTATTCTCATTTACTGTTTATTGGAAAAGAGGTCTACCTCACTGGCAATAACTCCACAACATAGTGTCCATTTTATAGTAATTCTCTCAGAATCAGGTCTGGGTGCTTTCTGCAAGAAAAGTGCCAACATTTATTTTTTGTTGGGAATGTGTCATAAGGACTAATTTAATTTTGTACATTAAATTTCTATGGAAAATATATGATTCATAGTTCCCCCTTTTTCTCCAGAACAAATTTCCAGCTACACAACAACAAAGGGTTAACTGAAAGCTTTTCCACAGGTTTTATACTAGTTCTTTCCAATACAAGTGCTCCCTTATAAAAGAAAGAGAGGAGGGAGGAAGGAAGAAATATACTCTGGCTAAAAAATTTCCAAACTAGGTACATTCATAAGGTTTCTCTTCAGTATGAGTTGCCTGATGCCTAATAAGTTTAGAGCTATTAATGAATGCTTTCCCACATTGATTACATGTAAAGGGTTTCTCTCCAGTATGTGTTCTTTGATGTACAATAAGTCGAGCACTCAAGCTGAATGTTTTTCCACATTGATTGCACTCATAGGGTTTCTCTCCAGTATGAGTTCTCTGATGTTGAGTAAGGCATGAACTCTGCCTGAAGGATTTCCCACATTGATTGCACTCATAGGGCTTTTCTCCAGTGTGAGTTCTCTGATGTACAACAAGAACGTAACTCTGGCTGAAGGACTTCCCACACTGATTACATTCATAGGGTTTTTCTCCTGTATGAGTTCTCTGATGCATAACAAGGTGAGAACTGCGGTTGAAAGATTTCCCACACTCATTGCATTCATAGGGTTTCTCTCCTGTATGAGTTCTTTGATGTGCAACAAGCTGAGAGCTCCAGCTGAAGGATTTTCCACACTGATTACATTCAAAGGGTTTTTCTCCTGTGTGAGTTCTCTGATGGGCAACAAGCTTATAACTCTGACTAAAGGACTTTCCACATTGATTGCACTCATATGGTTTTTCCCCAGTATGAATTCTTTGATGTGCAATAAGCTTATAGCTCTGGATAAATGATTTCCCACATTGATTACATTCATAGGGCTTCTCTCCAGTATGAGTCCTTTGATGTGCAATAAGTTTGTAGCTCTGCCTAAATGACTTTCCACATTGACTGCATTCATAAGGCTTCTCTCCAGTATGAGTTCTCTGATGCACAACAAGGACATAGCTCTGGCTAAAGGATTTCCCACACTGATTACACCTGTAAGGTTTCTCTCCAGTATGAGTCCTCTGATGGGAAACGAGGTGAGAGCTCCGGCTGAAGGATTTCCCACATTCATTACATTCATAAGGTTTCTCCCCTGTATGAGTTCTCTGATGTGCAACAAGATGAGAGCTCCAGCTAAAGGATTTCCCACATTGGTTACATTCAAAGGGTTTCTCTTCAGAATGATTTCTCATGTTTTGAGCAAGGGATAAACTCTGGGAGGTTTTACTACATTTATGTTGACTCTTTTCAACAGGGATTCTCTGTTGTTCATTATGGGATATGCTATGGTTCAAAACTTGCCCACATTCCTTAACATCAAAGGATTTTCCTCTTGCATGCATCTTCTCATGTATATTCAGGGGTGTAGCATGGCCAAAAGATTGACTATTGTTAGAATTATGATGTAATTTTTTAACATGTGTGGCATGTTTGTGAATATGGTTTCTTGTGGGTATTATATGGGGTGAAAGAAGACTGGAATTCAGACCACTCTTCTCAAGTTCATCACTTTTACAGACTCTCTCATGAATAACAGTGTTCTTTTGAGTGACTGCCAATTTCTTCAAAAGTCTCTCTTCTTTTTCTTGTTGCGTCTCCAACTCGTCCTTACTAACCCAAACTTCTTCACATGAAGATAACCAAGGATCATCTCTTGTCAACCTTTCTATTTTCACTCCATGGGATTGTTCATCATTAAAAATGCTCTGCTTTGACGTTGATTCTCTTCTTCCCAGTGCAGTTGTGGAACCTGAAAAAAAGCAAAATAAAATATCCTAGCCAAAATATGTTAGCCCTGGAAGAGTGGATAAAAGCTGACAAGAAAGTATGCAAAATATATGTGGATTTATATTTTATTATAAACTGTATTGAGAAAGTAAAAGGGTGGGTAAAGCAGTAAGGAGAAAACTACCACAGCACAACAGTATAACGAAGTATTAAAAATGGAACAACTTAATCTTAGTTTTACTAAATATGTAAGGCTTTAGATTCCAAATCTAAATCTCCATATTCCAAAATAAGATCACTTATGCAAAATTTTAAAAATCTCAAAACAATTTTATGACCTTTAGCAAAGAAATAA
>NW_017732014.1:616868-617808 GCF_001890085.2 Hipposideros armiger
CCCTGAGCAGGGGTCAAAAGGCCCTCTTCCTCCTGAGTGAAGTCCACAGTCACAATTTTGAAGTTCACTCCTTCCTAAAACAGGACACACATTCCTACTTAGCTGGGCACCATTTCCTTCCAATGTTCATAGAGGAAGAAAAGTTTGATAGATGCAAGAAAGAAAACTGATGGCCTGGAAATTGTCCAGAGGTAGCCAGTGTTCAAAGGATTCCAGTCAAGGTATACAGGTGTCTTCTAGGTGAGCCCCTTTGGGTTTTTTGGAGGATGGACCTGTTTTTACAACCCCAAAGAGGAACACCAGATAAGAACAGAAATTTTCCCTCTTGATCACCTTAAAGAAAATGTTTATCCTTATTCTGATTTTTGTACTGGTGAATATAGAATTCCCACTTAAGGATTCTGTCCAAATTCCCAAGAAACTAACTAACCAAAGATCAGTAAACTTTTTCTGTCAAAGGCTAAAGTGTAAATATTTTAGGCTTTGAAACCATGCAGTCTATTACAACTACTCAACTCTGCGGCTGTAGCAAGACAGTAGCCCCAGAAAACATATAAACCAATGGGCGTAGCTTCATTACGATAAAATTTTATTTATGGAAACAGGTGGCAGGCTAGATGTGGCCCACAGGCTTTACTCTGCTGATGCCTGAGATAGAAGATGAAATGTGGGCTTTGAGTACAGGTACAGAGCACTGGATTTAGAAGAAAAGAGACCTGGGTTTTCTTACCTATAAAGAGCATAAATCTGAATTAAAACAAAAAAAATCTAATCGGACAATCTGTGTTTTAATGATGAGTTTATTCTATTTCTATTTATTAGGCTTAATTATACCCAACTCATTGGGTTCCTGAGTGAATTAATTATGATGATGTAGGATAAGCCATTAGTGAGTTTACTGAGCAAAAAAATAAAGGCTGGCAATTATTATCAGGATTAT
>NW_017732014.1:618110-624619 GCF_001890085.2 Hipposideros armiger
GTAATTACAATTGTAAAAAAATTTTTTTATAACAAGGATGGACTGATTTTCAGATTTTCAAATCAGTCAGTCAATTGTACATTTACATAGGACTATCTTTGCACGAAGCCCAAAAGGTTCGGAACAGCATAAAAATGAGTGTTTCTGTAGCCCCTTTAAAAAATATGGAACACTTCACGAATTTGCAAGTCATCCTTGCGCAGGGGCCATGCTAATCTCTACCATTCCAATTTTAGTGTATGTGCTGCCAAAGCGAGCATGGGGGCTACAAGTTTTTACCCCTTTAATATTGTGATTTATACACATATTTGGTCATTCAGATTGCCAAAATATATTTCTCATATATATTTAATCTTATCCACAGTTCCTTGGAATTTCCTCATTATGTTAATGAGGTAACTTTTTAACCCAAGGGTGGGAGCTGGTTGCCAGTAGGAGCCAACCATATCAATTGGAACTTTGTCCCGCCCCGATTTCTGGGGCGGGGCTTGAGGTTGAACCAATCACCAATGGCCAATGACTACCTAATGAAGCTTTCACGAAACCCAAAAAAACAACTACTCAGTCCCTTTTTTCTGGGACGTTTCCACATTGGGGACAAGAATGCTTCCATGTGCCACCATGCCGGGCCCAAGCTCCATGAGAACAGAGCTGCTTCATTCAGGACCCCACCCTATGTATGTCTTAATCTGGGTACTGACTCGTATCCTTTAATACCCTTTGTAATAAATCGGTTATCTAGCTAGTAAATGGGTTTTCCTGATTTCTGTGAGCTGTTCCAGGAAATTAATTGAACCCAAGCAGGGGGTTGTGGGAACATCTGGTTTACAGCCAGTTGGCAGAAGCACAGATGACAACCTGGACTTATGACTGGTATCCAAAGTGGAGGGCAGTCTTGTGGGATTGAACTCTTTACCTGTGGAATCTAATTTTATCTCTGGGTAGATAGCGTAAGAATTGAGTTAAATTCTTGGATGCCCTGCTGGAGTCTGAGAATTGCTTGTTGGTGTGGGGAAGCCCTCCCCCCACACACGCACACACACACACACAAATGGGTGCGCACGCACACGTTGGAATTGGGTCCAGGAACCCTTTTCAACATCAAACTGCTAACAGACTCAACCATGTCATGGAAACTTGCTGCAAAGAAAAATAAGATTCCTAATGTATGACGATGCCAGACATCTTTTCTTGACACAAAAGTGGCTGATGTCAAATTCTAACAATTTAAGGGCCAGAAGTTAACTCGTCCTATAATCAAAAAATACCTGGGAGGGCGGCTGGTTAGCTTAGTTGGTTAGAACGCAGTGCTCATTAACACCAAGGTTGCCGGTTCAATCCCCACATGGGCCCCTGAGCAGGGCCCTCCACAACTAGATTGAAACAACTACTCGACTTGGAGCTGATGGGTCCTGGAAAAAACACTGTTCCCCAATAAAATAGTAAGAACTACTATTAAAAAAAATACCTGGGAAATGAGAAGTTTCTTAAGAAAGGAAAACTTACACACACCCTAGACTGTAGTTTAAATTGTGACACACACTCTTTCAGTTTTTTGTTTTATTTTGTTTTGAAACAGCTAAGATCAGTGAAGAACAATGCCAAGAATCAAGTTAGAAATAAAATGTAATGTTTCTAAGGCAGCAGGCACTCGGTAGAAAGAAAACTCCAAGATTTTCCTTATCTGCCATAACTGCTGAAACAGTTTTACTTGGGGAAACATGGGTGCACCTTCCCTTTAATCAAAACCGTGCTCAATGCCTTTTAGTTTAAACGTTTTCACAGCGAAAATGACAGGGTTCTGCCCACGGTCAATGCTGCATCAAAAGTCCTTCCCTGTCCCCAGCCAAGCAGTTGATTCTACCACTTTACCCTATCATTTCTTCACATCACACACATACCTTTGTATTTTTATTCAACTTCCACTACTGTGTGTTCCAAAAAGCTGAGCTCCCGTCTCTCCTGTTCACCATGGTTTCACTGGGCTTCAATCAGTAGTAACACATAGTAGGCACTTCTACTATGTCAACAAATGTGTTGACCACCCCCGAGATAAAGGACACAGAATGTGCTACCCGAGCTTTCACACTAGTCCCTGTGGTCCCCAAAGGCACCAAATCATTGCTGAGCTCAAGTCCCTCCTCTGGCTAGAAGAGACCTCTCTGGGCGCCCTTTCTCCTCAGAAAATTCAAAGCATCAGCCTCCAGAACCTACTCCCAACTTACTCTCCAACGAAATGCTCGAAAACCATCTTGTCACAAAAGTGCATGAACACACATATGTCTACACTTACCCACTCTTTCTAGTCTCTCTGGATTATTATTTTAGGAATGTCTCCTGTATTTATACCTTAGCTTCCATGATTTCCTTCAGATAATGCCATCTATCAATTACCTAGTATGTTTAATAATACATAGAGTACTTCAACACAGACTGTCTCACACAATTATCCAAACTTCTTTGAAGAAAGGAGTGATATGTCTATTTCACCAACACAGAAACTAATGGTAATAAAGTTTAGCAAACTCATTTTTTTTAAAAAGATTTTATTGGGGAATTGGGGAAGAGAAACAGCCAAGTTATTGTCCTTCAGTCCTAGTTGTGGAGGGCGCAGCTAGCTCAGCTCCAAGTCCAGTCGCCATTTGGCTGCCCATTGGCAGCTCACGGCTGCTCAGCTCAAGGTGCCATGTTCAATCTTAGTTGCAGGTGGGCATAGCCCACCATCCCATGCAGGAGTCGAACCAGNCTAGATTGAAAGCAGCGGCTGGACTTAGAGCTGAGCTTATACCCTCCACAACTAAGATTAAAGGGCAACTTGACCTGGAGCTGGTGGGTCCTGGAAAAAACAGATTGTTCCCCAATAAAGTTAAAAAAAAAAAAAGGCTTCTCTCTTGACCCTTCAATTAAGGAAAAAAACAAAACAAAACAAATGGGCTTCTCTCTTGACCATTTCAATAAAACAAACAAACAAACAAAAAACCCTGTGTATATCTCCTGGCAGGTACTGAGGGTAACATCAAGTATTTAAAGAGCCAGAGCTGCCTCGATGTAAAAAAGGCCCAGTGTGAGAGCTTATACCAAGTGCCCCACGCCATTGCCAAGCACAAACACCAGGCTGGTTCAACTGCCTTAAAATGCCTGCATGGACCTTACAAAATAGCTCCAAATGCTGAACAAAAATGAACAAACAAAGCGAACTCACAATGCTAAAATAACAACGACCAAACTACAGATGGCTCAATCGAGCTACAAGTTTGGTTTTTTTGGTAAAATCTAAGTACTATTTTATTAAATGAGTTATTTTACACAATATGAACATCAATGTAATTACAATTGTAAAAAAATTTTTTTATAACAAGGATGGACTGATTTTCAGATTTTCAAATCAGTCAGTCAATTGTACATTTACATAGGACTACCTTTGTATGAAGCCCAAAAGGTTCCGAACAGCATAAAAACGAGTGTTTCTGTAGCCCCTTTAAAAAATATGGAACACTTCACGAATTTGCAAGTCATCCTTGCGCAGGGGCCATGCTAATCTCTGTATCATTCCAATTTTAGTGTATGTGCTGCCAAAATGAGCATGGGGGCTACAAGTTTTTACCCCTTTAATATTGTGATTTATACACATATTTGGTCATTTAGCTGGCCAAAATATATTTCTCAGATATATTTAGTCTTATCTACAGTTCCTTGGAATTTCCTCTTTATGTTAATGAGGTAACTTTTGGACACCCCCCCCAAGGGTGGGGGCTGGTTGCCAGTAGGAGCCAACCATATCAATTGGAACTTTGTCCCGCCCCAATTTCCGGGGCGGGGCTTGAGGTTGAGCCAATCACCAATGGCCAATGACTACCTAATGAAGCTTTCACGAATCCCCAAAAAACAACTACTCAGTCCCTTTTTTCTGGGGAGTTTCCACATTGGGGACAAGAATGTTTCCATGTGCCACCATGCCGGGCCCAAGCTCCATGAGGACAGAGCTGCTTCATTCAGGACCCCACCCTATGTATGTCTTAATCTGGGTACTGACTCTTATCCTTTAATATCCTTTGTAATATATCGGTTATCTAGCTAGTAAGTGGGTTTTCCTGATTTCTGTGAGCTGTTCCAGGAAATTAATTGAACCCAAGCAGGGGGTTGTGGGAACATCTGCTTTACAGCCAGTTGGCAGAAGTACAGGTGACAACCTGGACTTATGACTGGTATCCGAAGTGGAGGGCAGTCTTGTGGGATTGAACTCTTACCTGTGGAATCTAATTTTATCTCTGGGTAGATAGCGTCAGACGTGAGTTAAATTCTTGGATGCCCTGCTGGAGTCTGAGAATTGCTTGTTGGTGTGGGGAAGCCCTCCACCCACACACGCACACACGCACACAAATGGGCGCACACGCACACGTTGGAATTGGGTCCAGGAACCCTTTTCAACATCAAACTGCTAACGGACTCAACCATGTCATGGAAACTTGCTGCAAAGAAAAATCAGATTCCTGGGGCCGGCCGAGTGGCGCGATGGTTAAGAACTCGCTTNTGGAGCATCAGACATGGGCATGAAGTCTTCGTGGGTCTTCCAGGCAAGCCCAGCTACCGCCTGAACAGAGTTGAGTGAGTGACCCCAGGCACTTATGTAGAAGCAAAGAACTATCCAGCTGTGCCCTGCCTGAATTCCTGGCTCTCAGAATGGTAAGCAAACAAGACAGAATTCAGCATGACCGAAGAATGATAAAGGAAAAAAATTAAATAAACTAACTTCACGAAACATTTGGCAAAGAGCACCACCAATAAAGGCACCAGCAATAAAAATCTAAGACTTCTTCCAAATTAGTAAAAAAAAAAAAAAAAAGTAGCATTGACAGAAAAACGGACAAAGGAAAATACAATGCAAGTCAACGATGAAGAAATAAAATGGCCCGTGCATATGCAAAAAGATGCTCGCCTCTTTAAATCGGGTAAAATCTTTCTATATATTAGAGACCATAAATTCACACTGGTACCGCCCAATTACAATTCAACACATTTTACTTTACCTTTCCTGTTTTCCATATTTGTACCTTCCTTCTCTGGCTCCCATTATCCACTTTATATTTACAGATTTGCTCAAACCTCTTATGTAACCGAAATCCTGACCAGGTGGGGGGTTTCTTCTGCCTGCGGCTAACAACTCCTCCTCAGGTGACCCCACTGGTCAAGAACTTCATATACTCTTAGTGGAAGTTTAAGTTGATACAACCTTCCTGGATTGGCAATATTATTTTTTAGTAACACTTTATTTTGAAATAGTTTAAGACTCACAAAAAAGTTGCAAAAATAGAAAAGAATTCCTGTGTACCCTTCCCCCAGCTTCCCCCAAAGATAGACAGTAGCATACAAAATCACAGTACACTGTCAAAACTAGGAAATTGATATCGGTACAATATTTTTAACTTAGGTACAGACTTTATTCAGATTTTGTTGATTTTTATAGATACTCTGCTCTTATTTTTGTCTTTTTAATGGAAATGTTTTTAAAAATGTAATATCTAATAAGTCTACTTGTAAGTATTTCCTTAGGAAATAATAAAAAGTACACTTAGATGTATGTACAAGAAATCTCATTAAAGGGTTATCCTAGCAAAAATGAGAAGGAGATTAAATGCCCATTAGTAAGTGCCGGGTTAAATAAATTATGCTTCATCCAGGTAACTGAATACTATTTAACAGAGAAGAGAAGAGATAGATTTGCATGACCTGATACATATAAAGGACAGAAAGACGTTTATAATACATTGTTAAATGCAAACCACTAAGAACAGTCTATAAAACATAAATAGATTTCTATAGAATATAAATATACACAGAAAAGTCGGGAAGGACAGTCTCAAAAACAGTTATTTTTAGGAGGGCTAGAATGGAGGAGCAGGTTCACCGTCTATGTTTTAATACTGTATCCATTTTTTTTTTTAAGATTTTATTGGGGAATTGGGGGAGGGGAACAGCGCTGGGGAATCAGGGGAAGGGGAACAGACAAGCTGCTGTTGTTTTTGTTCTTCAGTCTAGTTGTGGAGGATGTTGCTTCACTGGCCCAAGCTGGCCATCATTGCGCTCTTCCCAGGCGAGGCACATCAGTCGCTGGCTTCTGGATGGCCACTCACCGCGGCTGCTGCTCACTCACGTTGGCTGCCAGCTACACACGGTAGCCCATGGCAACCCACTGCAGCAGGGGCTGCAGCCTACGCCCAACCTACGGCAGCCCAGCCCCAGTTCGAGCTGACCTTCACCATCTTAGCTGCAGAGGGCAGTGTCACTGGCCCTCATATGTGGGATCCGAACCAGGGCCCTCCGGCATCCCAAGCCAGTTCTTAACCAACGCACCACTCGGCCGGCCCTGTATCCATTTTTTAAAAAGCCATTTATTTTCCTTAATTAATCAGAAACCAGCAAAAAAGTTTCCCTCTTGAAAAATCACTTTGAAACAAGATAACTCCTTTGTAGTTTCCCGAAGTCTTTTTCTAAAGAGTATAACTCAACTT
>NW_017732014.1:628289-651297 GCF_001890085.2 Hipposideros armiger
AGGAGTCGAACCAGCAACCTTGTTGTTAGGAGCACGTGCTCTCAGCTCAGTGGCAGCTCAGCTCGGGCGCAGCTCACTGGCCCATGTGGGAATCAAACCAGCGACCCTGTTGCTCAGAGCTCGCGCTCTTAACCAACTGAGCCACTCAGCCAGCCCGTTACATGAATTTGACAGGAGTAGAGGTATGTGCAGGATTGGGATATGTGAGTGGAATTAAAGCCTTTGCCCCACTTCTGCGTGCTCTGGAGCATTTTTTCCCCCTCTATCAACACTTTATTTATTTACGGCCTTATGAAGGCATACTTGACAAATAAAAATTGTATATATTTAAGGTGTACAACGTGATGTTTTGCTATACGGGTACACTGTGGAATGATCACCACAATCAAGCTGAATGACACATCCATCACCCCCCATAGCTAAGATTTTGTGTGGTGAGAACACAAGACCAACTCTGTTAGCAAATTTCAAGTACACAGTACAGTATTGTTGACCTTACTCACCACGCTGTACATTAGATCCCAGAACTTATTCTGCATAACTGAACCTCTGCGCCCTTTGACCAATATCTCACCTTGACCCCCATTCCCCAGCCCCTGGCAGCCACCACTCTACTCTGTTTTCACAAGTTCGTCTGTTTTAGATCCCACATATTAGTGCGATTGTGCCGTGTCTGTCTTTCTGCGTCTGGCTTATTTCTCTGAGCATCTGTCCTCCTGAAGCATTCTAAAATTATCCTTTTTTGTTCGATGGTCACCTTTCCATGTAATAAAGGGACTTTCTCCTTTTTCTTTGCATGCTTTACAGAATGAGAACAAGAATCAGACTGTAATGTCCACACATAGGAGTTATAGGCAGAAGATAATAACTGTTCTCTCTGTGACATGAGTAGAACCATGTGTGACACAGAGCAGCGGAACAGAGACAAGCAGAGCTGTCACGTAGTGACCTGTCCACGTCACAGTGAGCCAGTGGTCAAGTCAGACCCAGGACCTTTTGCTATTTGCTCACCTGTAAATAGAATTGACCAACCAGACCCTTCCCACCTTGGGGGGTTCCTGGGGCAAAACAAAGCTTCCAGTCAAATCACACAATTATTACTGAACTCAGTTCCCGAAGCTTTGCATCTGGAGTGTGCCGGCTGGAAACCCTCCATATCTGTGAGGGGGTTCAGAATATTAACTTTAATAGGCAACACATCAGGAGACTCCCCTCTTTGGTGTGTTTATTTCTCTGATTGCCCACAGGAGACGAAGGGCAGGGTTCACGTTTCAGCTCAAGGGATGTGACATACAGGCCTCTGAAGCTTCTTAATTACTAATTTGAGAGGGAGTAAAACCAACTCCCCTGCCTGATTTTCTCAGAGATCCTCCCGATCAGAGGGTCTCTCTAGTTCTCATGCACAAGAAAATTCCCTCTCTTGTCCAACACCATCATCTATGAAATAATTCTCACTTCCCACAAATATACAGAACAGATCTTCTCCCATGGGGTCACCAACAACCTGCCCAGCTCTGAAGGCTGACACCAACAGGGGCAGGTGAGGCTCTATCACTCCCTACCCCCGGGCAGGATTTTTGGTCTCAGCCCCTGAAGGCAGGCAGGGTTCGGAGTCGCCTCAAGGCTCTTCCTGGCCCAGCTACTTCCAGGTGTGTAAGTCAGTGAAATCTCTCAGGTGATGTCCCAGTACATTTTCTAACTTGTCCGGTTCACCGGTCCATGTCACTCTTTCAAAGTTAAGACTTGGGTTCCCTTATTTCTCTCCCTGCCAGGGTTCTAATTAATATCCATCGGGCCCAAACAATGTACCTGTGCATATTCTGATAACAATTAAAATTAGCTAGAGGACATTCAGAGCTGAGAAATACGTAGCCAGCTTCCAAGATGGCCCCAATAACCCCACCTCCTGGTAGTCACACCCTTATGTAGCTCTTGCCCACATGGTACCAGAGTGGGTCTGTGTGATCAAAGGATTACAGAAGAAGTGATGGTCTATCTTCTGAGATCCAATGATAAATGACACTGTGGCTTCCATCTTGGTTGTGTGCAATTCAGCGTGTGCGCTCTCTCTCTCTCTTCTTCCCCCATCCCCCACCCCCACCTCAGGTCATTTATTTGCTCTGGGAGAAACCAGCTGCTGTGTTGTGCAACCCTGAAGAGAGGGCTACGTGGTATGAAATTGAGGTCTCTCGCCAACAGCCACGTGAGTGAGCTTGCAGGCAGGTCCTCCTGCCCAGTCAATCCTTCCGAAGGCAGCAGCCCAGCCAACAACTTACTGCACCCTCATCAGAGACCCTCAGCTCCAAAAACTTCCAGACAAGCTGCTCCCCGATTCCTGACCCTCAGAGATTGTATGAGATAATACATGTTGGTTGTTTTAAGCTGCTAAGTTTTAGGGTATGCAAGCACAGGTAACTCATACAAGAAGGAAGCTGTTTTTGCTTTTCCTATGTTGCCTTGGCATAGATAAGGCGTGCATTTCTGCCTGTGAGAAGTAAGTCATCTTTCTCCCCAGCGCCTCACACAGGGCCTTACAATGGCAGTCAATAAATATGTGATGAAAGTAAAAATTATAATGAACAGATTGCTGATTTAGTTGCATGACGTACAAGAAAGTGGCAAAAGGACCATTAAGATTTCCAGAGAACACCCTAAGTTACTCACTTACAGTAGAAATCCAATGGTCACATCAAAACGCATTGCACCTGTAGTTTTGATAAAGATGTGAAAGTAAATTTACACTCGCATAAGTCCCCTGAAAACTCTCGCCCGTGTGTACAACAAATCATATACCAAAACATTTACAGTGGTGCTATCTGTAACAGCAAAAACCTTGAACAGCAAATATTCATTAAGAGTAGACCCATAAAACCTATGGCTGCATTTAGCAGTTGAAATCTGGGCACAAGGTGTGTACATTGGTATCAGGATATCACTGCTCCCAGTCCCTCAAGAATGGACAGAGATAAGGAATGTATGGGTTATGGATGTCTGTACACACACACACACACACACACACACACACACACACACACACACACCCTCTATTTCTACATCCACATAGACTGAAAATCATGAGCCACATCCGTCTCTCCAATGCCCACTGCACATTACACAGTTCATTCCAGTGTTCTCTTCCCATATCTGACGGTGAGAGCCCTGGCTCCCATGACCCGTTATATTTACTTATCTGATCAACCCCCTAAAAGTAACTAATCCCTCATCTCCACTGCCACCCTCTTTCCCACATGGATGCTCCTCAGCCCACCTGGGCTCTATGGCCCTACAGGAGGCCACCCTCTGCCAAGGGACCCTCCTCACCCTGCTTGGGCTCTGACTCTGAAGGCCAGGTGGCTTCTTCTCATGGGCTCACTCTCGTGCCACTTGGACTTGGACTCCTTGTGGATGCCCCTGACATCCTGCTTGGGCTCTGATATCCCACACCATGTCCTCAGGCATGGACGCCTTCAACCTCCTCAGGCTGTGACATGCCACACCAGGATGTGCCCCCACTCCCCAACATGGTGCCTGTGTCACCTGCTCTAGCTCTGACACCCCATGCTGGACCAGCCTTTGCATGGACACCCTCTCTGCACTTGGGCTGCCCATAAAAGGGCACCCCTTCTGTGGATGCCCTTCTCACCTGCTCTAGCCCTGTCACCCCAAACCAGATCCCCTACCCCGTATGGATACTTACCTCACTCCCTTGGGCTCTGACTTCTGACACCACCTTTTACACCCTGCTTGGTCACTGATGTCCCCACACATGGACGCCCTCCTCCCCCTGATTAGGCCACGACACCCCACAGCTGGGAGCTCTCCCTCAACTGCAGACACCTACCTAGCTCTGCCCCACCTCATGGCTTCAGGATGGAATTGCTCAGGAAGAAATACGCGAAATTCCAATTTCACGTTTTTAAGAAATTAGATGTCTTCAGAGAATACTTATAGGAAATTTGTGGTCTTGCCGAATTTCATGGTCTTACTAGATAACTCAGTAAACTCTCCTCTTGCATTGCACATTCTCCAACTTCCTTCCCAAGCAAAGCTGTGAGTGGCTGGCGAGAGGGGAATCCAGACTCTAAGGGCTTTTGATACAGGATGCCAAATTCCTCCCAGAAAGACTTATCTGGGTTAAACAGGTGAGGAAAGGCAGGGAGCCTCATTAAATGTACAGCGTGTGTTAGAAGCCTGCCGGTCAGGAGGGATCAAAAGCCCCCCAAACACTGCAAAGAAAGCCCGAACAGCCTCCCAAGCCTGGGGGGTTGGCTGCGGGGCCTGGGTGGGAGTAAGCTCTGGGTCTCCCAGGGGAACGGAAGCTCACTCACCTGCACAAAGGCCTTCAGGGGCCCTGGGGGCTTCTCATCCTGCTCTTCCATGCTCTCCTCCAGGCACGGACAGGGGCCTGAGATTCTGAGCTGCAAGGGAGAAGCCCTGAGTACAGCATCCTCGTGCATGTCCCCTGTGGCACCCTCTCCCTGGATGAGTCTCCGCTTCCGGGATGCACTCGCCATGGCAAGTGTGCTTCTAGAGGTTCCTGCCCAGATTCCGGCCCAAATAGCAGTGCATGCTCCTAGAGTCCCTTGGTCCCTCTCCCAGGCCAAGGCTGCATCACCATCCTGGCTCCTCCACAGTCTCGGGCCTCCAAACCACGTACCCGTAAGCCCACCTCAAGCCCAAACGCAGCCTTCACCCACCACCAAAATCTGCAGCATAAATCAGTTCCTCCCTGGGTCCTGGGGTCCCCACAGACACCCAGCACATCCAGGACCCCCCAGTGTACACCCCTTCTTCCCCAACCTGAAATCTGCATCCTCTTCCTCCGGCAAGCAGCAAGGCTCTGGGGTTGTTGGCCCCGAATCACACTCCCTGACGAAATACAGGAAGCTCGTGACACAGCCCCTTCCATTAGCCAGGCCTGATTCTCCAGCAACCTGCCACCAATCGCCTCCCACTTCCTGCTCAAATAGCCAACCATATGCACAGAGCTCAGGTGCACTCAGGTCGTGGGCGCTCCACCATACTGGAGTCGGCCAGCCCCGACCAGACAGCACCAGCCCAGATTCCCACCCGAAAGCCCTCCTGGGCGCTGAATTTGTAACTGTGACCTGGTCCCTCCACCCACCTGGTGTCCTCTGGCCTGAACTGGTATTGGCATGGGATTGGGGGACTTCAGACAAACTCCAGCACATGTAAGCCCCTCCCAGGCCCAGAATGTATACCTCAGCTGTCTTTGTACCAGCTAGAAGTTTCTGAGTCTGAGACTAGAACAACTTCTGGATAATCGCACCCTATGCACCCCACCCCTGCCCCCACCCCTCCCTCTTACCCACTCCCTCACTCCCATTGGATTTTCACTCAAACAGTATAACATGGGTCACAGTGCAGCTGTACCTTGAACCCCCACTCAAACCATTTCCTCCACCAACCTCCATGGCCCCTACTAGAGCCACACCTGCCCAGATACCTTCCTGGGCACCTGTAGCGCAGGAGATCCTGGCTTTCCACCAACCTGGGCATCATCATGCTGTGATTGGGGCACCATCTGCACAAAGACCTCAGCATCCTCTGTATAACACCTATGCGTATGCACAGAGAGACCTGGTGCAGCCCTACCCTTCTGCAGCCCAGGGTCTGCAGCTGCCTCCTCTACCCACCTGGGTGTCCTCAGGCAGTACCAGGGTCCTAGGACTGCCCATGTCTCCCCATTCTGCCCAAATGCCGGCGCATGTGCAGAGTGCAGATGGAGCAGCCCAGCGCCCCCAGCACCAGAACCTGTAGCTCCAAACTAGGGCCCACAGGCCTCTACTCCAGCAGCCACTGCACAGGGGCCACCACCCACCCCAGGTCCCTCCTCTTGCTGGCACACAGAGTAGGCTCATGCCAAGACCCTGCATCCAGCCTGTGGGTCTTGTGCAGTCCCTGCTCTTGAGATGATAATCTGTTATCTCCCACTCTGTGCCTCGACCTACCTGAGACGCACAAGGCACCCACAAGCCTCCGTGAGGGTTCTGGGGTCACCTGCATCCACTGCCTGCTTGCCACCAAAAACACTGGAACATCCAAACAGTAACTTGAACACAGAGCTCCAGAACCAGCCCCAGAACTTGGGCACTCGCTTAGGGGTTGTCAAGCCCATGATATTAATAGACCAGCTCCCGTGGGAACTGGGACCTCCCACTTCCTTCCACCCAAACGTGAGCACTTGGCTGCCTTGCGGAATATAGCCCCTACCAGGTCCAAATCTTCAGCCCAGACTCTGTTCCTCTACCAACCTGGGCATGCTAATGTCTGCACAGTAGACCCTGAGCAAAAGTCCCGGACATATCTACTTCATAATCATGCTGGCAGCATCCCGCTTCCTCCCGAAACAGCTGTCCATTGGATGGCAGCTGTTGCAGCTCTGTCCTTCCTGGGCTCAGGTTCTGTACTTCCAACCCAGCATCTCCACCAAACCTGAATGCCTTAGGGCTCTGCACTATCCTACATGGGTCCCAGGATTACCAGTCCAAGTTCCTCCTTCCCATTCAGACCCCCAGCAATTGCAGGGAGCGCTCTGCCTAGAATATGACTCTCAGCCCTGGTCCCTCCTTCAACCTGGGAGCCTGCAGTCCATCACCCATTCCCACCAAGGGTTCGCTGAAGCAGCACTGCCTCTCCCCGGCAGGAATCTGCAACTCCCATCTGGTCTCTCCACCACCCAGGGAGCCCCCAAGCCTGCGAGGAGAGTAGTGTCTGCTACAGGGTCTCAGAGCCAACTTCCCAGAATCTCATCTCCCACCTCCTGCTTCCTACTCAAACACCTGCTCGAGAGTATAGGGGCAATGACACAGACCCTCTCCTCCAGGAACCCGAATCTGCAACTGAGAACCAAGTATTCCTCATGTCCAACATCAAACAGGCCCAGCCTTGGATGAGGTTCTCCTGCACCCTCGTGCATATGGCCCACTGTCTCCCACCAACCTGGGTATCCTCAGCACCAAAACGAGAACCACCTGACCAAGCACCCGCGCATGCGCGCAGAGCATAGTCCTGGAATCAGCAGCTGCACTAATATCTCCACCAACTTCGGTGACCAGAGGCTGAAGCGCCGCCCGCGCAGGTCCGGGATCGCCCACCTGCACTCCCAATCCAGCTTCCTGCTTAGACCCTGCGCATGCGCGCACGGGACATCCAGCGCTGCCCTACCCCTCACCAACCTGGGCGTCCACGGGCTCACCGCCCAGGCTGGGCCCGTCCCAGCCCGTGTCCGGCACGGCTCTGCGGCAGGACGAGCTCGGTAAAGCAACGACGCTGCCCCGACGCTGCACACGACAGATTCGGATTAAGCTAGTTCGGCCCCTCTTCGACTCAGCATCCGCAAGTCCGGTCGGGTTAACCACCAAAGGGCCGAGGTACGCGGCGACAGCAAGCGTCCGCGCAGGGGACAATGGCTGCGCTTGTGGCCAAACCCGGAAGTGCCTTTGGGCTTGGGAATTCGAAACTACAATTCCCAGAAGCCTCGGCCGCGCGACTGGCGATTGGGCGGGGTTTCAGTGCCTCAAGGGAGGTGGGAGAGGGGACATGGCTAGATCGGAAGAGGGGCGTTGGGGTCCCAACTGGGGGCTGCAACTGCGCGTGTCCGAGTTTGTGCGGGGAGCCGAGAGGAATAGCGGGACTGTAAGGCCAAGGCCAAGAACCGTTGCGTAGGGAGTGGCTGACTTGGGAAAGGCTGGCCCTGGACCCGGCTTGACGCCCAGGAGTGGCCGTGAAAACGAGATCCGATGGAAACACCGGGCACCCCTCCCGGGCGCATGCAGCCTTGTCAGAAGCTTGGCGCACATCGTCGTCTTTGGTCCCCAAAGCCAAGTATAGTTGCTACATACCCGTTTATACAGTCCAGGGAGCTCCTATTAAGCCCTTTAAGAATCTGATGTTTTTGTGCCCCTTCCCTTTTCCTTTATTTCCTGAACGTTTCCCTGGCTCAGCTCCAGCAATGAGGGCCTTTCTATCTTCTCCAATAACTCAAGCAGGCTCCCACCTCAGGACCTTCGCATGTGCTGTTCATGCTGCCTAGCAGGCTCTTCCTCTGAGGATTCCCCCACCCTCTGGTCTTCTAGCCAATGTCACCTTCTCATGATGCATTCCCCCACCAACCTTGTAAGCTTGCAAACAAACCCTTCACTCCCCACGTGATTCCTGCCTCCTCTTAATTTTTTCTCCAGAGCCCTTTTCACTATCGAACACATATTTTTAGGTATTTATTTGGTCTGTTGTCCATCTGCTTCATCACTAGACTGTGAACTCCATAAGGGAAAGGATTTGTATCTATTTTGATGACTGCTGTATTCCCGGCACCTAAAGTACCTGACACATAATAGATGCTTAGTAAGTTTTTTTTTTGTTTTTTTTTTAAAGATTTTTATTGGTGAATTGGGGGGATGGGAACAGTGCTGGGGAATTGGGGGAAAGGGGACAGACAAGTTGCTGTCGTTTTGTTCTTCAGTCTAGTTGTGGAGGATGTTGCTTCACTGGCCCAAGTTGGCACCATCATTGCGCTCTTCCCAGGTGAGGCAGATCAGTCGCCGGCTTCTGGACGGCCGCTCACTGCGGCTGCTGGCCGCTCACGCTGGCTGCTGGCTACACACGGTAGCCCATGGCAACCCACTGCCACAGGGACTGCAGCCCACGCCGTCGCCGGCGACTCACAGCAGCCCAGCTCCAGGTTGAGCTGTTGTTCAGCATCTTAGCTGCAGAGGGCAGTGTCACTGGCCCTCATATGTGGGATCCGAACCGGGGCCCTCTGGCATCCCAAGCGAGTTCTTAACCATCGCGCCACTCGGCCGGCCCAGTAAGTATTTTTTTTAAATAAATAAAGGTTCCTGGCTCTGTGTCAAACACTTGAACATCCAACATCTTATTAACCAGTCCAATCACTGAGGAAATCGTGATATTTATTTCTACTACCAGGGAGGAAGCAGAAAATTGGGGCCCTGCTGTACAAAAATATGGTATTTTAAAGCTTTTTAAAAATTCTGTCAAAGCACTCCTATAGTTTTCCTCACATAAATTCTGACCTTGAACAACGGCAAAAGGTTACTGCAATTTGAAATGTAATCTCTAATCCTAAAGTTTCTTATAACTGGTTATTGTGGTTGATTTTTTTAAAAATATATTTATTTTGTATCTGGTTAACCTACTGAAAGGTTATGAATTCTTAATTTGATTCTGTTGGCTTTTCTAGTGAGATAATCATCTACAGATAATAATTTCATCTCTTCTTACCAGTATTTTAAGCCAGATATTCCCTTTCATGTTGGATTGCATTGGCTACCATTTTCAAAACAATGTTAAAAGCCTAAGATCTTTGGCGGGCTTACACCATGGCTGCTGTGTCTATCAACAGTGCTTGTCCATCCATGTGAAGTAGCTATGGCACCCCCAGCTGCTGGGTCTCGAACCATGGCCCTCTAATTCTTGGTCACTTTCTCCCTGTTTCTATTGTTTTTAAAGAAACATAAGTCAAAAGCCTAAAGTTTGGTGGGATCTAGGGTCCAGAGCCTGAAGAACACATTGAAAGAGAATGTCACAAGGCCTACAAAGAAGGTGGCAAGAATATAATATGCACCGAATAAATGTCTTTGGGTATATGATTGAGCATGGTTTCTCTAGGACCTCTGGAGAAAAGATCGCTGCTTCCATTAGACGGAGGGCTTGATTTGGCAGTAAACGCTGCATGTTGTGTTCACAAGCACCTGTTACAGAAGGAGAAAAGGTGAGTTGCGTTTTCTGGGTGGGCCCTCCTGGTCTACTTGCTGTAGTTCCAGGCCCAAGCACTCTGGCACTCTCCTTCCCCACCCTCACAAATTCCAAAGATCTCCCTCCTTTCTCGCTGCATTTCAGTCAGGCTGGCACCTCTCTATTTCATATATCCCCACTGTGGAGGATAGACTCTAAGGTGGCCCCCGTAATCCTCACCTCCTGGTATTCATGGCCTTATGTTATGCCCCTCCTCTTGAGGGTAAGACCTGCGACTTGCCTCTAACATGATTGTATGTACATGATTCTGCTGCGTAAGACCATGACTTCTGTCCCAGCTTTGAAGAAGCAAGATGCAGTGTTGTGAGCTGCCTTTGGAGAGGCCCACATGGCACAAGGCTGAGGGTGGCCTCCAGGTGACAGCCAGTAAGAAACTGAGGCCCTCATTATGATAGCCTGCGGGGAACTGAATGCTGAGCTTGGGAGTGGATGCTTCCCCAGTCAAGCCTCACATGGGACCTGAGCCTTGGCCAACACCTCCATTACAGCCTTGCAGAAGGCCTATCTATATTTTCAAGGAGGAAAAACCAGATTGGTGACGGCTCTCGACCTCTCCAAAGACTCTGTATGACAAACAAATACCTCATAGTTGGACTCCATGTTTCTTTTTGGTAGAGTGGGGACCGATGGATGTAAGGTAAATATGGGCGATGGCTTCGTGCGGCTGTTAGAATAGCTCCCATGGGTTTCTGAAGGCAGCTGCCTCTACAAGTGAATAGAGAGGTCAGTCAGGGTCCACAGGCACAGATTACCTTAGAGTCACAGCATCTGGAAAATGCCAACTTGTATTCTTTAGAGACCCGGAGAGGAAGAGATTCACCCAGGTTCTCATAAAGAATCAGGTTAGGACCCAGGACCCTGCCCCTGGCCCAGAATTCTTTCCTTTCACCTGACTACCTCTGCTACCTCTTCTCCAAAACTTCCTTTGCACCCCGCACATGCTAGGCTACTACCACCTCATTTGCAATCTGGCTTCAAGCCCTGGAGGTGGAAGGAACACATAATAGGAGCCAGAGTCCTAGAATCTGACCCAGGTTCTTGTGAAGCCTTGGGCCACTTTCTCCCCATCCCTGCCCTGCAATGCACAATAATGATTTAGACAAGATGGTTTCTCAGACTTCTCAAATATAAAATTCTAAGATTGCATTCCCTCTGCAGCTGCTTTAATCAAATCCAGCAGAGACAACATACCTCATAAAACTGCTCAGGGGTTTCTGGTGGCAGCATCTGGAGGCAAAGAAAGAAGTGAAGAGGACTTGGGGCTTGGAGTGGGGGGGCACTCCTAGAAATCCTTAGAAATAGCATTGGCCTCAGAAGCACTTATGTCCCTTCTGATTCCCAGAGGGGCTCAAGGATAGGCATTGTCATGTTGAAGGATAAGCAAAGAGAAGAGATGGAAAAGCCAGGGAGGGTCGTGGGATCCCCACAGAAGGCAGAGGACGAAATGCAGAAAGACCCATGCTGGCACTGGTTATCCTCAAGAGAGCATGCCTGACCCCCCTTCACCCCAAGAAATAGGACTGGAACAGCCCTGTTAGTCTGGGGAAGGGCCAGACAGTTGGGTAGCAGGGAGGGTCCCTCTGGAGCATAACCCACCTTTTTTACACTGACCTGTCCCTGAGGTTCAGGTATATTGGCATACACGAGCCCCGGACAGTCTAGAGAAAGTGAAAGTCAATCCCAAGATGGAGTTAGGAAGAGATGTATGGGAAGGGGTGGTTTTTCCAGGTCACTCTTATCCCCAAGAGGAAGATGGCAGAAACCTTCCCTCCTTTCCTCCCGGGACTCCCCATCACATCTCCAGCAATCTTATCCTGGGATGTGCTGAAAATCTAATAGTCCTGGGTAAAATAAGGCTATTGGATGACATGCATGAAGACAGACATCTAAGACCTAGCCCCAGCTGTGCCAGTGGGCCCCCGGTAGTGTGAGGTTATCCTTTATCCTTCCTGGCCTTGGTTTTCCTTTCTGTAAGATTGAGCTGGATTGGACAGTCTCTAGAGGACTTCCATCTCATGAGGCTCAGCCTTCCAGAATCCTAGGCCAGAGATGGCAAAGACATTTCACTTTGCCTTTGGTCAACTCCCATCCATCAGTAGAGGGTGCTTGGGGCACTGTATTGAGGATTATGAGGCTGGTTTTGAATTCAGCAGGGAGGAGTGTTGTGATTGATTCTGTCTGTCTACAGCCATCAATTAACAAAGTTTTCTGAGAATAAAGGAGGTGAGAATGGCAGCCTGATGCCATATTTTTGCTATGGCTATGGGAATAGGCAGAACCTCAGAGTTCTTGACTCTAATCTCACCTGTTTTCCAGATAGGGACACTGAGGCTTGGAGAAAGCAGGGTTTACCCATGATAACATGGTGACCTGGTGGCAAAGCCCAGAGGCCTGGGCTCACAGGACCAGCCTCTTCCCCACCCTTCACTGCTTCACTGGGCATCAGCTACGAAGTCACTTACAGGAACTGGGCTCTGCAGCAAGCTCCTTCTCAGCGGTGGGTGCCGTGACCTCATAGATGGGGTCTTCTGCTGTTTTCTTTGAGAGCCTGAAACCCCAAAGTCCTCATACTTCTGTGCATCTAGTCATTCCCATCTCCACAGACTCTGCCCATGTCCCATGTCCATTCTTGGGCAATGCCCCGAACCCTCTGAATTCCCCATATGCCATGGACACAGCTCAGCACCATGGTCAGCAACACTCTAGCAGGGGCAGGACCCCTGCAGGCCACACGCCCTCCCCTTACCCCATTCCAGCATTACCATCTGCCTTTTTTGATATTGAGGAAATAGACCAGCCCTGCAGACAGGGCAATGACAGTCAGGATCCCGATGGTAATGCCAGCGATAGCCCCTGCAGACAGGGACGACTGAGGACCTGGGTAAGGAGAGAGAGAGAATCAGGTTCCAGGCCTGACATGCCCTCATCCCTGACCCCAGCCCCATTCTCAAACTTGTGGCTTTATCTCCACTTTATTTAATAACCACTCATTTTCCAGTCACTGGGAGGCAGCAGTTGGGTAATAGCATGATATCTGGAGTCAAACGGCTTAGGTTCACATCTCAGCTGTGTGACATTGACCATGTTACTTAACATCTTTCTGCTTCAGTTGTCTCTTCTGTAAAGTGGGGACAATAAGGCCTATTTCCTATGCTTGTGTTGGTGTGATGATGAAATTGCTTAGGATGATGGATCAAATATGGCTTTCAGAGGAAAGGGCTTCGACAACCAGAAAACTGGCTTTATTCCAAGTGAGTCACCTTTGACTCTCTGGTGACAACCAGAAAACTGGCTTTATTCCAAGTGAGTCACCTTTGACTCTCTGGTGACAACCAGAAAACTGGCTTTATTCCAAGTGAGTCACCTTTGACTCTCTGGTGATAACCAGAAAACTGGCTTTATTCCAAGTGAATCATCTTTGATTCTCTGGTGCCCTGTGACCATGGACAAGGAACTTGCCTTTCTGAGTCTCATTTCCTCAACTGCAAAGTGAGGGAAATGGTACCCATTGCACAGGGCTGTTGTTTGTTTTACAGACAAGGAATCAGAGACCCAGAGAGGTTAAGTAGCATGCCTAAGGTCACACAGCTAATAAGTATTGGAGCCAGGATGTGAACCCTGGCAAATAGCGACACTATGGTGCCCTCTCAAGAACACAGCACAGAAATACAGGGACTCGCTGCCAGTCACACCCAGTTGCTATTAATATAATGAATTCCTGAGTCCCCTACCAGCTCATTCCTTCTTTCACTGGCTATCTTCCTAACTCACTGTGCTTCTAAACAACTAAGGTAGGCATCACAAACCCCATTTACAGGTAGGAAAACGGTGGCTCAGGGCGGCCTGGAAAGTGTTCCAGGGCACACAGCTAGAAAGTAGAGGTTCTAGGGCCTAAGCGTTAGGGGTTGGGATTGAACGGCTCCAGACTGGCAACCTGCCCATGCAGTACACTCATTCCCACACCCGGGCCCATGGTAACGGAAGACTAAATCACTAGAGCCAGGGGAAAAGCCACTTGGACCCCAGGGGAAGGTGGTACACCTGAAGGACTCACCTACCACGGTGACCAGGACGGAGGCGGAACGGGCCAGGTGGGTCAGAGAGTTGAGGGCCGTGCAGTAATAGATCCCCTGGTGTTCCCAGGACAGGGCTGCAATGGTCAGCACTCCCCCCACATGCACACTCGTGGAGTGCGCCAGGGTCCACTGATACTCGGCGACTGGCTGGGACTTGGCCTGACACTGCAGGGTCAAGCTGGAGTTGAGTTCCACCTTGATGTTGCTGACCACCCCAGGCTCTGACCCTCTGGTGATGTCCACTCCGTCAGGGCCATCTGTGTGCAAAGCCAAACATTATGACCCGGCCTCCCCTGATGAGGTTCCTATTCTGCCTTGGTCGCTTCCACTTGGGAAGCTTTGCCTTTTTTTCCCTTCTCAGTTCTAACTAAGATAATTTCAGGTTATACCCTGGAAAACAAAGGCTCTTCTAACTGCTGTTGAAAGTAATATCAGCTGCCTAAGAAAGAGAAAATGCTCCCTTTGCCCCTTAGCTACCTAGTTCGAGTAGATAGTATTTTGCAAATGAAGTGAGGAAAAAAATCAAAATCAAAACCAAAAAATCCCTGCCCTTTGAAGAGCGAATTCTAACAAAGGGGGCTCATAAGACACCCAGGCTTCAGAAATTGTTGCTGTGTTCTGTGAACACAGCCCCTAACTTCCAAAAACTTCAGAATGTGGATGGACTGTCTTATTTAACAACACATCGCTCTGTAACAATATTTAATTTTACATCTGTGTATTCTCAACAGTAGAGGCACTTGTGGGTTTTCTTTGTAAAGAAAGAGTCCTTGGCCTCCTCCCACACACATGAAAGAAACTAATGAAAAGGCTGTTGGGTTCCTCATGCAAACTAAGAGTTTGAGTCTTATCGTATTTAAATTAACACGAGTGACTGGCAAGAAAGATGAAAAGGGTTTCTAGTTGGAACATTCCAGAAGAGGAAAATTCTGCCCTTGTCCCCTCCTAAATATCCTTTAAATCTGTTCATTTCTCCCCATCTTAACCCCAGGGCCACCAGGACCCCTCACCTGCCCCTGTCTTGGTCTCCCCATCCCAGTCTCAAATCCTCCACACAGCAGCCAGAGGGATCTTCCCAAGTATAGCCTTGACACTATCCCTCCCTTGCTCAGAACCCTCCATGGCTGCCCATATCCTTGGGACAAAGCCAATAGTTGACGAGCTCATTCACAATCTGGCCCTTGCAGACGCCTGCAGACCCACCACTCACCTCTCCACATCTACTACGCTCAATCCAGGAAAAAGATCCTACTTTGACGTCCCATCCTTCTCATGGTCCTTCTTGCCTCAAAGCCACCCCATATTGTCTTCCTTCTCTGGCACGCTCTTCCCTGAGTCTGCTCCACCTAGCTAATTTACTGGTCCTTTCGGATCTCATGATAAGACACCACCTCTCACGATAAGACTTCCTACATTCCCCGGACTTCAGAAATTGTTGCAGTGTCCTGTGGGGGCTTCCTTTGGGTCCCCCAAATCCTCTTGTCCCATGGCAGCGCTGATCACACTGTATTTTCTTTGCTTGATGATTGATCTCCCCACCCTGAATAGGCCATGAACTCTGAAGGTTATGGCCATTATCAAGTGTCCACCATGTTGCTGATCAAAGAGAGAGAATGAAATAGATTTTTTTTGGTTTAATGGCTGAAGTAGGAAGGAAAGAGGAAAGAGCAACAGAGGAGGAGAAAAAGGAGAAAAGCAATGTATGTAACCTCTGTGTCTATATCCCCCTGCTATGTAACATGTATAAAAGTAGATCCCAGGCCAGCCGAGTGGCTCAGTTGGTTAAGAGCACGAGCTCTGAGCAACAGGGTTGCCGGTTCGGTTCCCACATGGGCCAGTGAGCTGCACCTGAGCTGAGCTGCTGCTGAGCTGCCAACAGGTGGCAGGATGGCTCAGCTGGTGAGAGCACATGCTCCTAACAACAAGGTTGCCAGTTTGACTCCCATATAGGATGGTGGGCTGTGCCCCCCACAACTAAGATTGAACACAGCACCTTGAGCTGAGCGGCCGCAAGCTGCTGATGGGCGACCGGATGGTGACTGGACTTGGAGCTGAGCTAGCTGCGCCCTCCACAACTAAGATTGAAGGACAACAACTTCGTTGCTCCTCTTCCCCAGTTCTCCAACACTGTTCCCCTTTCCCAATTCCCCAATTTAAAAAATCTTAAAAAAAAAAAGTAGATCCCTGCTTTACCTGCCTGCAGAAACCTTCTCCCCCAATCTCCCCTCAGCTCATGGCTTTTACATCCTTTGAGTAGCTCAGACAAAAAAACCTTGGGCTCGTTCTTGATTCCTCTTTTCTCTTTCCCTTTATGTCAATCAGCAGCAAATACTGTGAGTTCCATATTCAAAATAGATCCATAGTTGGATCTTCTCATCACCCACAGCTGCCACCCTGACCAAGCCCTATCGTCTCTGGATGGACGATTGTAGTCGGCACCACTAGAGGGCGCCTTGCAGACCTCCTATGGCAGGAGTTTTATTGACCACAGGGTCCGGCGGCTGTGCTCCGAAATCCACGCCCAGCCCCTCTCACGGGTTGTACCCTGCCAATACCTGAGTGTGTTAGGGAAACTAAGGCAGGCGCCTTCCTGGGAGACATGGGACTCCTGACAGACTTGACAAAGTTCTTTTGACTACATGGCAGTCTCCACGCTGTGCACCCAACCCTCTCTCACTTTCTGTCTCACTGCGTGTCAGATTTGCGTCACGGTCGATGGCTACCACAGACTTCCTGCGTTTCCCCTACTTTTTCACACAAGAGCACTCCCCTAATAAAATTCGGTGAGGATTTTAATCCCACCTTGGGGTCTGCCTCTCAAAGGGCCCGGATAAACACAACTCTTTCTATAACCTCCTCCCTCTCCCCTGCTTCCACCCGGTAGACAACGAGGAGAGAGACCCTGTGAAAGCTATCCCTCCTCTGCTCAGAGCCCCGGTGGTCCCCAGCACCCTCACCATGGCCATGGGGCCCTGCGTGATCTGCCCCCATCCCATCACCTCCAGACTTCTTTTGTTCCACTCTCCCCCTAATTCACCTCTCAGGTTACCTTGGCCTCCTTGGGGTCCTCTGATCTGTCAAGCACAGTCCCACCTCATGCACTGTTCCCTCCCCCTGGAACTCTCTTCCCTTAGCTGCCTGCAGGGCTTACTTCCTGCCCGCTTCTGTCTACACAAACACCACCTCTTTAGGGAGGCTCCCTGGAGCACCCAGCTAAGACTGCGACACATTCCCCACTCCCAGCCCTGCCTGTCCCGCTTGCTGCTCCATGGTTCTCTTAGCCTTAGCCCCAGCCCCATCTGACACACCGTGTATCCCCCTTGCTTAGCTGTTTACGGTCTGTCTCCCCCAATAGAACATGAGCTCCGCGAAGGTAGGGGCTTTGTCTTGTCCGGCGCCCAGACATGCCTGGCACAGAGCAGGTATTCAATAATTGTGGAGTGAATGGCTAGAAGGAAGAATTGAAAGCGAGGAAGGGAGAAAAGGAAGGTCCAGGCTTGGGGTGACTCACAGTTGATGGTCAGCAAGACGGGCTCGCTTCGGATCCAGCTGTCCCAGTTCCAGACCTCACACTCATAGGGCCCCGTGTCATTCCTCCAGAGGCCGTGGATGACTAGGGTTTTGTTGTCGGCTGACAGCACCATGTGCTTGCTGGAAAGAAGGAGCTGTCCCCTCACTAACCACCGGACTGGAGCCCCCTCCTGGGTGGTGTTACAGGTCAGCGGCACCACGGAGCTGGCATTCTCCAGGAGATTAAGGCTTGGAGTCACAATGCCAGGCTTGCCCAGCCTTTCTGGAAACAGGGAGAGATAAGAGGAGAGGGTTCAGGGACGCTTCGCCAGGCTCCTGCCCAGGCAGGGCCCACAGGGCTCTCCAAGGATGTATGTGTACGTATTGTGAGTGGTGTGTGTGAGTGTATGTGCCTTGTGAATGACTGTATTATGTGGGTAGTACATGTAAGGCTTTTGTGTACGAGTGTATGTTGTGTGACAATTATGTGAATATGTTATGGGTTTTATGTGTATGTGGCGTGTGGTATTGTTTGTGTGTGAGTTTCTGTCAGTTGTATATGTGTGTGCTGTGTGTCTATAAGGTATAGGTGTTATACCTATGTGCTTTGTGTGTGATTTTCCCATTTCATCTGCCCCACCTTGCCTCACAAAGTTCAATGAAGGATGATAAGAGACAGAGAGTTGAAAAGCTTTTTTGAAGCTACTCTATATTCAGTATGGATTTTCCTACCATCTCCTGCCAGAACTGCCCAGACCTCTAAACTATTCCCACACAATGGGCACTCTCTCCCCCATTTTAAACATCATCGAGAAAGGAGACGCCACGGAATGCCTATGCTCCCTTTTGAAGTCATTCTTTTTGCTTTGCTCCATGAGGAAGGGGCGCCAGGGATGGGCACAACCTCCGGGGCTGTCACCCGAGGAAGTTAGGTAGGCAGGCCTTTGGCCCCTCCTCTCACTGCGAAACCCACGTCAGGGCCCCTGCCTTTCTACCTGGCGCTTAGGCTCCCGACCGCTTCCTCAGCAAGGTCCCCCAGGACTGTGATTCCACACATACTCATCATTTATGAACCTGAGCATCATCTACTCCTAGGTGACCTTCAGTCTTCTTGGGAGGACAGCTCATCCCTGGGGCCTCCCACTTCTTGCCTGCTGAGAGCGCTGGGCGAGCTCTGTTCAACAAAATACCACTTTTCATTAGCAAAGATGAAAAACGCCACAACAAGGTGACCGGTTTAGATCAATGGAGACTAGAAACAGTGTTCCAAATGAGTTGTGTTGTGAGTTCTAGTTCTCCTAACAGAGGAAGCTGGTTTTCTTATAGACTGGAGGGGAAGCGCTGAGTTTAGCCAAAAAGCCATGTGTGTATGGTACTTATATGTGTTGTGTGTCTGAGATGTGTTATGTACTGTGCATTGTGTGTTGTATATATCTGTTGTATGCATGTTATATGTGTTTTGTGTGAGTGTGCGTGTCCTGTGTCTGTGGTATTGTATGTTATGTGTTGTGTGTGACTTGTATTATCTCGTGTGTGTGTGTTGTGCACACGTGTGAGTGGGCTATGCATATGTGATTACAATTTGCGTGTGTGACTGTGTGTATGGGATGTGTTAGTGTTATGCATATGTGATTACAATTTGCGTGTGTGACTCCATGTGTGTAAGGGATGTGTTAGTGTATGTATAGAGATCAACCCCCCAACTTCCAGACAATCAAATAATGGGCAGCCCATAGACAGCCAACGCGGTCTTGTGGAGGATGTGCCAAGCGAGGCACCAGGTCCTTCCCTATGGCTGGAGCCCTGCTCTGCCACCAGCTACACGGAAAACCCCCACTGCTCTGGACCCTCCTCAAACTCTGGGGTATTGGTGTAGTTCTGATTCCCAGAAGAACAAAGGAGAGGGGCAGGGAAAAGAGACTCACTCACCAAGGATTCGGACTTTCAGAGCATCCTGGACGGATAGGCCGGTGACACTGTTGGACACCAAGCACCTGTACATGCCCTCGTGTTCCCTGGACACGGCATGGATGGTGAAGTTCCTTGTGATGACAGACAAGATGGAGTCATTGTGGAAAAACCAGGAATAGGCAGGAGAGGGGTGAGAGTGTTCTTCCACCGAGAAGGTCACGTTGGAGCCCTCTATCACCCCAACCGCCTCTCCGCTGGGTACACCAGGCTCCAACTTGATTTTAATGGGGTCAGGGCCATCTGAGAGGACAAGCACAATAGTAACCATAACAATAGCATCAGCACCAGCTCTCTTAGTGGGACTTAAGGAGCCAACAAATATTAACATTTCTCCCCACCCAAGCTCTGGATTAATCACAAAGGAGATGCATGTGTTTAACGGAGATTAAATGTCAGCCTTATCCCTGGATAAAGCAGGATTGGAAGACAGACACGTCTCAACATGCCAGCAAATGCTCTTTCCTTGCCCTAACCCAGGCAAGATTTTGGATGAAACATCCAAAGGTTAAATAGCTCAGTTTTAGACATGTTAAGTTGGATGTTTCCAGTGGACTCCAAGTAGAGACATCAAACAGCTGTACATCTGGAGTTCAAGGGTAGACCAGTGCACGTTTGGATGGTATTTAAAGCTGGGAGACTGAATGAGATCACCAGGGAAGTGGGTGTCGGTGAGGGGCTGGGGAGAATGGAAAGGGACTCACAGTACACAGTCAGGGAGGTGGGATCACTGCTCCGGATCCAGGAGCCGTTCCGGGCTTCACATTGGTAAGGCCCGGAGTCCTCCCGCTGGACCTTGAGGATGGTGAGGCTCTTCTTATCTGGGGACAGCTGCATGCGCTCATTGAATTCCAGGGGGTGATTGTTGAAGATCCAGTGGACGGTAATTTTGACGTCCGTGGTGCCACAGTAGAAGTTCACCGTTTGGTTGTGCTCTATGGCAGTGCGCGGGTTGACTGAAATGGTGGGCTTGGCCAAAGGTTTGTCTGCAGAGGGAGGAAGACAGAGGCGGAGACATAGACAGAGGAAGACCAAGCAAGACACAGTCACAGTGGGATCCAGAGAGACAATGATGGATTGGAATTGAAAGAAGACACCTGAGCTCAATGCCCAGCTGGGCTCAAATGCTAGATCTACTGCTCATTCTAGGTGTGACCCTGGGTAACTTCCTTCCCCTCTCTGAGCCTCATTACAAAAAGATTTATACAAATGAAGTAGAGGGGACTTGACAGTGGATCAATTAATATCAGCTGCCAAGAGAATCAAGCTTGTAATAACAGCAGTGCCAGCCAGGTCCTGCTACCTACTTCTTAGCCAACCTTTTCCACCCCCAGCCATGACAGCCACAGTCCACCCCTTTATCCCTCCCCCCAATACAACCGATTCCACCAGTCGTAGCCAGACCCTGGCTGGGCCCATCAGTTTCATCCTGTTGGAACTTTGTGCATGGAACCTTGATGGGTGCTTGAGAATGACAGCCTTGTTTTCTGTGTCCACATCTCTGAATCTGCCATGAGTCTGGGGGTGTCCAGAGGGTCCCAAACATAGACGGAATAACATCCTTCTTACTTTGCATGGCGTTAAGCAGGTGGACATCAGGGGTGAGATGGGCTGCAGTTGGCAGACTCCACGCTATCAAAAGTGAGGCTGGTGGGGGAAAGAGGAGGCATTGAGGAAGGGAGAGGTAGGTTGGGGGGTGTCCAGTTATAGTCTTCATAAGTGGAGGGAGGTCTGAGGTCACGGACATGGCACTCCATCCCTAGAGGCTTGACTCCTACTCACTGTTTACTGGGCATGTGACTTGTGGCATATTTTTCATCTTCTCTGAGCCTCAGTTTTCTCAGCTGTGAAGTGGGTATAATCCCAGGGTTATCGTGGCGAGCTTTAACTGGGCCCCCAGATGGTCACTGTGCTCTCTCCAGTGAGGTTCACTCGAGATGCATGATCAGCCTCCCCGCTCCACACAGAGGGAACCAGATGTTCAGAGAGGTGACGTCACTTTCCAAGACCGTATAGTAAGTGGCAGAAGCCAAACTTGAACCTGGCTTTTCAGCCTCTAAAAGCTGTGCTGTCAACACTGCATAATTCCTATTGTCAGCCCAGCGATGGGCACAGGGCCTACCCTGGATAAAGGGGAATTTGTTCTATTATACCTGGTGGGAGAAAGTTGCCTTTGGTACTTCCTCATACTCGCCCTCAGGTAGAGATTGCCCCTGAATGGAGGAGGAAAGAGGAACAAGATAGCAGGACTTTCCAGTTTCCACTTGGCCATTCCGCACAGTTTTATGCAGACTCATAGAGACTGTGGGTATGGGTGGGGACCCCCAACCCCAGCAACCATGCTCCTGTGCAGTTCACCATGACAGTCCCCTCACCCCTCCCACCAGCCCAATTACCAGAGACTGGCATCCACGTTTCTCTCCAACCCTCAAAAGACCCCCATTTGGCCCAAACACTACCCCATTCCCTGTTCAGTCAGCGTGAAGGGCATGGGCTCTTAGGAAATTTGGAAGCAAATATGGACCCTGACACCTACTGGCTCTATTATCATGGGCAAGGGGCTTTCTCTTTGTCTCATTTTCTTCAACTGCAAAATGGGGAAAATACTAAAACTTAGTTTATCTAGTTCTTGTGAAATTGGCTGAGATTTCAAATGTGACATGCTTAAAACAGTTCTTAGTAAGTGTTCAGTCGTTATTATTATTATTATTATTATTATTATTACCTATGTCTGTGTTTTCTGCCTCCAATGGTGAATTAGAGGTGAAGTCCACATGCTCAGAGCCTGACTGCCTGGGTTTGAACCCCAGCTTCAGCAATTTATGGGGCAAGATGTCCTCTGTCTGAGTCTCAGTTTCCTCATTTGTCAAATGGGGTAATAATAGTTCCTCCCTCATGGAACTGTTGTAAGGCTAAATGAAAAATGTGAGTGAAAGCATCAATGGTAGGCTCATCACACTTGTTAGAGATAAATCTTGATAAAGATGAACTGGGACTTTAAGGAAACTAATCGGGCTGGGAGGTCCATGGGTGGAGCTGGACTCCTTGAACTCCGTGGTCCTAACTTATTTTTCATAAAACTCTATGGTTCTGACCAATGTGCTGTACACCTGAAGCTGAAGTTGAATAATATTGTATGTCAACTATAATTTTATATATATATATATATATATATATATATATATATATATATAGTCACATGAGGCGGAGTATAGCATAAGGAAGATAGTCAATGGTATTGTAACAGCTTTATAAGATGTCAGAGGGGCAGTAGCTTGGAGGAGGGAGGTTTTCATTTTGTGAGGGGTGTAAATGTCTAGCTATTATGTTGCTTTGTACACCTGAAACTAATTTTAAAAAAAACTATGGTTCTAACTTCCTTTCTCCCTATTTATCTATCATCTATCTATCTATCTATCTATCTATCTATCTATCTATCTATCTATCTATCTATCTATCTCTATTGAAGTATATCTCCTCCATCTTGGAATACAGCCAGAATTGCACATGACTCCTTGGGTCCGCACGGTCTCATGTTGATGCAGCACTATTTCCTTTTCCCCAATAAATTCTTTTGGTAATGGACTACCTAGTCAATGTTATTGTTCAGTCGACAATCTCCATTTGTGAAATGCTTTCAGCTGGCCCCTTCCCCG
>NW_017732014.1:653942-657939 GCF_001890085.2 Hipposideros armiger
TTAGGAGCACGTGCTCTCACCAGCTGAGCCATCCTGCCACCTGTTGGCAGCTCAGCGGCAGCTCAGCTCGGGCGCAGCTCATTGGCCCATGTGGGAATCGAACCGGCAACCCTGTTGCTCAGAGCTCATGCTCTTAACCAACTGAGCCACTTGGCCGGCTCAGGCTGAGACAACTCTTAAACGATTACTTGGGACATGAGGGGCATCTTGGCGAGTGGAAAAAAGATCTCAGCTGGCCCAGCTGCTTCACCTTGCTGCCCCTGTGTGGGTCCCAATCATTCCACAGGCGGTCACTAAGTATCGGCTCCAATGAAGCACAAGGCTGAGTAAGCGGCTCTGGAGTCAGGCTACAGGGGCTCCAAGCCTGGGTCCTCCACTTGCTAACCCTGCAGCCTTGGGGACATCAATTCCCAAGTGGCCACTTTCCTCAGCTGTAAGATGGAGATGATGTTGGGCTTGCCTCTTTGAAGGCTGCTGCCTGAGTTCTCCATGCCCTGCCCCCCTGCTGTGTTCTATCAGGAAGTGATGTCACCCCTGTGTGCTTCAGTGTTTTCATGGAGGGTAAACAGCCTCACCTCACAAACTGGCTGTGAGGATCAAATGAGTGAACGCTGGGAAAAGTGCCAGGAACAGCGCCTGGCACAGAGTAAGCATTCAACAAATGTGACTTCCCACTAGGTGTTGTCACCTAGTGTGTTGGAATGCAGCAGCCCCTGTGAGGAAGGTATGTAACTTACTCACATAGTCACTCAACACACATCTCCTGAGCACCTACAGTGCCTGCTCTAGGCACCCGGAAGAGAGACAGCAGGGGACAAAGAGACAGAAAACCCTGTCCTCGTGGGAAAGAGACAATAAACAATACATGGGCAAATTACGTGGGATGTCAGAAGGGGACATAGGCTATAGAAAAATGAAAAGTAGAGTAGGGTGAGGGGTATTATTACTCCATCTCATCGTTAAGGACACCGAAGCTCAGCGGTGACGTGACTTGCCTAAAGTCACAGGGCATTTCGAGCCAGGGATTCTGGTCTACCCCGCTCTTAACCTCCACGTGTGCCGCCTTCCACGGTCCTCATGTGACTTCTGTCTGCCTCCAGCCCCCTCTCCTCTGCGCACGGAGATCAATCAACACCTGTGCCATTTGACCCCACCACACTCCCAAACTCTATGGCTGCCGGTGCTGGCTGAGGGCACCTGCTGCAGACGAGACGCCCAGAATTCAAGGCTGTCACGTCCAGTGTGGCAAGGGCAAACAGGTTTCTCTTAAGGGGCGACGCAGATTGAATAAGAGCAAGAGACAAAAGTAAGATTAAGAGCGAGACCAAGGGACTCAGCNGTCCTGTCTTCTGTGCACCAGGAGGAAACGAACCTTGCAGAGAAACACACAGCCTCCTTCTCTCTCCCCCATCTTTCTCTCTCTCTCCTCTTCTCCCTCTCTCCCCCTGCCCCCCAGGAGGACCCTAGAGCCCTTTCAGGGTCCAGAGTCAGTCAGGAAGCTCCTCCCAGAGGGAAGAGCAGGTCTTAGGGCCACACAGCTAAGCCAGGCTGAGCCCTCCCCTCTGCACGCCACATTGCAAAATTATTTCTTTGCCTCCAAAATGCTTTTTTTAATCAAAATACTAGTCTAGTTTTTCCCTTTTGCCTCATATACCCTTTAAGCATAAGTTTCACAACTGTCCCCATCTTGATGTGTGACCTGGCCACTCTGGGCTGGTGCATCCTCCCTCTGCCCATCTCACTCCCTGCCTGTTATGTTCCAGCTCTCCTCTACCTGTCTCTCTCTGAGTCTTTCTCTGGGTCTCTCTGGGTGTGTCTTTCTTTCTCTTTCCCTTTCCCTTTCCCTTTCTCCCTCCCTCTCTCTCTCTCTCTCTCTCTCTCTCTCTCTCTCACACACACACACACACACACACACACACACACACAAAACCCCTCCACCCCCCACCCCCATCTGAGGGGAGCAGGACACTCACCTGAGAACAGGATTCCTGCCCAGTGGTGGCCCCATGAGTCAGCGGGCTCCATGGCTCCTGGCACCTGCCTCCAATGTGCCCTGGCTTGCACACACACACACACTGTCCTCACTCCAGCCCCCTTCTCTTCTCCTCTGCAACTCCCAGGCACTCTGATGACAGAAGCTCCCAGGACAGACAGAGGTGGTGGCCGGGGAGGAACTTTGACCCCGTAAACACCCTCCACCCAAAGGGCTCACTCTCCTTCCTCTGCCTAGTCCAGAGAACAAGAGCCCCAGGAATCCTGGGGTTTCCCCAAGGCGGAAAAGGAGAAAGAAAACCCTGCCCCTTGGCTCTGGGTCCTCTTGAGAAAGATGTCCTCTCGCCCTAAAGCCCTCCTCCCCACCTTTTTGCCGGGATGCAGAGCAACTGGGGGAGAAGAGGAGCCAAGGAAGGACGACTTGAGAATGGTTAGTTAAAGGGACCATGAACTGAGAGCTTGATGTTGCATGGCAATGATAACAAGTGCCGCGTCTCTGCGCAGCAAGAGCAGTGGGGAGCGAGGGGGGGGGCACAGGGTTAAAGAAACACAAGAGTCAAGGAGAGAGTTAAAGCGAGGCCAGGGGGCTGCAGCCTCTCTGGAACTGAGCTCCAAATCAGGCCTGCGTGTGGCTTTTATTTGGAAACTTCAAAGAAGTGAAGCTTGTCATTTCTAAAGTCCGTGTGATAAGTGCCTTATGGCATCAACCTGCCCAACACTGGCAGTGCCTTCGTACTCCCTCACACTCAATCCCCAGGATGGCAACGCTGCGCAGGCGGCCATAAAGATAAGGGAGATAACCAACATCATTCCATTGGGTCTCAGCATTCTGAGACACCCCCTCGGGACCTCATTAGGTCAGGGATTGGTGTGTATGGGGGGGTCGAGGATAAAGCTATAAGGCAACAAACAAGAAATGCAACAATGGTGGTTCCTGGTTGTTGAGAGCTTAATAAAATCAGGCCCAATCCCAAGCTCATCATGAGCAACCTGGAAATATTACATAAGCTGAAATAATGCTTGTGTTAAGGATTCCTGGTCATAAACAAAGGGTGGGAAGCACAGAGTGAGCTGGGCTGGGAGAGCTCCAGTGGGTACCAGACCCAGCCTGGGGGGAGGGAGCAGTGAGGACTTCCTGGAGGAGGGGGCATCTGAGCCGAGAGCTGAAAAACATAGTAAAAGTTCAATATATGAGCATTGCTTTTTTTTTTTTTTTTTAATTCCCTATGGGCAAGACAAGCTGTTGGTCTTTGGGAGCACATAGACCAAGAAAATTTAACGTAATTGCCTGGGTCAGGGAATTACTATTAATCCATGTGTTCATTCATTCCTTTGCTCATTCATTTAACAAATTCCGTGAACTCCTCTTCTGTGCCGATCCCTATGCCTAGTACTGTTGGGGACATGGCAGTGACCAAGGCAACCCCAGCCCTGCTCTCACGAGCTCACATCCAGAGAGGAAGGCAGACCTGTCCCCAGTCCAGTGACCAGTGGGTAGGGCTGGGGCGGGAGAGTGCAGAGGGGGCGCCTGACCCAGCCTGAGGATCAGAGATGACTTCCTGGAGGAGGGTACATCAAAGCTGAGACCTGGAGGATGCAGGGGTGAGTCAGGGAGAGTCCAGTAGGCAGGGGGAGCAGCATGTGAGAAGTTGCTGAGTTTGAGGCACAGAAAGCAGTTCAGGTGGCTCCAGAGCAGAGGAGAAGTAAGAGGATGGGCTGTTCAAGACAAGGCTGAGACAACTTTTTTTTTAAGGTTTTATTGGGGAATTTGGGGGAGGGGAACAGCCAAGTTGTTGTCCTTCAGTCTTAGTTGTGGAGGGCAAAGCTAGCTCAGCTCCAAGTCCAGTCGCCATCCGGCTGCCCGTCGGCAGCTCAGGGCTGCTCAGCTCAAGACTCCCTGTTCAATCTTAGTTGCGGGTGGGCGTAGCCCACCATCCCACGTGGGAGTCGAACTGGCAACCTTGTTGTTAGGAGCACGTGCTCTCACCAGCTGAGCCATCCTGCC
>NW_017732014.1:659649-666004 GCF_001890085.2 Hipposideros armiger
GCCTCAGTTTTCCGAGACACTCTCTCGACTAATGGGTCAGAGGCTAATGCAGGGGGGTGGTAACGGAATCGGCTATAATGCAACACAAGGCCTTTATTGTCTACCCCGTTCTTCCAGAAATTTCTAAGGCTTCTGACTACTCACTCATCCTCAGCCAAGCTTCCTTCTCAACTGCCTCTGCTCAGTCCTGCCCCCACCCAAAGGCCCCCTCCCCATCCTATCCTCCGCCCCACCCAAGGGGACCAAGTGCCACTGGAGCATACTTCCCAATCTGCCCCTTCCTACAGGAGCAGAGTTCTCTCTCCTTAAACCCCACCCACCCCCTCTCCCTCCCCATGACAGGTTCCATCTTTTCCTGCCTCAGCAAGAGAGAGAGAGACTTTCTGGGCCCCTCCCTGTAGCACAACTTCCACTTTGCTCCTAACAGGTGAAAATAAACCCAGCTCCTTCTTACGTCCCCACTTCACCTAACAGTCTCAGCCATGCAGGCTGGCTCTAAGCTGTGTCTTTCCAATGCATGATCTTGCCTGACCTCCTAATCCACATACTTCCCCATGGCTGCCCCCACCCCCACCCCCATTCACTCAGCAAATATTTATTTGGCCCTAGTTCTGTGTCAGGCATTGTTTTAGTTGCTTAGGGTACACCAACAAATGAAATAAATACAGATCTCTGCCCTAAAAGCAAAGACATTTTATGCAGGGAGGGAAGAAGTGGAGGAAGACAGACAATAAGCAAGATACATGATAGGGCCGGCCTAGTGGCGCGTTAGGAGCTGGCTTGGGATGCCAGAGGGCCTCGATTCGGATCCCACATATGAGGGCCAGTGACACTGCCCTCTACAGCTAAGATGCTGAACAACAGCTCGACCTGGAGCTGGGCTGCTGTGAGTCGCCGGCTACGGTGTAGGCTGCAGTCCCCTGCTGCAGTGGGTTGCCATGGGCTACCAGGTTTAGCCGGCAGCCAGCGTGAGCGGCCAGCAGCCGCAGTGAGAAGCCAGCGACTGATCTGCCTCGCCCGGGAAGACCGTAATGATGGTGCCAGCTTGGGCCAGTGAAGCAACATCCTCCACAGCTAGACTGAAGAACAAAAACAACAGCAACTTGTCTGTTCCCCTCCCCCAATTCCCCAATAAAATCTTAAAAAAAAAGATACATGATAAATAACTGAATTTTCTATGATGTTACAATGGGATGAGTGTCATGGGGGATCAGGGCCAGGGTGTCAGGGTGGGCATGCGGGATGAGGACTGAACTGGGTGGTCTAGGTAGACCTCATCAAGTTTTGAGCAAGAACAAATTGAAGGAGTTGAGAGGGTGAAACAGACGTCTGGAGGTTCCTGGAAATTAATCCACTTCTGAAAAAAAACCTGGAGGCAGGGTCCCAAGAAGCCATCCCCTGCTTCCTGCACTTAAATAACTGCATGAGTTCTTTACTTCCTATAAAATGTACCCATAATAAATGATCACACACCCAGTGGCTTAAAACAACACATATTCCTTATCTCACAGTTCTGCAGGCCAGAAATCCAGGTTTGCTCAGGTGGGTTCTCTATTGAAATCGAAGTGTCACCACCTGGCCTCTTTTGGAGAGGCTGTGGGAAGAGTCTGCTCACAAGCTCATTTGGGTTGTTGGCAGAATCCGATCCCCTGGCGTTGTGAGACTGGGGTCCCCATTTCCTTGCTGGTTGTCAGCTGTGGGCTGCTCTTAGCTCCTCAGGCCTCTACTCTGTCCTTACACGTGAGCCCTGCACCTCGGAGCCAGCAACACACAACAAATCTCTCTCACACTTGGAATCTCTCTGGCTTCCCTTTCTGCTGCATCTCTCTACTGCCTCTCTGCTTTGAAGGCCTTGTGTCATTTGACTGGGCCCACATGGGTAATCCAGGCTACTCTCCCTATCTTGAAGTCTGTAACCTTAGTTATAGTGGCAAAATCCCTTTTGCTGTGTAACATAACATACTCACAGGTTCATAACATAATCACAGATTGGGGCAGGGACATCTATTCTGCTTACCATAATGACATGATGTGAGGGCAAGATGTCTAGAGTTGAGGCAGCCATCTTGAGATCATGAGGTAGGAAGCTGGAGAGGGTATTCAACAAACTGAGGATGGATGGAAGGATTTTACTGATGTTGCCACGCAGCTGTCCAGCCGTCTGTCCCCCCCGCGCTTAACCCTAAACTGACCCTTTTGAGGACACTGTTCATACACCTTGCATCTCCCTGTTTGGCCCCAAAGGATGGCCGCCGGTTAGTCAATGATGGTTAAGATTCCTCGTGGGAGGAACAACCTAAGCCAGACACGGTCGCATGGAGACCATCGGGAGAAATCTCGGGGCTGATGGAGGTGGGCATGAGCCCTCACCCGCCCCCCAAAGAGACTGGAGGTTTTCTACCTCTGTAGCTACATTCCTTCCCTCAACCTGCTTGGGAAGTGACCTGATGGTGTTATAGTATCTGTTCTCAGAACAATAATCTTATCTTCCTGGGGTCATTTGCATATAGGGTGTGTGAAGGCAGAGCATCTGTCTTATCCTGCAGGTGGACTCTGTAATAGCAGCTTGCAGGCATGGGTAATCTGGCTTGAGCATGTTCTCAGGAATGAGACTCACAGACTGTGGAGAGAACAATGCTACTTCTGGGTAGGTGGAGAAATAAAAGCGGTGTGTCGGCCGATCGGGGCTCTTAGTCCACGGGGCTGGAGACCCTTGGCTCCACACTCATTTAACTCTTGACTGCTGTTTCTTTTATTTCTTAACCCTTCGCCGCCCCTTCTCGTTCTCCCACTGCTCATGTCATGTGGGACGCGACTACTGAGCCATGAAATAAGCCTGGGGCACCTTGTAAAGGAACTATTATGATTTTGTTCACTGTGAGCCAGGTTATCTTTTGTTTGCAGCTGAATGCATCCTACCTGGTACCATGTCCAGTCACCACTGGAACTGTTTAAAAGCCTAGAGTTTATGGGGCTTTGTGTCCTTTGTCTTAGAGGATAGTAAAACTTACTTTGAGAAGGAGCCTATGCAAAATTACTACTCTGTTTTAAAAGATTCCTGTCTAGCTGCCTTCTATTCAATATGGGGAAACTGAGGCACAGAGGGGCGAGTGAAGTTTTTTTCCAGGGTCGTAGAGCACCTGGGAAATTCAATTCCACACCATTGACTTTTGGGGCCTGCTGTGTAGGAAAAGCAGAAGGGGTATGAATGAGAAGAGGAAGGATGCAGTATCAAAGGACCCACGTGATACAACTGCAACATCTCAAAGCCATAACTGGAAGAATCTATAACCAAGAACCCCTACACACACATTATCAGGAACCCCTGAAGCCACCGCACCATACCTGTTGCCATGACTCATAGGGTAACACAGACAGATGAAGGATCAGCCCACAGACATTTTCTCGAGCCCCGTGGCATCACACTAATAGGCACATCATCTCTCAGTCATGATTCAACGGAGTAAACTTTCCCAGAAGCTTCTCTAGCTGAGATAGTCTCCCCTCGCCACTATAACAACTTCACCAAACCTCTGAATTCTACTCCTTCTGTCAATCACCACAGCCACCCACACAAACACCCCACCACACTCAATCTGAGGCATGACTTCTAGAACTTGGGGCACCATTAATTAGACAGTAAAATGCATCAGATCTTTCATGTAGCCTGATGCCTACAGGATGCTTTAAGTTTTCCTTAAGATTATATGCATCAACAATTTTGTAAGTTGTTGCTGCTAGCTGTCATCCAGCAGCAAGGGAGAAAAGAGTTTCCAATCTTCCATAATCGAGCCAGCTGTGAAACCTCCATTCTAAGGGAGATGGTGGGGACAGGAAAGCTTAATTGAGGGAGAGAGACAGATCTGTGGTGGAAGAATGAAAGGCTCCCAAGAACTGAAGACTGTTAGAGACAAAATGATGACATGAGGACATTAGCTAAAGCTGCCAAGGACCTGAATGTACACCAGTACGTCCTTTGAGAAAAGTGAGGGAAGGTTGGAATTCCTATTTTAACTGTGAATTTTTTAGCATAGTTCTACTCTGGGACTAAGCCATATAAGCCATAATTTCTATAGGGTTACCCATGGTATGTGATAATAATAATAATAATAATAATAATAATAAATGAAAGAGGGTGTTTTCCATCATAACACTTCTTAATTGGTGGAATACAGGTTGTGGAGGTGGTCTGTTAACCCACAAGGTAAGTCTTACTCATTATGCAAACCTCTGACTAAAGCATTCTCTTTTTTTTAAAGGAAAGAGGTTGGGGAGTGATTAATATCCTCTACCTTATATGCCAGTAACCTCAAATCTGTTAAAATAGCTGGCCTCTGCAACAAGCCTCAGTTTCTCCTTTTTGGCCTTAGAAGGGGTTGGCATCTCTGGGCGGGGTGCTGACGGCTAGTCACAACGGGTTGACCTCTCCACTTCTCTGAAAAAGGCACGAAACCTTGGTCAACCCTATCCAAGGAAGGAGCTTTCTGTCCTGGCCTCCACAGCCCAGAAACACCTCAGCCTCCCCAACGGTGGGACACACACCTGATTCCTAACTTGGGGCTAGCTGCCCTCACTCTCCCTTCAATTCCTTTTTGCCCTAAAATTCGAAACGCTTGGGCATCCCCCTGGATGCCCTCCTCTCCCTAACTCACCTCCAACTTTTAATCAGTCGCCAAATCCAGTGGGGTCCATCTTTTAATGAACTCTGTTATCTGTCCCCTTCTCTCCATCCCTGTTACCTCCTCGCCTTAGGCAACATGGCCCTCTTCTTTCACTTGTGCACCAGCCTCCACTGCACCCCCCGGCCCCTTATCTCTAGACTCAACTCCTCCAATCTGTCCAGTGCTGGCCACCTTCCCAAATCCCAGCTCTGAATTAGGGACCCTCCCTTCTTTTTTTTTTTAATTCGTTTTGGTAATTAAAAAAAATTTTTTTTATTGGGTAACAGTGTGTTTTTCCCAGGACCCATCAGGTCCAAATCAAGATGTCCTTCAATCTAGTTGTGGAGGGCACAGCTCAGCCCCAAGTCCAGTCACCATTTTCAATCTAGTTGCAGGGGGTCATCCCATGCGGGAATCGAACTGGCAACCTTGTTGTTGAGAGCACATGCTCTAACCAACTGAGCCACCCGGCCGCCCCAGGGTCCCTCCCTTCTAAAGAGAGGGGCTCCAAGATCCCCAGCTGACCCTACAAGAAACCTGGGATGTCCCATCCCTTCCCTGATCAGCCCACAGGGCGAGTGTAACTCCTAATTCTAGTATCTGACACTTCGTTGTCTGGGCCTTCCTCTTCAGTCTCTAGCCTCAGCAAATTCCCTGCGCACACAGTGGGAGGGCCCTGAGAGCCATTTACCTACATGCATTTTGGTGACTGTTTTTCCTCTAAAAGAACATTGCATCCTTACCTCAAGGAGCTGGACTTCACAGGATTCCTGGGCTGGAGAGAAGGTTATAAGTCTCAAGACGAGGGTGGTAAAGGTGCCCGTTTCTGTGGGTAAGCAAAACCCACCCACCTTCAAAAAGAAGGAAAAGGCGGCAAAAAGATGAGTTTCTGCTTTAAGGATGACCTCAAGGGCCATGAGAACCTCGAAGTTAGAGCAAGCCTCGTGATGTCGCGGCTTGTAATGATGGGGTCCGTCCCAGCAAGCAGAGCTCTTTAAGGCATCCCATGCAACACTGCTACTTGTTATCTTCTGGCCAAAATGTAGTCCCATGCCCACACTTAGCTCAGGGGAACACAGACAATGTAATTTTTGCTGGGCTCCAATGTGTCCCTAGGAAGAAAGGGGCATGGCTCTCAGGCAGGATTTCTTCCAAAATCTTACTCCTTCTGCAGAGATGGAGGGCAGGCTGAACCTTCGGACCCCGAGGCTCACTAAACTGAGACGTTTCCTAACAGATGTTTGGAGAACTAATTCCACTAAAATGAAACTATCAACAGTTGGCCAGTGGAAGTAGCTCTCCTGGGGCAGGTGGTGGCTTGTGGAGCAGGCACAAGGCCAAGGAACTGTTACTCTCCTGTTAGAGGCCAGCCTTGTCCTTTCTTATCAAGAGAGGAAACTTGGGGCGGCTGGTTAGCTCAGTTAGTTAGAGCGCAGGCTCATAACACCAAGGTTACCAGCTCAGTTCCCACATGGGCCACTGAGATGTGCCCTCCGCAACTAGATTGAAACAACTACTTGACTTGGAGCTGATGGGTCCTGGAAAAACACACTGTTCCCCAATTAAAAAAAAAAATTGTTGGGCCGACCGAGTGGCGCGATGGTTAAGAACTGGCTTGGGATGCCGGAGGGCCCTGGTTCGGATCCCACATATGGGGCCAGTGACACTGCCCTCTACAGCTAAGATGCTGAACA
>NW_017732014.1:666569-672852 GCF_001890085.2 Hipposideros armiger
AATAATAATAAAAAAAAGGGATGAAACTCTCCCGGCATCCCCATCTAGGGCAATGTCTCTGGGCAAAGTCTCTGCCCTGCCCAGCAGGGAGCTGACACTGGTCAATAATCTGTTCTTCCCATGTGATAGCCACAGTAAGTGCTTACCTGTGATCCCCAGGAGCTCTAAATGGGGTGGGGCACCCCCCCACAGACGGAAGACCCAACCCCCCCACCTGGCTGGACAACCGCCAATCCCACCACTGTCCTCAGCAAAAACACATCTCCACCACCAGGTGGCACTATTCACATAGTGACGCCCCACAGAGTTCTGCAAGGCCCGCATCCCGGTTCACATCTTTATGGGGCGAGAAGAGGGGGTATAAGAACTAGATGGAGGGGTTGTATCTCCCTGTATCAACTTTCAGAGAAAAGCGTGGTAAGGAAGAACAGGATGGGGCAAAATACAGCTGACCCTTGAACAATGTGGGGGTTAGGGGCATGGGCCCACACACACAATTAAAAATCCCTGTATAACTTCTGACTCCCCAAATACTTAACTACTAATGGCCAACTGGTGACTGGAAGCCTTACTGATAACATGAACAGTCGATTAGTATGTAGTTTGTATGTTATATGTATGATATACTATGTTCTTACAATAAAGTAAGCTAGAGAAAAGAAAAAGGTATTCAGAAAATCATAAGGAAGAGAAAATACATTTATGGTACTATGGGCATTTAATGAAAAAAGGCCATGTATAAGTGGACCCATGCAGTTCAAACCTGTGTTGTTCGAGAGTCGTCTGTAATAACACTAGCTTGATACCGTTACAGCCTGAATGACAGGCTCATAGCCAAGCCACAAGAAGAGTCCGGAGGTAAGTTGAGGGTGGAGTAGAGATGGGGAGACCAGGTGGAGACCTCTCTGGTCCTCGGGGAGAAGACCCAAGCAGCACATCCTGAACTCTCAGAGCTAATTAGTCCCTTGTCCACACTTGTTAGAGTTTTGACCAGCCCTCTAGAGAGGAGGAATTGGGGGCTGAGAGAAGAAACCACTGGGTATCCTTCGGACACTTGGAGAAGGGGAAAAGGTGCTCTAGCCAAATGGAACAGCAAACGCAAAGGCATGGCTGTCGCCCTCTCTTTGGTGTCTCCTACCCATCAGGCAGACACGGGTTGGGAGAATTACTTTCTGAAAAGCTTGATCCCATGACTCATCCACACTCAGTAGTTGAGGTCATCAGGATCGGATTATATTTCCATTGGACAGTGCTGCTTCAGACCGTAATGATGCCCACTTCCCAAGGACTGGTGCATGGCTCAGATCAGCCTAAATATACATGTACAAGAGACTGATTGTAAACAGTTGGGGGGAAAGTTTGATAAACTGCAGTAAAAATTAAAATAGTAATAGGTAGCATTTCGATTGAGTGCATGTGCCGAGCGCATGTGCTTATATATCACCTCATTGAACCTGCCCAGTGTCCCTGTGAAGAAGTGTATCTACTGCTGTGCAACAAATTTCTCCAAAAATTCATGGCTTAGTAAAGAAAATGTTATCACGGCACATGGTTTCTGTGTGTCAGGGATTTGGGAGTGGCTTACCTGGGTAGTTCTGGCTCAGGGTCTCGCATGAGGTTTCAGTCGAGATGAGGGGCCAAGCTGCAGCCAACTGGAGGCTTGTCTGGGGCTATAAGACCTGTTTCAAGATGGCTCATTCCTATGGCCTGGTGGCTGTGGACAGGAGGCCCAAGTTTCCCACCATGTGGACCTCTCCATAGGGCTGCTTTTAAGTGTGAGGCATGCAGAGAGCAGAGCCTGAGGCTGGAACTAGGCGAAAGGAAAGCTGTGAACTGGGTTTGGGGAGCCGGGTGCCTGCTTCAGATGTGGCAAGTGTGACAGACTGGCAAAGGCTGTTGGGGAGACTTTCTGTGGCATCCTTTCCTCCCTGTCTTCCTTCCCTCTTTCCTTCCTTCCTTCTTCCCTCTCTCCCTCCCTCCCTCCTACCCAGTGTTGCATGGTGGCCACCTTCCTCCCTGCTGGGGGATTCAGGACAGGAGCCCTCTCAGAAAGACAAATCCTGATTGGCCAAAGACTGAGCCAATCATGATACTCGCAGGTCCAAGAATGGTCATGTGACCCAGTTATGGCCAATGCTGAGTGAGAGGAAGTCGGCTGGGGGCTGATAGGAAAGATTTTATTGATCTTGAAGAGAACTTAGAACAGCCGTTCTTCTTTTCTGCCTTTGGGTGATGTTGTGCGACCTACGTGGCGGTCATCCTGGACTGTGAGGAGGATCAGCCTCAGAATTCAATCTGCTGAGGGTGGAGTAGGGAAGTGCAGAATCTGGGACTTCAATGTGACCACTGAGCCACTGTTTTAACCAACCTAGGAACTCTCCTCTCTTTGGGATCCCTGCTACATCGGATAATACATGTCGGAGTCTTAAGCTATTTTCAGTTGGGTTATCTATGTTCTGCAGGCAAACTGATATTTTGGATGCAGGTTTTTGTCATCTGAGCAGAGCCCAGGCTCAATTAAGCATTGGATGGGGTGAGGAGCAGGGACACAGGTGGCAAGGAGGAATGCCCCTTAGAAGGTTGTGTTTTGTGGGCCGGCCGAGTGGCTCGTTAGTTAAGAGTTGGCTTGGGAGCTCTAAGCAGCAGGGCCACCCATTCGGATCCCACATGGGCCAGTGACGCTGCGCCCTCTGCAGCTAAGGAGGTGAACAACAGCTCGACCTGGAGCTGGGCTGCCGTGAGTCGCTTGCGTAGGTTGCAGTGGGGCTGCAGTGGGGCTGCAGTGGGGCTGCCCTGAGCTGCAGTGAGCAGCCGTCCAATGGCAGGCAACCGATCTGCCTCACCCGGGAAGAGTGCAATGCTCACAATACCAACATGGGCCAGTGAAGTGGCGTCCTTCACCACTAGACTGAAGAACCAAAGCATAGCAACTTGTCTGTTCCCCTTCCCCGACTCCCCAACACTCTTCCCCTCCCTCAATTCCCCAATTAAATCTTAAAAAAAAAAAAGTGGTTTTGTTTTGCTTCTTTCATAAGTGACATAACAGGAAAATTTTTTATTGTGGAACTTTAAAGGCCAATGATTAAAAAAAGAAAAGAAAACCATCATGCAAATTAAAAAGCTAGGTTCAATGGTTAATTGCAAGAGTGTCCAGATAAACCTCACACAAGCACACAAATTATCATGTAGACTTAGAGATGGAAAGTTCACCTATATCTGATCAAACTACTTTGCCCTTTGAGAAAAGCAGGGTGAAAGATAAGCATATACAAGCTTGGATTAAAAAAAAAAACAACTTCTATTTATTATATTTTGCAACTGTGATCTTTTTAAAACAGTGGCCTTAGAAAATTCTACTTTGGCTCCTGTGGGGAAGAAGTGAAAAGACTGGGCTTATATACAAGGGCTGCTGGCACCTTCAAAGTTCACAGCAAAATGTAGTCCTAAGTAAATGGGTTTCAGGCAATTTCAGTGTTAAGATAACATCATTAAGAGTAGAACAGATTGTGCTCAAACCCTGCTGTTTATAATTAACCCATTGCTTCCAAATGCTCCAGGGTCCCTGATAAATAGTCTTCTGCTCGCATCCATCCAGACCCATAAGAGTATTTTCATCAGATTCCATGCTGGGCCAGCACATGTCTGGATAAATCCAATAGAGCCAAAGAACTCCTCTCCCTGACCAGCTAAGTCGTTGCATGAACACAGCTTATCTTAGAGATTGTCATAGCATCCATATGGCTTTGAAGCTTGTGTTTACAAGAAATCACAAGTATTTTATTATGTCACAGTTCACTGTCCTATAAGTAGCTCTGACGAAGTCTAAAGATATTGTGCATTTGTACTGTGGTCCATCAAGCTGATCACCATGGCCAGCCAGGGTTAATAGCTGCAGGGTGTCTAGAGAATTAATCTGGGAAAAGATATTTGCTGTTGGAGCAAATCTGCTGTCCATGATACTGTACAATATTGCTAATAATCTGTCTAGCAGAAATAGCTTTGGTCCAGGGAGATGATTGCTTGTATTTTCATGTTTCTTTAGGAAGTTGGGTTTCTTGATTTTCCCGTGATGCTTAAAGAAGAACCTCTTGTCAGTTCTTGCTGGATTATATGCAGCAATTAGAATAAATTTAGAGTAATATGGAAGTCCCACATGAGATTAGGCTGAGAGACCTTTCAATTGTCATGGATCAGTGTCATCTTTCTGTAGCTTTTCCCACCGTGAACTTAATATTTCCCTGAGATAAACAGTCTGCATGGCTTTCTTCAAATGAAGTTCAATATTTCTCCAGAGTTTGTGAGGATCATGTTCACTTGCTTCCCCTTTAACCACAGGTTCCTAATATTTAGGAAACTTAAGTACTGCCAAGTGTCTGAGCTCTTTCAAATCCTGGCAGATGGTGTAGAAAACTCCAAGAAGAATATTAACGTAAGCAGCATAGAAATCAACCAAGTACATTAGAGGATGATAATGGGACACGATCTTTTGAAAGTTCCCTATGCTATAATCAGGAAAATACAAGACAAATAGCTCAAAGCGTCCGATATTTGGACAAAACTTTTCCCAGACAATTTCATTAAGAAAGAGAACAGTCACATTTCTGTCGGTCAATTCTTGTAACCTAAGAAACCCAGGCAAAATATTCACTTCCATATCTCTTAGATACTCTGCTATATATCTAGAGCAATATATACAGTCTGACCCTTGAGACTTTTATCTTTGGTTATTTGTTTAAACAAGCGAACAAAGTCATTAAATGTGTCACAGGTTTTTTGAGTAGAATGTCCATCCTCTGAAGACCAAAGATGATTCAACTTGTTTAAAATTTGTTCCAAAAGCAGCCTCAAGGTGAAGCGTTCAGCACAATTCACAAAGACATGTGGGAGCTCTAAAGTTTTCAACAAAGTTTTGTAAGGGTGAAACTCAAGAAATCAATAACTGAGTTAGGCCTAGTTAGCTTATAGCTTAAATTCACCTCATAGTTTGCTAGTCAGCTATTTTCTTTTTGTTTCTCCCCCTTACTGCTTGATTTAATGACTCTGCTTTGTCTTTCTTAAGGCTACGCATACCTCGTTAAACCAGTTAATCAGAAGAGCACTAACCTAGAAGGAATAATTTCTTAGTCCTCAGGCATCCCGGAGCTGGAATCCACGTTACAATTCCTTGCAGTTTTTGCAGATGAGGCATAAAGCACTCTGGCGATGGCTTCTGAGTCTGACAACATTACCTTGAAGCAGACCACGCCCTGGGAAGCGATTTCTCAACTGTCAACCCTGGAACCTGCCTGACAGACTCCCCCAGGTTTTTTTGTTCTTCCCCAACCTGCATGGCTATAAAACCCCTTGAGCATCCTCCGCTCAGGGAAGGTGGGTTTTCCAGACAGAAGTCCACCATCTTCCCTGGCTGCTGGCATCTAGAATAAAGAAAAACGCCTTTTCTTCTCACCAACTCTTGTCTCTCGAATTTTTTGATTTCGTGCGACAAGCGGCTGAGCCTGAGTTAGGTAACAGTTTGTGTTACATAGGTCTTTCCACTGTGTCCATAAATAAAAATGGATGGGAAGCTGAAATGATGTCTCTAGAGGAGAAAAGACAATTTTCAATCTCTCTGAATAGGGACTCCAAGGTGGACACTTAGGACTTGCAACAAAGTGAGTGAGAGGTTCTGGTGGCTACCAGGGGACAGTACAGCCTGCCGCCAGCTAGCAACACGAAGCAAGCCACAGCTTCAGCTCCGCACCGCGGTCCCCACCCCCCATTAAAAGGTTTCTAAATATGAGAGGGACATTAAGGGGAAAAGGGGGGCCCCAGAGTAGGATTTAAAAACTGGAGTTGTCACCATCGTTGACTTCTCAACTTTGCAAAAAAGACGAGAGTTTTTCAAATGCAACTCTGTGAGAGGTGAGGCAACTCTGCAGATGTAGATATTTTCCAAGATTTTGACTAGCCGAATGTCACCATGAACCTCCAAATGGGATGCAATTTAAAGTGAGGCTATTTAAAGGTATTTAAATAAAGGTTTTTAAAGGTTATTGAGTCCGAAAGACTGACCAGGGTTCATAGCCACCCTGGAATAGCTCAAGTCAAATTTTTACTTTTTTTTTTTTTAAAGATTTTTATTGGGGAATTGGGGGGATGGGAACAGTGCTGGGGAATTGGGGAAAGGAGAACAGACAAGTTGCTGTTGGTTTGTTCTTCAGTCTAGTTGTGGAGGACGTTGCTTCACTGGCCCAAGCTGGCACCATCATTGCGCTCTTCCCGGGCAAGGCAGATCAGTCGCCGG
>NW_017732014.1:677187-681616 GCF_001890085.2 Hipposideros armiger
CTCCAAGCTGGTGTGCAGCTCTGCCCTGTGAAGGGGTCAAGAGCTTGAGCTCTTCCATCCCATTCTTGGCCATCTGTATGCTGTTCTATCTGTCCCCAAGGCCCAAGATGCCACCTCACAATGTCCCCACTCTAACCTGAAGGAAGGGAAAACAAGAAAGAGAGGCTCTCTTCCTTTAATAGCACGATCTAAAAAAAAAAAATACTTCTGCTCACATCCCATTGGCTAGAACCTGGCCACGTGGTCATGCTTGTTGCAAGGGCAGCTGGGAAGTATAGTCTTTATTCCAGGCAACCATGTGCCCAGCTAAAAATTCTTTAACTATGAAAGTTGGGCAAATAGGTAGGGAGGTGGAGGCACCACTAGTTTCTTTTCCATGTAAACTTACCTCCAATAGGCTTTTTATCACATGGCAGGAGGGGGCAGACCAAATGTGTACTCTTTCTGGAGATAGGCAGAACCAAAAACAGAGAGAGAGAAAGCGTCTAAGCCACACCAGCTCACTTTCCTCTCCCAGACTCATCAATCTCATTACAGAGAGGTGGGGACAAAAGCCAGGAGCCTTACTTCAACTCCAGGTTTCTAACTGGAGCGCTACTGACATTTTAGGTGAGACAAGCCTCTGTTGTATGGAACAGTTGCCTGTTATTTCAGGATACAGTTCTGACAATTAAGTTCGTGAACTAATCCTAGAAAAAATGCTACATACCTTGTTGCTGAATATCACTATCGTCACCTTTGAAGTACTACTCCCTTTGGGAAGCTAGGCACTGACCCCAGCGCCTAGTCCACCTTCAAAGCAATTTTGGAACTCTTTTTCTGGAATGGCCATCAGAGCTGTCATCGTATTACCCTTGTATGTCCTGAATGTCATCAAAATGTCTTCCTTTCAATATTTCCTTTATCTTTGGGTAAAGAAAGAAGTCATTGGGGGCCAGATCAGGTGAGTAGGGAAGAGTGTTCCAATACAGTTATTTGTTTACTGGCTGAAAACTCCCTCACAGACAGTGCCGTGTGAGGTGGTGCATTGTCGTGATGCAAGGGCTCCTTCGGGACCATTTTTGCATACACCTTTCTCATGCCAAGATTTTCAGTTAAGATTTTCCTAACTGTTTCTCTATCGATGTTTACTTGGTCTGCTATTCTTCTCACAGGCAGCCAACAATTTTGANAGCTGTTGTTCAGCATCTTAGCTGTAGAGGACAGTGTCACTGGCCCTCATATGTGGGATCCGAACTGGGGCCCTCTGGAGTCCCAAGCCAGCTCTTAACCAATGTGCCACTTGGCCGGCCCTCAAATTTTTACTTTTCTCTGCTGATGAGACAAAGGGTTAACAGGAGCAAGCTTGTAAGCTGGCAGGAGCAAGCTTAAACATTAACCGCTTGGCTCTGACTCCCCTGGCTAGCACTGCACCTGCAGTCTGACAAGTATCTTACAGCCATCATAGGTGGGAACAAAATAGTTCCCAATCGCAATGGCAGACTCCCCCCGAGACCCCCCCACACACACACACACTAACAATCACCCATCGTAGATGGGAACAGAAAGGTTCCCAATCACAACAGCAACCCTCTGCAAGCTGACATCCATCATAGATGGGAAAAGGACAATTCCCAGAAGAAGACAATTGTAACGGCAGCCCCCCTGCAAACTGACAAGCACCCTACGTCCTGCTTAGAAAAATATAAAACCCCTGCACTCCTTCTCATTGGGGCAGCTATCCCTATTGGGCTCTGTCCTGGCAAAATTTCCCTTTGCCAGAACTGTCTCTTTGACTTTCAATAAATCTTTGCTTACTCTTGTAGAGTGTCGCAAATTCTTTTTACATTCTGAGAACGACTGAGGGTTAATCCTGTACCAAGACATCTGCTACTTTGTTTCCTTAGCTAGGTGTATGAAAAGTTGCATGCCCTGGAGTTCGATTCATTAATAATAAGATTATTCCTGTTTCCTTTTCCACTGTGAAAGTTTTGACCTTACTGAATGAAGCTGCTTCCTTTTTCAACTCAGCACACACACAAAAAGTGATCGCAAGTCTTTGCCTTGAAACTTTGGGCTGTTCTAACTGCCAGTAACAAAACTCTCAGCAGCACAAGAAAAAAAAATGTGCCCACTTCTCCTGCAGCTTCAGAAAAGCCGAGACTGTGCCTTGTGAAACTATCTTTGTAAATGTATTTCTAATAGAGGAGTCTCCTAAGACACCCAGATTTCAAAGATTGATGTTGCTGCCTCCTGTGAGAACCACCTTTAACCTCCGTACTTGTTTCCTAGGGATGCCATGCCAAAATACTACAGACTGGATAGCTTAAACACCAGAAATTTATTTTCTCATAGTTCTGGAGGTTGGAAGCCCAAGGTCAGGGTGCTGGCAGGGTTCATTTCTCCTAAGGCCTCTCTCTTTGGCTTGCAGGTGGGTGACGTCTCTCTGTGTCCTACATGGCATTTTCTCTCCTTGCAAACATCCCTGGTGTCTCTTTTCTTTTCTTTTTTAACTTTTCTGTAAATCTAAAACAGTTTTTATTTTATTTATTTATTTTTAAAGGTGTCTCTTTTCTTATAAGGACATCAGTCCTATTGGATCAGGGTTCCACCGTTATGACCTCATTTAACCTTAATGACCTTTTTTTTTTTTTTTTTTTTAAGCTGAGCCATCCTGCTACCTTTTGGCAGCTCAGCGGCTGCTCAGCTTGGGCTGGACTCGAACCGCTGTTGCTCAGAGCTCAAACTCTTGAGCGAGCTCTTAACCAACTGAGCCACTCGGCCGGCCCTCTTAATGACCTTTTTAAAGGTTTTTGTCTCCAAATACAGTCGCACTGGGTGCTAGGGCTTCAACATATGAAATTGGGTGGACACACAAGTCAGTCCGTAACACCTCCCAAAGCTGGACTTGTTTTAACTAATACTACAACCTTGTATTACCCTTTTCCTGAAAAGTGCAAAAAATTGTGAGTTTTCATTGGCATTTCTGTCTTCTCCCACCCTCATGGAGCTAAAAAGAGCACCCATGACTCTGCTGGATTTTTTTTTTTTAGATTTTTTTTTTTAATTGGGGAATTGGGAAGGGGAACAGTGCTGGGGAATCGGAGGAAGGGGAATAGACAAGTTGCTGTCCTTTTGTTCTTCAGTCTAGTTGTGGAGGACATTGCTTCACTGGCCCATGTTGGTATTATCATTGCGCTCTTCCCGGGTGAGGCAGATCAGTCGCCGGCCTCAGGACGACCGCTCACGGCGGCTCTTGGCAGCTCACACCGGCTGCTGGCTGCTCACACTGGCTGCCGGCCACACACGGTAGCTTATGGCAGCCCACTGCAGCAAGGGCTGCAGCCTACGCTGTCGCCGGCGACTCTGATGCTCAGAGCTGACGTCCCAAGCCAGCTCTTAACCAACATGCCACTCGGCTGGCCCCCTCTGCTGGATCTTTTTATTTAGATAAATGACAGTCTTGTCTCATGTAACTTAATGTTTTCCCTCCTATTGATATATGGGCTGTGGCTGAAAACAACAAGGTGAGAAAATTATTTTCACTTGGGACGTGCTATGCTCTCGTGTTTTTTTTACATTCTTGAGCCCAAGGAAATGATGCTCATTCTTGAGCATCAAGGAAGGTGAAGAAGTGTAGTGTCAGCTTACTTTTAGCTTTTGTTTAGCCTGATTTGATCTGTTTAAATTGGGTTAATTCAAATTCTGAGAACCTGAAGAGGACAGACCCATCCCAGGGAAAACCCACCGGGTGCCCTCTGATGGAAAAGGGAAAGAAAGCAGATGCCATCAGGTCCCCCAAGCCGAAGAAATGACCCACTAGGGGAGCTGCTGCCTCCACCATCATAGAAAGGTGGGGAATCACAAAGCTGGAGTTGCTGGCTCCAGAACCATACCAAGCTTGCTGGATTCACACAGATAAGATCCTCTTGAAACACACAAAGCCAGTTATCAGTGGTGCCTCAGAGAAAAACACCAGCCTCTTCACGACTGTGCATGCCAAAATCAGTAGAAGCACAACCTCCATTTCACTTCCACTTTCCAAATACATGTGAATAGGTCAGATGGGCAGAACCCTAACTTCAAGGGAGGTGAGGAAGTATAGTTTTATCTTCCCAGCCTCTGCAATACGGGAAGGCACATCAGAATGAGGATGGTGAGCAAATGAATCTAAAACCTAAAACTCCTGGGACATTTTCTCTTCAGTTTCCTAGATCCTAAGGGGGAAACCCACATGTGGTCTTTCCCGTTTCAGTAGGGCTTGCTTTTCAGAAGAAGGACCAGATAACGTTCAGTTGATTTGCATCTCCTTTTCTCTCAGCAACTGGATGAAGATTTACGATCTCAATGAATAACAACCAGGGCCGGCCGAGTGGCTCAGTTGGTTAAGAGCTCGCTCAAGAGTTTGAGCTCTGAGCAACAGCGGTTCGAGTCCAGCCCGAGCTGAGCA
>NW_017732014.1:685308-686282 GCF_001890085.2 Hipposideros armiger
GATGATGGTTTGTTATGATTTCTGCATATGTAACTTAGTTATTTCTTGGAGTATAAGCAAGGGTTTATTTCAACTCTATCCTACCTTGGTTCGACTGTAAAGGCAAGCTACGTACATGATTGTTTCTGCTCTTCTCTCTCTTTTTAAATAATTTTTAAAAAGTTTTAATTGTGGTAAAAAAACAACTCATAACATAAAATTTACCATCTTAACCACTTTTAAGGTACAGTTCAGTAGTGTTAAGTTACTTCACATTGTTGTGCAACAGATGGGGGCTTGTGTTTTTTTGGTGACACACCAAAAACTTTGGCACAGTTATGCAGACAGTTATGTTTCAATGTCATCATTCTGTTATTGTTTTCATCTGCATTCATGTAATTAGTATATTAGTATGCAATTTTGTGGATGTTATTGTTTAAAAACTGAGTTGAGATCCCGTGCATCTTGGTTGTGGACCACCTCCCGCGGTCTCCTTGGCAAATGGGCTCGGTGGCCTAACGCCCCCTGCCCGGGCCATTGGTGATTGTGTGTGGAGGCCCTCAAGGTGTCGCTGCCAAGGTTTCCACCAGCCCACAAGCGAGAGCGTGGGAGCCATCCCCTCCAGGTGCTCACTCGTGGCCACCCACGGCTACTACCGACACCACCTGGGTTCCACTTCCAGTAACAGCTCCTGTGGAAACGCCGAGTGCCCTGGGGAAGCCATCCCCCACCACCCGGGTCTCCCTAAGGCTGACCTGGGTGACTGGTGGGCGAGCTTCTTTTTTGGCAAGTCCACCCTCCCGTTCATGGCCACCGTGTTGGAGTTCCCAGAGCTCTCGCAATCTCCTCAGGCCTCCAGCAGCGTGATCACCTGTGACCGGGCTCTGGAAGCCACAGGGAAGCAGCCTGGTGGCCAGCCTAGCAAAGCCAATGCCGGGCCCCCATCCTGAGTGGCCATCGCCAGCCACCAGACTTCCAGAGGCACTAGGCTCTTT
>NW_017732014.1:691558-701928 GCF_001890085.2 Hipposideros armiger
CAGGATGCAGAGAGGGAGGGGAGCGAAACCCCAGAGCCCCTTCTCCAGGAACCTTGCCCCAGCTTGATTCTCACCCGTCACTACCACTAACCCTGTGCTGGAGAAAAGTGGAGGCTTGGAGGTGGCATCCCAGCCATCAGCTGGAGCCTGGGGCTGGGCAGAGCGGGGGTGTGGCCAGGGAGGGGTGGGACCAGTTCAGGGCAGAGCCAAGGCTACTTACTTGACTGTACCATCTAGGAGCCCTCACTCCTGACAAGGCGACCTCCCCACTGTGGCCCCTGGAAAGAAGGCAGCATGAGCTCTTCTCTGGACTCTGGTTTCGGCCACAGCCCTGGCTGGAAGAGACTGCTTCTAACAGGTGCATGGGAGACAGGGGTTCCACCCACGGGTTGGGGACAAGGAGAGGACACCCGAGGGAGAGTCACTATCCAAGCCAGTCTTCCCCACGCGGAGCTCCAACTCTGGTCAGTCTAAAGCCCATGCAGCACAGGCACCTGCGCCATTGAACCTTTTTACAAAAGAGGAAAGTGAGTCTCTGAGCGGGGCGGGGCCACACAGCTTGGAAATGGCAGAAGGAGGATTTGAACCCAGACAGTTTGGTTATAGAGACTACACACATCTGCCTCTCAAAATCCCAAACCTCACCCAATTTAAAGCTTCGCCTCATCCCCAGTCAGGCCTGGGTCAGATTGTTAGTGAGGACATGATGGGACATTGTAAGACATGGTGGGCCTCATCTCTCTCTTTTTTACATCCTTTCTCCCCACATAGAGCTGTGGTCTGTGGCCCCCTAGGGCCATGGGCAGAGGAAAGAAAGATAGTGAAGGGGACAGGAAAATGTCTACTTGGCTGCTGTCGTTGTAAGGTGGGAGCAAGCTGTTCTCTGTGGCTGAGGCACGGTTGCTGGATCTTTGTGGATGGGAGAGTACTTTGGGGACCCTCATCACTGGAGAATGTGTTCCAAGGATTCCATGCAGTGGGCCCGCTGGAGGCTTGCAGCCATCTCACGGACGGCTCCATCCTCCGTCAGCAAGCCCTTTCCCATGGGGGCCTTTGCCAGGACAGCCTTTGCCAGGACATGCCTCCAGCTGGCTCCCATCGGAGGCATCCACCACTGGCTTATGGGAAACATGTGTGCATCTTTCTTGTTCCCCCCAGATGCTAGAGGCGTGGGACTTTTCCACCCCAGNAAGCCAGTTCTTAACCATCGCACCACTCGGCCGGCCCTCACCTTTCCTTTCAATCAAAGTTCTGGAGGCCAGTAGCTGAATCCCAAATCAAACTCCCCCAGGAGGATTAATGGGAATATACAGACTCACATAACACAAAATCTGAAGGATTACTCTAGCTTCAGGCACAACTCGATCTAGATTTTTAAATGTTGTCTTCAGAAACCTCTGTCCATCTCCTGGCTACCTTTCCTGTGTGTTGGCCTCATGCTTAGGCAACCTCTCTACTTATGATAGAAAGAGGCACCCTAGCAGCTCCGCACTTAGCCCTTCAACTTAGCAAACCCAGCTGAAAGAAAATGCTTTATCCCCCCAAAGTTCCAATAAAGCCCCCACTTTACTCCTCCTTGGCCTTCTTTGGGTCTTGTGCCCAACTCTCAAGTAATCACTGAGGCATGGGGTCGAAATGCTCTGATTGGCCAGGCGTGGGTCACATGTCCAGCTCTCACCCAATGCGGGAGACCAGCTCCCGCAGGTCCAGGGGTTCCCTCAGGTGGAGACGGCGTCAGTGAGGAAAAGAAGAAAAACCTGCGGAGACACAGGGGCGCTTTTCAAGAAGAAGTGTCACACTTTATTTTTACAGCATGACCCTTTTTATACCGGCAGTTGACCACTGTCCCATTAGTAAAAAGTTTTTTATCAGGGTTTTAGTTCCTCATAATTCTTATGTTCCAGGGTACAGCTTGACCTTTTCTTATGCTAAAGACTAATTTATCTTAACTGTGTCCAAATCTCTCCACCTACAATGATTATGCAACCAAGGCCAAGCCTCTACATAATTGCCCAAAGAATGGTTACCATGACCACCCAACAATTATTCTAAACACTATTGTCTAAGCAGGAGCTTAAGATTTACAGGGTGTGTACTTTGACCTTTACTAAAAGACTAGCAGTGTGACTAAAATTGCCTTTAGTGTATAAAATAGAATTATTGTGATATATCTATCAGAAGGGGTGTAAGATCTTCGTCCTACTGGGGGGCATCCAAAGGGGAATTTAAATCTTCTAAGATAAAAAGCAGTATCTGTTTCTCAGTCAGAGCTTCAGAATTTGTCACAATAGCAGTGCGCGTGGCCATGTCAGATACTGAGGTGCAGCCGGCTCCGAACAACCCAATCATGGTAGTTGGCGGATGATGTGCTCTGATTGGCCAGGCCTGATCTTCCACCTACCTGGAACCATGAGGAGGTTGGTTTCTCCACGGAAATTCGAGGGGTCATTGGCCAGATAAAAGAGAATGAATGCTGGGTGAGCATTTCTCATTAATAATAATGGTTACTAATTGTGTTGCAAATATTTGTTTATTACCCATCAGTGGTCCCCTGGCTAGGCTAATCACCCCAGCAGAGGCTTTAGAAAAATCATAAAAGAGGCAGCACTGGTCACGCCACTAAAGACGTAACCAAGTCACTTGATAAAGACTATTTTCAGAGACTCAAGGGTAAAACTTTGCCCTAGAGTGGAACCTGGACCTTTCTGGGATGGAAAACATGAGCTTCTGAGTCAGATGATCTTCGTTCAATTCCCAATACTCCCATTATACTTAATAGCTTACTCACTCACTCACTAGAAAAATATTTATTGAGCACCTATGGGTGTGCCAGGCACTGTTCTAGACACTGGGGACAGCTGTGAACAAATAAAATCGCTACCTTCCTGGATCTGACATTCTAGTTAGGGAGGTGGACATGAGGGAGGGGAGACAGATATTAAACAAGTGGACAAAGAAAGAAATAATTTCAAATAGTAGTAAATATTGTAAAGAACATAAAACAGTATGTCTTGCTAGCAAGGAGCTGGGGTCCTGGCTTGCAGCATGCATTGGGNATCCCCATAAACTTGGACTAACATGTCCCTGATTTCACTTCCACTCTTGCCAAGTTTAACAAGACATTTAATGTTCGTTCGTTGCTCTAATTCAAGCTCAGACATTCTCATGACGGCACACAAAAACACGCAACAACAATAATGAACGCCACTCAGCAAGACACCGCCACACATGAACACAGCTGTGAGACCCTGATATACCAAAGTTATGAAATCTTACGAAGCTGTTTGCACAATGCTGCCAATGTAAGCACATGATGATAAGTTCGCGAACTGAATTGTCAGACTGTATTTAGCCCAATAAATGTCAGTACTGTTCCATACTCAGGCATTGGGACAACTAAAAAGTAGGCAGGTATTTGTAAACCCCTGGAAGGGGCTGGGGGTGCCTCTGACCAATGACAGGGATATCCTTCCATGAAAAAGTGAAACATGTGGGATAAGTCTCCCCCATCAAGGTGTAGCCGCTAGAGGGACAGGGAGTCCTTTTGGCCTTCAAACTGCTTTTTACAATTCAGCTTCCTCCAGAGCCGCCCAGCACTGACTATTTGCCTTGTGACCTGTGTTAATGAAATGATGCTTTACTACTCCCCTCCAACACACTATCAGCCTACACACACACACACACACACACACACACACACACACACACACTCACACACACACTCACACCAGGAGAAATGAATGATGCAACAAAGACTCAAGGAGCCAGGAAAACAGGACTGAGCTTGAATCTCAGGAAACACATTGTCCTAGGACAGGAAGAAGAAAGTGACGCTGTCTTGGGGTGAGAGTGACTTACATGGCTATGACCTTGAACAATTTATTTAACCTCATTTATGTATCTCTGTTTCCTCATGTGAAAAAATGGAAATAATAATATCTACCACCTAGGGAGTTAAGAGGCCCAAGTGCCTTTAAAAGATTGTTGTAGGGGGTGGCCGGGTGGCTCAGTTGGTTAGAGCACAAGCTCTGAGAAACAGGGTTGTCAGTTTGATTCCCACATGGGCCAGTGACAGCCCATGCTCTTAACAACAAAGTTGCCAGTTCTGCTCCTGCATAGAATGGTGGGCTGCGCCCCCCACCCCCCCAACAACGAAGATTGAAAATGGTGACTGGACTTAGAGCTGAGCTTGCGCACTCCACAACTAAGATNGCCAGTGAAGCAACGTCCTCCACAACTAGACTGAAGAACAAAACGACAGCAACTCGTCTGTTCCCCTTCCCCCAATTCCCCAGCACTGTTCCTATCCCCCCAATTCCCCCATAAAAATCTTAAAAAATTAAAAAGAAAAAAAAAAAGACAGTGGCGTATGGAGAGGGTCACCCAGTAGTAGCTTTAGTAGAAGGACAGAGCCCATCCATTCTGATGGAGCAGGGCAGGAACTATGAGACCACTAACCTCAAGGCCACTCCCCTTGGCAGGAGCCAACCAGAAGCAGAAGTTCAACAATGCAGCTCAGAGAAGTCAGCCTTTCATGGAGCAGAGCAGGACAGAGAAGGCTGGAGAGCAGAGCAGTATGGCATCCAGTGTAATATGTGCTTTGTGGGGTCGATGTAAGGGTTAAGTGAGAGAATTCCTGTTCCACACTTAGAAGAGTGTCCGCTTGTGGGAGGTACTCAATGAATGTTCCTTTTTTTTTTCTACAATATTTTTTATCGTGATCACTGTTGTCATCATCAACTCTCGATGTGCCACACTCATTCTTACCAGCTCAGGGATACTGGGGCAGCATCTCGCCTTTGGTCTCACCTGCTCCCACGCTTCTCTCTCCCTTCCCACCTCCTCCAGGCACCCTGCTTGCATCCTGCACCTGCTCTGCCTCCTCGGAGCTGCCCTCCTCTGCGTCTCTAAACTTCTTGACCGAAGGAGCCGTTGCTCACCTTCCTGTCCCCAGCAACATTGATGGCGTCCTCGCTGCTTCTTGGTTCCGAGGGCACGAGGCTCAACCAGAAGCCATGATCTTCTCCCCTGAGGGCCTCCCAGGGCCTGGCCACACTGGCCGGGAGACACTGGACACCCAAGGCAGCCTGGTCATTAGCAATGTGACTGCTCAAGACTCGGGCAGCTACACTGCGGTGCTGGAAACCAGCAGGGGACGCAGGAGTAAGACAGAGCAGATACGTGTCAACGGTGAGTGGGGCCCCACAGCAGGAGGGACTGAGTTCTCGCTCAGCAAGTCCCATCAGGACACATTCTGTGTGCCAGTAGTCAATCGGTCCCTAACAAACCACCTCAAAACTTAAAATAGCAACCATTTTTTTTTTTAGCTCATGATTCTACTGAACAGTTCTTCTGGTCTCACTCATGTGTCTGTGATAAGCTGGGAGTGCCTGGGCACTGGTCCAAGGTAGCCTCTTTCATATGTCTGGCAGTGGCCTGGCTGGTAGCTCGGGCAATGGGCGTGATTGGGCCACATAGATTCATCCTCCAGCAGGTTAACCTGGGCTTATTCACTCAGCAATGGAAGAGGCCCAGGCTCAGAACTGGCATGCCATCACTTCCGCCATATTTTATTGGCCAGTGTAAATCACATGACTGGTCCAGCTTCAACAGTAGGAAAATAGGCTTCACCTCTCGAGGAGAGGAGTTGCACAGTGTTTTGGCCATGTTTTGTCAATGTCACATTTTCCAACAGATATTCATTAAATATTTGTTCATCACATGGGGAAGGGCAGAGGTCTCTGGTGGCAGCTTTCAAACTCACCTCTGTTTTTATGAGCTATTCAGTCCTGAACCAAGAAAAACAAAGCCATGAAGTTAACCAGACCCATCCTTATGAGAAAGTAGCTTAGAGACTGTATTTGTCTGCTAGGCCTGCCATAACAAAATACCATAGACCGGGTGGCTTAAGCAACAGAAATTTTCTCTCTCACAGTTCTGGAGGCTAGAAGTCCAAGACCGAGGTGTCAGCCGGTTTGCTTTCCTCTGAGGCCTCTCTCTCTCCTTGGCTTGCAGATGGACCCCTTCTCACTGTGTCTTCACATGGTCTTTCCTCTGTGTACACAACCCTGGCATCTTTCTGTGTGGCCTAACCTCCTCTTCTTATAAGGACACCAGTCAGATTGCATTACAGCTCACCCTAACAATGCCATTTTAACTTAATTATTGCTTTAAAGGCCCTATCGCCAAATATAGTCACATTCTGAGGTACTGGGGGTTAGGGCTTCAACATATGGATTTGGGGGAGGTCACAATTCAGTCCGTAACAGAGACCGTATTACAGTAGTCCCCCTTTTGTCCATAGGGTATATGTTTCAAGACCCCCAGGAGAAACTGCAGATCCTGTGTATACTATGCTTTTTCCTGTACATACACACCTTTTCACTTAAAGGAATCACTTTACAGCTTCCCTTTGGCATATCCAAATTTGTAGCATCACTGCTCTTGCACTTTGGGACCATTATTAAGTAAGATAAGGGTTACTTGAACATAAGCACTGCAATACTGTGACAGTCAATCTGATAACTAAGAGGGCTACAAAGTGACTAAGGGGTAGGGAGTGTATGCGAGGTGGCCATGCTGGACAAAGGGATGACTCACAACTGGGCAGGACAGAGCAGGGAGGCACAGGATTTTATCATGCTCTTCAGAACAGCATGCAATTGTAAACTTATGAATTCTCTATTTCTGGAATTTTCCACTTAATATTTTTTGGACTGCAGTTGATCGTGGGTAACTGAAACTGTGAAAAACAAAACAACAGGTAAGGGGCCGGGGGGGTGGGGGTTGGCTACTATGCTTAGGATTCAGATTCTGATGCTTTAATAAAGACACAAAATAACAGTGCCTTAAACAAAATGGAAGTTTCTCTCCCTCATATAATGGCCTGGCATAAACAATTTAGGGATGATATGGCAGCTCCATGGTAGATCCTTCTAATTGTTCCATCGTCACTAGGTTTTGTCCTGCCCATGAGTCCAGTATGGCACCTATCACATCTGCATTCCAACAAGCATAATAGGGAGAATGAAAGGGCAATGAAGATACCTTCCTTTTTTCTTTTTTTTTAGCTGAGCCATCCTGCCACCTTTTGGCAGCTCAGCGGCAACTCAGCTCAGGGCGGGCATCAAACTGCTGTTGCTCAGAGCTCAAACCCTTGAGCGAGCTCTTAACCAACTGAGCCACTTGGCTGGCCCACAAAGATACCTTCCTTTTAAAGCCCACTGTAGAGGTTGCTCATGTCTCATTGGCTGGGAATTAGTCACATGGTCATACTTAGCTGCAGGAGAAGCTGAAAATGTAGTCTTTATCCTGGGCAATCATATACTTAGCTAAAATGTGGGATTCTGTGACTAAAGGAAGAAGAGGAAAAGAGTTGGTGGGAGATATTTCTGCCAAAAATTTCTGCCACAGGTTGTTATTTGAGGATGCCGTTGGGGGTCTCACCCACTCCCCCATCCCAAGTTTAGCCAAGTGTTCATCTAAGCTTAGCTAAGTGGCCCTTCTAACCACGATGCATTTGGCTTCTAAAGTGGCTAGACAAAGCCACCTGCTGCTCATCCCACTCCCTAACCCATCTATTGCCCAGGTCAAATGCCTAGTACCATGCCTGGCACCAGTAAGCGGATATTAAGCATGAGTATTTCAAGGGACTTGACCTCTTTGGGCCTTTGTTTTCCTACCAAAATGGGAGTAACAACAATAAGTGCTACTTCGTACGGTTGTCGTGAGGATTAAATGAGTAAATTCAGTGCCTTTAGAGCTCTTTCGATCATGACCCACAGTAAGAAATGTGTTTCACGTCATGACCCAATATGTACGTATGCACACCACAAGTAACTAAAAAGACAAGTGTCATAAAATAATAATTATTGCTATGAGTAATTCATCCTGTCATTTCCTATTATATTTCATTTCACTTTTTAAATGCTGATTATAACCTACTAAATGATTTCCCCCCAAACCTGGGTCTCCCGCACGGTATATCAAGCTGTGAGTTAATGTGTTTAGAACAGTGTTGGGCTCATAGTAAGAGCTCAGTCTAGGTGGTTGTGACACTGATTCTTGTTTTTACACCAGGTGGACTCTTTCTCCTCCTGCAAAGCTTAGCTCAGGCACCACCTCCTCCAGGGAGCCTTCTGTGAGTTCTCTGGTTGGACTAAAGTGCTTTTCACTCATCTTGCACTAAAACCAGAAATCAGCTCAGTGTTGAGGTTACTTAGTGCTTGCCATAACATCATACTCTCCAGGTTCAAATCCCATCTGTGCCCTCTCTGACCATGAGACTTGGCCCTAAGAACCCCCAGACCTCAGAATCTTTCAGTTAAAAAAAAAGAAATCATGGAAAGAGGACTATGATGACGATTATGCATGCCCCATCTCTGTAAAGAGCACCCCTGGCAACCACCAGCTCAACCCCCAAGCCTTGCAGGTCCCCCTTGACTCCTCTCTTTCTCTCCCACCCACACCCATCCATCAGCAAATCCTGTGAGCTCTGCCTTCAAAAATAATCCAGGGCTGGCCGCGTGGCGCGATGGTTAAGAACTCGCTTGGGATGCCAGAGCGCCCCGGTTCGGATCCCACATATGAGGGCCAGTGACACTGCCCTCCACAGCTAAGATGCTGAACAACAGCTCAACCTGAAGCTGGGCTGCCGTGAGTNCCACTGCATTTGTTGCCTGGAGACTTATAGGTCTAAGAGTTCCTGCAAACTCCAAGGGACACTTCTCCAAGAGGTTGCCAACTGAGCCACCCTCACTTGGCCTAGGCAGGAAGAAAGCCCCAGCCCTCACCCCTGTGGGAGGACTCACTGTTCATTATCAACTCTCCCCCAGGAAGCCTCAATCTGTGCCCCCTCCTCCTGTCCATGAGTTCTTGACCTCCCTTCCAAGGGCCTGGGGTGGGGGAGGGTACAGCGGCCGATAACAGGTAACACCTGTTTACAAGAGCTCGCTTGGGAATGTGGGAATATGGGGTTCTTGGCATCTGCGGTTTAACATTCTGCTGTATCTATATACAGAGAAAGAGAGAGATAGTGATTTAGGGAGCGTCCCTGGACTCAAACTGGAAAAACTGAATAGAGACTTTTTCTCATTTGATTGAACATTAGAGATGAAATAAAATAACCATGCTCCTGTAAAGTAAGAGCCAAAAAAATGTATGCACATTTTAAGAAAGGGAAAAAACTGTATTAATATATAGCAATAACAAAAGATGGATACAAGTCATGTGTGACTTCTGCAATTACAAGAGGTGCTCAAAGTGGTTACCATCGGAGTCCAGACATTTCTGATTACGGTGAACTACTGCTTGAGCAATGTTTACCAAAGTGTTAACATCTCTTAAAATGTGTATATATATTTTTGGCACCCCCAGTGTGTATGTTTATTTATTTATCTATATAAAACATATTTCTATTTACTAATATAATCTATATTTTATGTATTAATACTTTACATATTTATTTACTTGTTATTAAATTATAAATTTGATATATAATTCCATTATTATGTATAAATATGTAATGATATATAATTATATAGTATATCATCATGATATATAATTATATATAATTCTATTATAATTTAGGCTTACATATTATAAATGTATTAATGTTTATTTGTTAATGTAATTTAACTTATGGATAAAATACCGAAGTTAGACTGTCCTCAGTCCTGAAAATTCATGATCTCATTGACTCTCAGGCACTCTTGTGAAATGATTACTGTCAAACCCCCTTGTTGATAAATGGGCAAACCAAAGCTTAGCTCCCAGAAATAATAAGTGACAAAGTCAGGGTTATGAACCCGGGTCTAGCGACCTCAGAGTCTACAAAGGAGACATGAAACCCATGCTGTGTTCTTACCGCAACAGTCACCGTTCCAGTGAGAGGCAGAAGACTGGGGTGAGTTATGTGCATAGGGTCTGGAGCCAGACTCCAAGGGTTCGACTCCAAGCTCTAAGCCCTAGGGAAGTTTAATTAGAGAGAAACTGGGGGCACGGGGCACACTTGACAATATAGTTTAGTGGCTGAAGATTTCGACTGCCTTGGTGTGAATCACAGCTCTGCTGTTTACCACCTATGATATCATGGCAAAAATTAAATTCTCTGAATCTTTATTTCTTCCTCTCTAATAGGGGTAGAATAGTTGTGTCAGAGTTGAGGCAAGAAGCAGATGGTCTACTCAAAAGGAACAATGAGGAGGGTTTGATAAAGGGACTGTTTACAGAGGGGTAGGCAAGGTGTAGGAAAAAAAGACATGAGATTGAGCAGCACTTGGGCTACGAACAGCGGGAAGCTGTTCCCTTCCTTGGGCTAGAAGCTGTGATCAAAAGAGAGTGGCGTGGGCCGGCCGAGTGGCGCGATGGTT
>NW_017732014.1:706543-730831 GCF_001890085.2 Hipposideros armiger
CTGAAGAACAAAAGGACATCAACTTGTCTGTTCCCCTTCCCCCAATTCCCCATCACTGTTCCCATCCCCCCAATTACCCAATAAAAATCTTAAAAATAATAATAATAATAATAATAATAATAATAATAATCCAGAATCCTGGGTGACCAGTTAGCTCAGTTGGTTAGCGTGTGGTGCTGATAACACCACAGTTGCTGGTTTGATCCCCGCATGGGCCACTGTGAGCTGCAGCTTCCCTAAAAGAGTCAACTATCCTACTGTAGCATGAAAGCAATGTGTAACCAATGACCATAGCTGTTCCCCAATAAAATTTAAAAAAATAATAATAATAATCTAGAATCCAACTACTCCCAGATCTTTGGCCTGATCCTTGTCCAGCTGAGGCAGGGGAGCTGGGGTATTTATATGCCTCCTACGTCAGTCATTGTAGACGGTCACCCCCCATGTGTCCATTGCCCAGCATGCTGGCCTGCTGCCTGCCTGGGCAGAGGGACTCTGGCAGCCAGCAAAAGCCCTCAAGCAACAGATGCAGAGCTGGCAGTTGGAAGTGGTGAGAGTGAAGGGCTGGGGTGTCTGAAGCAGCACCCAGAACAGGACAGGCACTCCAAACATATTTGTTGGTGAATGAATGAATGAATGAGTGCCTCTGTGGTGGGCAGAAGTGCTCAGCCTCTCTGAGTGGTCTCCATGCGTATGGTCTTGCTCCCTTGTTCACACAGCCAGCTCTGACCTGGTTCTGCTGCTGACATTCCCGAGTCATATTCAGGGTGTCATCCAGAGTGATCTCAACTACTCAGTGATCATGACGTGTCTGAGTGCAATCAGCCTCAAACCCATACTATACTGGACCTTCAATGGGAAGCCTTGCGAGACCGGGGAGTACCTGATCATCCGGAAATTGTCCTGGAAGGACCTGGGCACCTATGCATGCGTGGCCAAGAACAGCCAGGGAGAATATTCCTCCGACCCTGTGACCATCCTGCTGCCGCGTGAGTCACCACCCCCACCCCAGACCCCTGTACCCTAATTGGCCAGTGGCCAGCTTTCCTGGTTCAATCACACTTTCTATGAGCAGTCCCCCCGTGAGACTCTTTATAACCAAGATGTCATCTTATTCTTCCATCCACCTGGCAGAGTGGGCATTATTAGCCCATTTTGCAGATGAGACGTTGCGGCTCAAAGAGATGAACTCTAATGGAGGCTCAGCTCAAGATTTGGAGCCGGCTGCCTGGGTCCCGGCTCCAACCATTTGCTGGCCGTGTGAACTTGGGAAGCCCCTGCGCCTCTCTGAGCCTCAGCACACACCTGTGAAAAAATGCGTGTGATGAGATCATGAGTGGTTCCGAGCACAGGCTTTGGAATTTGAATTCTGGCTCCACCACTTCCTGGGTGTGTGACTTTGGACAAGTACTTTGACTCCCCTGTGCCTCAGTTTCCTTGTCTGTAAAATGGGGAAAATATTAATAATAGTGCCCACCCAAAGTGCCATAGTGAGCATTCGATGAGATAAGCAGGTGAACCGCTTGACGTGAGAGTGCCTCGCACTATTGAACATGAATGAGTGCTCAATGGACATGAGCTAGTATCATTGTTACAATTCACATTATGGATATTATTATTCATTTTGTGATGATTACCATAGGCCGTAGTGTGCATGGAGCCCCAGGCAGGAATAACAAAAACAGGCAGTTGTTGGGATAAGAAAAATGGTTTGGGAGCCAGTGGTAGCTAGTTTCAATTCCTGCCTCTGTACTTTCCTGGCCAGGTGATTTAGGACATGTGACTTCCCTTTTCTTAGGACACGTGACTTTCCCTCAGTGGTCTCCTGTGTATAACAGGGTGGTTGTGTATTATTGTCATAAGGCAGGATTGTTATAAGGCACCGAAATAATGCATGTATGAGGCCAACAGAGTACCTGTTAGCAGCAGGTGCTTTAAATAGCAGCAATTGTCATAAATATAATGTTTCCTGTTTTTATTCATGGAGGACAAGTGGCTTGGAGTGGGCTAGAAGGACATGGAGGAGCTGGCCTTTCATTGGGATCACCCTGATAATCCAGGGTGAACTATCAGGGGGACAGTAGAGAATGCTGAGCAAACATCCGGAGTGTGGCAAAGGCAGGGGTGATGGAAAGCCTGGCTAGGCTGGGTCTCAGAGACCTGCCTCCTCTCTGGGTGCGACCTTCAGGATTTGGTGTTGGGGTAATTCACTGGGAGAAAAAAAGTTTTAATTGTGTAGCACCTGGTGACAGATACATTCATTGGGAATGACTATACTTCCAAGGCCCCCTTTATTCAGTCATCAATCATTCAGGAAATGCTTATTAAGCACCTACTATGTGACTGGCTCATGCTAGGTGGTGCCGGGGACACTCTGGTGAGGAAGACAGCCCTGGCATTGCCCCCACAGGACTTCCAGTCTAGTGGGGGGACAGATCTGTCCACAAACAGCAATGACTAGAGTGGGTAGGCTGAGGTGAGAAAGCCCAGAGGGCTGTGGGACTCAAGGGGGGTGCCTGACCCAGCATGGGGGTCAGGGAGGGCTTCCTGGAGGAGAGGACATCTGAGTTAGTACTAGGATACCTAGAAATTATCCAGGCCAAGGGGGATACAATGGCAAAAAGGCATTCCAGGGGCACAAACAAAGCCCTGGAAGTAGGAGAAAGAGAGGTGAACTTAGAAAACGCAGAGTCCATTGGGGCTGGGTTATAAAGGTGGGGTGAAAAGAGATGAGGCTGGCCAGGTGGCAAGGCCTCAAAGGCCAAGGTGAAGGATGCTTCCTCCTCAGCTTCTGGGGAGCCTCGGCAAGGTTCTGAGCAGAGGAGGAACAGAATCAAGTTTGAGCTTTAGAGAAACCCCTCTGACTTCCTTGTGGTGGGGAGATGGGTGGGGCAGGGGACCAGGGAGGCCAGGTCGGAGACCCAAAGGACGGGGAGGAGGGGATGGACTGAAGAGACAAGCAGGAGGTGGAATGGTGTGAGTAAGGGGTGTAGAGGGAGGGTGGCTCCTCCAATCTTACCCCTTCTTGGTCCCCAGAAGTCAACGTGGATCCTACAAAAGCTGAGCCCATCATGCCGGACGCCGTTCTCCCCGTTTCAGGAGGATCTGCCATCGCCCTTATTGTGTCCGGAATGGCAGGAGTCGTGATACTGACCGGAGGCATGGGCTTCACCATCCTCCAGAGCCAAAGGTACCTTCTGTCCCTCATCCCCGTCAACCGACTGATGTCCTCTCAGCCCCCATGAGGCACAGAGCTCGCTCTGCAGCAAGACAGAAGCCAAACCAACAGCCTCCTTCCGAGGAGCTTTAGGCTCATTCAAAGGAGATGGCATTGACCCCTGATGTGCCCATCCACCTTGTCCGTTCACACAGTGACCTCGGGGGAACAAGGAGACAGAAGCGGGTTCTGGAGCTGGTCTGCCTGGGTGCAAATCCCAGCTCTGTTACTTCACCCAAAGTGAGGCCATGGGCAAGTCACTTCCCCTCTCTGTGCCTCAGCTTAGTCACCTGAAAAATGGGAGTGATAATCACAGTGCCTACTTCCCAGGGCTGTCGTGAGAATTGATTGAGTGCCTGGGCTGCGCTAAGTGCCATACTCAATCCTTCGACACATATTTGTTTAGTGCTCACTATGTACCAGGTGCTGGGGATACCGAGGGAATTAACCGCAGAAAGTCTCTGCCCTCATGAACGTGCATCCTAGTGGGAGATAGCAATAATCACATGATGACCCAATGAAATGTAAATAGTATGTTGGATGATGATGAGTGCTAAGGAAAGGAGTAAGGCTGGAAGGGGGATAGATGGTGTGGGATGGGGCACAATTTAACTTACTCAGCAAAGGCCTCCTTGAGAACGTTACATTTCAGCAAAAACATTGAGCAAAGAAAAGGAGGGACGGAGCCAGTGGGTATGTGGGGGAAGGGCACACCCGGCCGAGAGAACAGCAAGTGCAAACGCCTGGAGGTAGGGCTTGCCTGGCATGTTCAAGGAATAACAAGGAGGCCAGTGTGGGTGGAGTGGCAATGAGGAATGGGAAGAAAAGTAGGACATGAGATCAGAGAGGGAAGGGAGTGGGGTGCCAGACAGTGTAAGGTCTTATGGGGCTTTTGTTCTGAGTGAGATGGGGTCCATGTGGATTTAGAGCAGAAGCAGGATGAGATCAGACTAACACCTGACTTATATTTTAATCCAAGATGTGTTAGCCATTATTATAATACTATAATATCTTACCACATATTGAGCGCCTTTTATGTGCTTGCTAAACACTATTCTACTTAATCTCCACAAGAGCTCTCTACAAGGCTGGAGGATGGGGTAGGGGTGAAGATCTCATTTTTGTCAAAGAGGAAACTAAGGTTCAGAGAGAAGTGACTGGCTCCAGATCCCACAGCTGGAGAGGAGGGATTCGAACCCAGAACCCTGCCTCACTCCTAGTTCTATCCCTTAACCTACACTGCCTCTTTTTCCACCAATAATAATACGAGCCTTCGAGCCTTCATAGCTTATGAACTGAGGAAGAGAAATCTGCAAGTTGAAATGGCTTAGAAAGGCCTTGGGGACCAGCTAGGAGGGAGTGGAGCCAGGTCTCCAGTCCCTGAGTCCCCTGTGGAAACTTCTAGGGACATCACTTTCATCACAGTGGCATTCCCTGGGCCCTCAGTAAGTGCCAGGAGCCTTCAAATAATAACAACTCTCAGGGATGGGTCCTATACTTGTTGTTATTTTCCAAATGAGTAGAACCAAAGCTCAGAGAAACTCATCAACTTGCCCAAGGACACACAGCTGAACCAAACCCAGATCCAATTCCAAAGCCACGGTCTTACAGGGGAAGGATGAAAACCCAGGCTGGCATGAAAATCTTCACCAAGACCTGTTTCCACAAGCGGGCAGGAGGGGTCACCTCCTGTCCTCCCCATCACCTCAGCCAAGACCCATTTAGTTTCAGACAACAAACAGATCAATGCTGACATCTGCCAGAAGTAACCAGCCTCATCCAATCAGCTTCGGCCTTGGAGATGAGGTCATGGGGACAAACATGACTGTCTCGACCCCCCCCCCCAGTGGGGAGGGGTAGTCCTCAGAAAAGAAGGGTGTGGGCTTTGGGGAGCCGCTCACATGTCTACCACATCCACCCATGGCCAATAGAGATCCTTGCTTGCAGTTAAGGCCATAGACCCCGAAATGAGACTACTTAGGTTCATCCCAGTTCTGCCATAAGCTAGCTTGCTGGACTTTGAGTGAGTCCTTTAACCACTCTGTGCCCCATTTGTAAAACAGAGATGATGGTAATACTTTCCTCAAAGATTACAGAAGATGGCGGGAGGAAAGCATGGTAAATAGTGCCTGGCACATGATAAGCCTTCAACACATGTCCACCACATGTATTATTATATTATTATGATTACTAATTTCTCTCTCTTCCATTGTTGGACTGACAGGCGGAGAATACAGATATGAAGCTGAAGTGTGGAAACCTGTCTGTCAGCCTAAGAAATGATGCCAGGAAGAGCAGAAACAGAACCCTGGGGCCATGATGAAGTTCCTGGGGTTCCAAATAAGACGTCCTTCCTCCTGGCTTCCTGATCTGTGGGATGTCCTCATCTTGTTGAGCGCCCCGGGGAAAAGTCCCTGCTTTTCTGTCCTCTCACCAGCTGCCAACACTCCATATGGCCATCTTATCAAACTTCTGGAAGCCACCTAAATTAGCAGAGTATATTTCATAAAACTCATGGGCTGTAAGCAAAAGAAATTCACTAAGGTGGCTCAATAAAAAATAAAAGGAAGAATGTAATATAAGGATCCAGGAAAATTTACAGGAATCCAAGGGCGTATCAGTTAGCACTTACTGTGTAACAAACTACCCCCCCAAAAAAAATACCAAAAAAACTTAATGGCTGGAAACAGGCATTTACTTAGCTTCCAATTCTGTGGGTTATCAATTTGGGCTAGGCTCAGCTGGGCTGTTCTTCTGGTCTCTGCTGGGCTCACTCATGCATCATGGTCAGTTAGCAGGCTGCCTAGGGGCTGTTTGGACTAGGACAGCCTCAACTGAGACGACTGGCCTCTCCACACCATCTCATTCTCTAGCAGGCCGACCCAAGCTTGTTCACATGACAGAGACAGGATTCCAAGAATGAGAGCAGAAGGGGCAATGGGTCAAGGTTTAAGAATTGGGCCAAGGTTAAGGATTGGCACATCATCACTTCTGCCACATTCTATTGGCCAAAGCAAGTTACATGGCCAGCCCAGATTCAAGGGGTGGGGAAATTAACTTCCTTCTTGCTGGGAGGGGAAAAAATCTGTGGCCAGTTTTGCAATCTACCACCAAAGGCAGGAGTGCTGGGACCAGGGCAGTTGCTTACTGCCTTTCTCAGACTCCCATCCCTCACCCTTGTAATCCTGTTTTCCTGGAACATGCAATTCACAGTTCTCTTTCTGTGTCTCTGTCTACAGATGGGTGCTCAATGCTTCTCCATCCATGTAGAGAAAGACACCATCCCATAGCTTCTAAGTCCACAACACTGCTGTTGAAGGGAACAGCCCAACTTAGCCAAAATCCCTTTGTCTTGTTTCTGAAACCTCTGGAGAAAGCACCTGATTGGCTTACTTGGGTCAGGTGTCAACCTTAGTCCCACCATGGTGGCTGGGGTGAAGGCAGGGATGTTTTTTACAATCAGAGTCCCGGGAGCTCAGCCCTGTCTGTGGGGTCTCTGTACTCAAAGGGGATCACGGCATAGACTGTGTAGATACCTGACCAATGCACTGTGTACCTGAAGAGCTGAAGTAGAATAGTATTGAATGTCAACTATAACTAAATATATAGCTATATATAGTCACTGGATGTGGAGTACAACATAGGGAAGATAGTCGATAGTATTGTAACAGCTATATAGGATGTCAAAGGGGTAGTAGCTCGGGGAGTGGGTTATCACTTTATGAGGGTTTAAATGTCTATTACGTTGCATTGTGCATCTGAAATGAATCAAAAATAAAAAACAGAAAGCAGAGGGGAGGTTTTACCTTGTAAGCTGGGCATACACGCCGAAATATGTTTTCTACACATACAACTTATTTTTGTATTTTTGCTCCTTTTGAGAAAGAGGGAAAAAAAAACCTCCTGAATGCAGAAAGGTAGAGGAAGCGGTTGCAACCCCTAGAAATTCATAGGTTAGACTGACCAGTCAGTTTTGAGGTGCTGGAGAATGCTGGCAGATGGCAGACAAAGGGGAAATGAGTATGGATGAAACTCTTGTATGGAAATAGCTTACATTTGAGGAATATTCAGTGCTTGTGTGACCAACGGAAAGCCACCTACCATGTCGTTACGATTAGCCATAATAGTAGCAGACCTGCGTTCAAATCTTGTCTGTGGAGGGCTGTCCATGTGCCAGCCACTACGCTGTGTACCTTATGTGATGCATATCTTATATCATCATCATCCTCACCGTACCCTTCGAGGAAAGGAGAATCCACCCCCATTCTACAAACAAAGCAGGTGAGGCTCAGAGAAAAGTTAAGTGACTTGCCCAGAGTCACACGGGTAGCATATGTTGGAGCTGGTCTCCAAGCTGGCTGAAATTTTTTTGTTTGTTTGTTTCTCTTGATTTTATTGTTCTTTTAAAAAAATAAAAGTACATCTTTTACCGATACAGGTTAAAATGTTTGTAGGGTCACCAACTGGGCACTGATGTTTGACTCGCTGTTGAATTTCAGTGGCACTTGAAAAGTTCAATTTTCAAAATCAAGGATATTTTGCTGTTCTTTTGGAAAAATAACTTAGTAACAAAAGGAAGGTCGTTAAGCTGCACACATGCTGCTGAATTCCTGGGTTCTTTTTACTTGTGACCGAAAGCGTGAGGCAGCAGTTCACAGCAAGCAGAGAGAAGCACTGTACCGTCCATGCTGGGCATCCTGTGTTCATTTCTTCCTTGACAAGGAGGCTTCTAACAACAATCCTGGTGATTTAACCTTATTTGGTTCTTTCATTATGGTCTTGAAGGAAGTCCTGTTCTTAAAAGCTGCATTTCCAAGGCCACGCCACCCCAAGGACCCTCGGGGTCCTGAAGTGGAGGTCACCCCCATGCCAGGGGTGGGGTTCAGGATAGCTAACAGTCGGGATAGACCTGAAGAAGACACAGATTTCCCACTGACCTGGTCCACACAAAATTTCCTCTGAAACTCAAGCACACTTCTAAAAGCCTCAATGAGAGACAGATCAAAAACCGTGGGAGGTACTCGACCCCACAACTTTAAAAAAAAGGCACAAGACTACGCTACTCTTTGCTCCTAGACGTGACTTCTGTTTGCCCATCCTTGCTGTGCCAGAGCCTTGCGAGACTTTGTCCTGGAAGACAGCTCCAGCCGAGTGGGGCGGGGGTGAGCCTGAGTTGGGCTCAGATCCCACTTGTAAGGTGTCTCCGGACATTAAAACCACCTCTCAAGACCAATTAGGCCTTGGGTCAGCTCCAAATGACAGGGCAGCCTCAGCACCCACACCTTAGAGCCCTTTCCAGGGGGTCAAGTTTGTTCCTGTCCACTTGCAACACGGATTATGAGACATTCCACAAGGTCATCCAGCAGGGGCCACAGGCAACGGCCTCCATCATTGGCTAGTGTGAGTGCTTGCTCGTATTATTCAGATTAACTTAAAACAAAAAAGCTCGTGTATAGAGGGGGGGAAAGGTAAAGAACTCCCGCACAGACGTCAGCGGCTTCGCTTCTGTGGGTTTCCTAAAGCAACGTCTTGGCTACACCCTGGGCTGACGGCAGCCATGGTGAGGACAGATTTGAAGGCGGCTTCCCAAATTCCAGGCGTTTTCCTGACCCTTTATCACCCAGAGGCACGCTGGTGCTGCTTGGCTGTCTGTCGCCGCCATCTCTGTTCTTGGTCCCCCACCCTGAGGTCGGGCCCTTTGTTCGATTTGGCGACTGCTCCTACCCGAAGTTCCGGCAGGATGCAAGCTTGGACTCCAATGCCCCCACTTTCCGCAGCAGGTTTCCCACGATGTTGAGGCCGATATCCGGGCTGCAGGCATGAGGGGGGTCCCACCCACCGAGTCATCCAGACCACGTCTGAACATCCCCCGTGTGGTGAAGCTCGAGCTTGGGCCCCAATGAGCCACGGGAGTGGATGGAACGGAGCCAGTGGCCTGCACAGCTGTGTCTCTCCTTTCAGTTTCCACCATGGGGGTCCTGGGTTTCTCCTGCTTTTGCTGCACAGCCAATTCCTGCCGCAAATCTCTGGCTTCATCCTTCAGACGCTGTACAGATTCTAGGAGATTTTCCTTCTCGTCCAGCTCACTCTCCACGAAGGCATTTCTCTCAATGGCTTGATTTAAGCGCTGCTCAAAGTCTTCCAGAAACATGATTGTGGCCCATTTTGCTCTTTCCAAGTCATCATTTGCTTGCTCCAGCTCTTGGATGTATTTCTGCAGCTGATCTTTAATTACCTTTGTCTGGGCAAGGTCATCCTCCAAGGCAGAGATCTGCTGGTAGCCTTCCGAATGCTGCGTCTCAAAACTTTTCCTTGATGGTGTCTAGCTCCACGTGAAGGCAGTTATTTTCTGACAGGAGGTCCCTGGTCCTGGTTTCAATCTGCTGCAGCTGTGTCTGCAATTCAGCTTCATATTCTCGGCTTCCGTCCTGGAATTCTCGGAGCTCCTCTTGTGTATTCTCTGCCCTTTGCTTGTAGGTCATAGCCAGGTCTTTCCAATAGTCAGCTTCTTCCTCCTCAGAGCTGAAGGTCTTGCCCAAGTCCTCCATTGTGAAAACGGGGGACGAGGTCTCTCTTCTTGTGGCATGGTGTCCTGGCTCGGGCAATGAGGACGGGCGGCGGTAGCAGAAGCTCTGAAATTTCTTTTTTCCAATAACCCCACTCCCCTAATGCTCCCTCCCTGAGTCCGGAGCCCCCTTCCCCTTCTCTCACGGGCCCCCACCTCTTATGTCAGCTAGATGTCATTGTGCTCATGTACAGAGGATTAAGGTGAGACTCAGAAAGGGCAAGTGACTTGCCCAAGGTCAAACAGCCAGGTGTGATGCCCATTAGAGTTTGCCCAATTCCAAAGCCTGTTCCTTAGAGCAGCACTGGCCAATAGAACTCTCTGTGGTGATGGAAATGTCTGCATCTGCACCATCCAATACATGTGGCTATTGAGCTCTTTAAATGTGGGTTGTGTAACTTGGGAACTGTATTTTAAAGTTTATTTACCTTTAATGAATTTTCATTTTCATTTACATTACCACCTGGGGCTAGTGGCTGTTGTATTAGACAGTGCAACTCTGACTCCTAATTGTTCAAAACAAATAAGTCTGCAGCAACCACGATCACTGGCTCTGTTGGCTATTCTAGGGTCCTTGCCCTGGTCTGTCCAAAGGTCCAGACTTGCTCGGAAGTCCCTAATATCTAACCAGCTCCTTTCCCACCTGAGGTGTCCTTCTGTACCCCTTCTCTCCTTCCTCTTCCCTCCTCTGTCAAAGGAGAAGTTAGTCATTTCCTGCCTGGGTGGTAATGTCAGAGGGAGCTGGTTCCTGCAGCTCAGAGTCTGGCCGGGTCACAGAGGTGACACTGCAGCTAACTGAGGCGCCAACTGCATCCAGCTGTCCCCTGGTCCAGGCTGCAAAAATACTCCACGCCCTTTGGAACAACTGACAATCATGATGTTCCTCTCCACACTAAAAATAAACTGCAGATTTCCTCAGAGAGACTTCCTGGCCACGCTTTTGTAAATTTTCAGTCCCCTGGTTGAACTCTCTCATAGCACTGTTCTGCTTTATAGCATTCATCACATTGTGTCATGAAATATTTACCGGTGATTATTGAACAGTTACCTCATCCATTAGACTGGTCAGCTCCATGACAGCAGAATCGGTATCCGTCATACAATGTGTACTCAATAAATGTTTGTTGAATGAATGAATGAGGGCCTAAAACCACACACCACCAGGAAAATTCAAAGGCTTAGAAATGGAAGCATTGGCTCGGTTTCAAACCCTTCTCTAAGCTGGAGTTAACTGGAATAACTGGACCCAAGCTCCTCTCAACAAACATTTACTGAGCATACACTGTATGACAGATGCAGGTCCTACTGTCATGGAAGCCGTGCCTGCATCAGTTATTCAGGTCCGCTGAGAGCTTGGAACAGAGAGGTCGTGAGTCCCGGATTTGCTTGCCCTGCTCTTCAGCAATGTGTCCTATTCTCTGCTCCCCAAAGGAACTCCCCTCCCTGGTCAAGGCCTACTCAAAATCTACTGTGATTCTTAAGATAGGGGCGCAGCAAGGTGCCTACGCTACTTCAGCGACATCTGACTCATTCATTCACCCAACAAATACTTACTGAGCACCTTCTATGTGGCCAGTTCTGTGCTAGACGCTGGAGACACAGCTGTGAACAACACAAACATGGTCTCTGCCCTCACAGAGCTTACAGACTCAATCTCCAAAAGCCAGCAGTTCCTTGCCCAAGTCCTCAGCCCTCCCCGCTTCCCACCCACTTCCTAATCCCCTCCCTTTTTCAAACACAGCTAAACTCTTCCTCAAACTCTCTCAAGTGCTCTCTCTCTCTCTCTCTCTCTCTCTCTCTCTCTCTTGATCTCTCTCTCTCTCTCTCTCTCTCTCTCTCTTTCTCTCTCTCTCATACACACACACCTTCTTGAATAAGTTTTCTCTAAATTCTAGTATTTATGGAAAACATGATTCTGTATGTTACATTGGGAAAGAGGACTAATGGACATATAACAATCAGAGATCAAATTGTCACTAAGTCCATTAGTTCATGCATTCATTCAACACGCCTTCCTCCAGCACCTGGTCTGTGTGGAGCCCTGTGCTGGGCCCAGAGGTCACCACGACAGCCACCGACTTGACCTCCCAGGGCTCACAGTCCAGTTGGGGAGACAGATCCATCCCCAGAGTGACAACCCAGAGTAGTCAGGGCTGGGATATGGGAGCCCAGAGGGAGCCCCTGATCTATCCTGGAGGCCTGGGAAGGCTTCCCGGGAGAGGAGTCACACTGTGCCAGAGAACATGTTAAGATGATTGATGGCAAAAGCAGTCATGTCTCCGGGAGGTGATTAATCAGACATTACGCTAAATGGTTTTAATGCATCATTCCTATTTTCCCTAACCCTGGAAAGTGGATGCTATTATTAGCTCCATTTTACAGATGAGGAAATTGAATTGTCACTGCCTAGCTGTGAGGTGCACAGCCCTGGGCCCTACCTCCTTGGGACTTAACAGGCGTAGGTGATAGAGACCCAACCCTAGAAAGTGACAACTCAGAGTGGACTGGGCAGGGACAGGGGACAGAGAAGGGCTTTCCCAGCCTGGGGGTCTGGAAAGGCTTCCTGGAATTCCAGAAGGGATGACTCAGCCATCGCCTGAACAGTGAGTAGCCATGAGCCAAGTGAAGGACAGAGGAAAAGTGTTCCGGCCAAAAGGTGAACAAACATAGTTTGTTTAGAGGGACTGCAAGGGTTTCAGCCTGGCTGACAGGTAAAGGGGGAAAGGAAAAGATGTCAAAACAGTCATCAGTGTCCAGGTGACGCAGGAGCTAGTAAACCATGCTCAAGAATCTGGGCTTTGTTTTGTTTTGTTTATTCATATGTTTTATTTTAGATTCCAGATATAAGTGAAACCATATAGTATTTGTCTTCCTCTGTCTGACTTGCTTCACTTAGCATAATTCCCTCTGGGTCCATCCATGTTGTCACAAATGGCCAGATTTTATATTTTTATTACTGAGTAATATTCCACTTCACATATATATATATATATATATATATATGAAACAGAAATGGACCCATACACACAAAGAACAAACATGATTGCCAGAGAAGCCAGAAAGGGTGGGGGTGGGGGGAAGATGGGTGAAATGGGTGAAAGGGAATAAGAGGCACAAACTTCCAGTTATAAAATAAATAAGTCACAGGAATGTAGTGTACAGCTCAGGGACTGTCAATAATATTGTAATAATTTCACATAGTGACAGACGGTTATTAGACTTATGGTGATCACATTGTAAGGTATATAAATGTCAAATCACTGTGTGGTACACCTGAAACGAATATAATGTTGTATGCCAACTAGATTTTAATAAAAATATTTTTCAATAAAATAAAACAAGTGCAAATGTTAAAAAAAAAAAAAATGTGGACTTTGACTTGCAGACATCCTCACTTCCAGATAGGTGTGGCTCTGATTAGTCATCAAGGGTAGAACTGTGGTGGGTAGGTTTCATTTCCTCCCCCGGGCCTTGTGGAATTTGGAAGGGGAGGTTGGAAGGGAACAATGATGAGACAGAAAATGCCCACTCTGGTAGCCAGCTAGCTCTCAAGGAAGGACAGGCAGGTGGCTGTTGTTTGGACTTTTTTTTTTCCAGTTTGCTTCCTGCTTAGCTTCAGAGTACAGAAGACCAAAACTCTGCCCTCACAAGCCCCAACACCCCATTCTCTGTCCAGTCACACGATAGCACCACAGAGGGTGGGACAGGGGTTGTCACTGCTGTTCTCCACAAGAGAAGCGTGGAATTTAGCTGCAATGAGGTCCTCGTCCTGTATAAAACTCTCGATGGCTCTCTACTGCCCGTGGCAGTAGTTTCTAATCAGGGGTGGCCAGCAAAGTAACGCAAGGGGTGTCACAAGCCTCAGGACACCCATAATAGTTGCTGCCATTTGCTGAGCAGCTAAATAAATAATTTTTCACCATATCACTTATTTGCAAATAACGTATTCAACCATCACCATATGTTTTTATTTAATGGATGAGAAAAAGAAGGCAAGAGAATCTATACAGGTTGCTTAGGATCATCAGATATTAATTGGTGAAGCCAGGATTTGAACCAAGAGAGTCACACTCAGGAGCCCCCACCCCCACCCCGCCATTCCCAACCTCCATCTCTCTCCTGTCCTCCCTTCTTTTCTCCTTTCTCTCTCTTTCCCCATATAGTATTTCCTCTCTCCACTCTCCCCTCTCCCTTCTCCCCCCTCCACTCTTTCTTTTTTTTTTTTTTAAAGATTTTTTTTGGGGAATTGGGGGGATGGGAACAGTGCTGGGGAACTGGGGGAAGGGGAACAGACAAGTTGCTGTTGTTTTGTTTTTCAGTCTAGTTGAGGAGGATGTTGCTTCACTGGCCCAAGTTGGCACCATCATTGCGCTCTTCCCGGACGAGGCAGATCAGTCGCCGGCGTCTGGACGGCCTCCACTCTTTCTGCCTCTCTCCCTTTCTCTCTCTCTTTTCTCCTCAACACCCCCCACCCCCACCCCAGAAGTTCCTACATCAGATCCTTTGGGACAAAGCTTCACATCTGAAATTTTAAAAGCTTCAGTGTCATGAGCATCCCTGGGTAGGAAACACTGCCTGGCAAGAAGGATAACAATTTGACTACAGTCTCCCAACCACAAATGCGCATGGCCTTGGACCCGGCAAATCAGCTTCTGGGAACACATGGAACTGAAACTGTCACATACATGGGAAATGGCAGGGACATGATTACTCAGGGCAGCATACTCCGAAAGGCCCATCCATTGAGGACAAGTTTAAAAGTGTGATGTGTTCATACAGTGGAATGCTACACAGCTGTGAATGAATGCATGAATGAATGAATGAGTGAATGAGGAAGCTTGCAATGTCCTTCTGTGGAAAGATCATCAAGCTATGTTGTTAACTAAAAAACAGGAAGAGGCAAAGGGATATGCAGGAGACCAGCTCCCACAGGTCCAGGGATTCCCTCAGGTGGAGACAGCATCAGCGAGGAAAAAGAAGACTGAAGACGCGCGGAGACACAGGGGTGCTTTCAAGAAGTGTCTCACTTTATTTTTACAGCATGTCCCTTTTTATACCAGACAGTTGACCATTGTCCCTTAGTAAAAAGTTTTTTTATCAGGGTTTTACTTCCTCATAATCCTTATGCTCCAGGGTACAGCTTGACCTTTTCTTATGCTAAAAACCAAACCATCCCAACTGCGCCCAAATCCCTCCACCTACAGTGACTATGTGACCAAGGCTGAGCCTCTACAAAATCGCCTAAAGGATGGTTACCATGACCACCCAACAATTATTCTAACACTATTGTCTAAGCAGGATCTTAAGATTTACAGGGTGTGTACTTTGAACTTTAGTAAAAGACTAGCAGTGTGACTAAAACTGCCTTTAGTGTATAAAATAGAATTATTGTGATATATCTATCAGAAGGGGTGTAAGATCTTCGTCCTACTGGGGGGCATCCAAAGGGGAATTTGAATTTTTTAAGATATAAAGCAGTATCTGTTTCTCAGTCAGAGCTTCAGAATTTGTCACAATAGCAGTGCGCGTGGCCATGTCAGATACTGAGGTGCAGCCGGCTCCCAACAGGGATGTACAGCATAGGGAATATAGTCAACAATATTGTAATAACTATGTATGGTGCCAGGTGGGTAACAGACTTATCAGGGGGATCACTTCATAAGTTATATAAATGTCTACTCAATATGCTGTACACCTGAAACGAATATAAAATAATATTGAATGTCAACTCTAATTGAAAGAGAAAAAAACAGGATGAGGCAGAACAATGCTACTATTTTTTCAGTGTGGGAGGGAAGAATAAGGAAATATATTCATATTCACTCAATTATACAAGCTTCTAGGTGATTCTTTTGGATCTAGAAGTTGGATCATGGTGTCAATGAGATGAACTCCAAGGAGCTCCAACAGTCCTGTTGGAAATACCCATTCACATATTTTTTCTTTCAATAGATGTTTCAGCCCTTGTTAGGTTCACGGCTCCTTAACAAAACTTGCACAAAAGGTTTTCGTTCCAGAGACTTTATTGACCAGGCCTGGGACTGTCTCTCTCAAGAGAAGAGATCAGCACCTAAGTCTTGGTGGGTAAAGAATTTATAGCTGAAGCTGGATACAGAAGCAAAAAAAAGCAGTTAGTGTGTAAAAAGGAAAAATGGTTAGTTTATCTTATTTTAACAAACTATAAAACACAGTTAGGTTATTATTTTTAACGAGCTAATACATAACTTGCTTATCTTCTTGACAGGCTATAAAACATGACTTGTTTATCTTTTCCTAACAAGCCATATACTTTGTTTATCTTCTTCTACTTTCTTGACAAGACAATTTGTTATGGTTTTTGCTGAAGCAGGAGCTTTTTAAATTCCTCTGGGCGGGGGTACTCTCCGAAATGAGATTGCTTAGCCTAGGGTCTGGGCCTGGGTCCCTACACCCTGAGCCCCAACTCTCAAGGAATTTAGAGTCTTGACTAGGAGACACACAGAAGCAAGTAGATATGTCCACAACCAAACTTACTATTTCTTCCAAACCGGCTGCTTCTGCCATCATCCCCGTTTCAGTCAACCCTCACCCCCATACAGCCTGTTCCTCACACCACAGCCAGAGGAATCTTGTGAAAACACATGACCGATCCCATCCTCAACTCAAACCTCCCAAGTCTTCTCATCTTCATAAAATGCAAACATCTCCCCATGGCCTACTAGGCCCAATATCTGGCTCCTTCATGCCTCTTTGAACTATTCCTATAGTCCCCATCACTCTTTCCATTCTAGCCACGCTGGCCCCTTTGCTGGTCCTCAAGTCATCAAGCGGTTTCTGCCTCAGGGCCTTTGAACTTGCTTTTTCCTGTGCCTGAAATACTTATCTCAGGCATTTGCAGAGCTGACTTTATTTAGGTCTCTGCTTAAACCCACTACCTCAGAGATTATTTTTCTAACAGTCGGCTTTCACTAGATTTTACCGCTATAACAAACCACCCCCAAACCTTGGTGATTTGTATTAATCAACTTCTCACTCATGTTACACGTTGACTGCAGATCAGCTGTGGCTCTCCTCCACACATATTTTTCATCCTGGGATCCTAGCTGAAGAGGCAACCCCATCTGGGACAGGCAGTTTTGGTGACCAAAGGAAAAGAACAATTGATGAGCCAAGCCATAGCTTTAAAACATCTGCTCAGAACTGTCTGGAGTTGTCCCCTCCAAATGCAAATTAGCTGGTGAAACCTAGTTTACAGGCTCCCACCGGCTGCAAGAAACACTAAAGCTGTGAAGTTTTTGGTTTCTACCTTGAGAAGAAAGGACACATAGGGGAAACTGGAGGGAGGGAAGTCTAAGTGGTGGGTAGACACAAAGGAGGGATTTTGAAGACATTCTTCCTCACCTCCTTACCCTGCTTTATTTTTCTTCATAGCTTTCACCACTCCCTGGCATAGTATCTGTCTACTTTTAAAAGTTATCTTTCTCTCCCCAACTCCCATCCAACATGGGACCTCCAGGAGAGCAGGACCTTTGTCTCTTATCACAGCTGGTATTTCAGCACCGTGGACAGGGCTTAGCACATAGGAGCTGCTCAATAATCAATATATATTGATTGAAAGATTTCAAGAAGCTAAGGACCATGGTGGGGGAGTCCAAGGTGCTGTGGGAGCCAGGTGAGGGCGATTTCAATGAGATCCCAGGCCACCTCTCAGAGGTCATAGGTGAGGAGGGGTCAGGGAGGCTGTCAGGGGAACAAGACAACCCCTTGGCTCAACCCACCCTTCCAGCTGGCACCAACCTCCCTTCCTCGTGTCCTCACCCAGTCTCATCCAGACATGACACAAGACATTTTATTTAATACAGCAATTTTAACAGCATGGACACTTTGGCCTCCCCCAGTATTTATTGACCTAACTTCTGCCCAACTTCTCCCCTCCAGGAATACCAGCCACTAAAGGCCCCCCACTGCCATTGACCCTTACCACATCCTAGCCTCATCCCTGAGGACCCCCTCCCTTTTTTTTCCCCCCCTCTCCTCCAGCCCTGACTAATCCCAGGGCCATAACCTGGATACTTCCAAGCAGTCTTATCCCATCCTTTCTCCTGAGTGATCCACAGAGCACCTGGGGCTTACCTAGTCTTCATTCCTACACTCCCACCCCGCATCCCCTACCCAATGGTGCACTTGTAATACAAGAGATCCTGAAGCTCTATATTTGTAGCTTGTCCCCCAGAAGTTGTCACCTCTGAAGAAAAAGAAGCAAACCTGACAGAGACCAGCAAGAACTGCAGCAGTTGTGGCCCCTCCCTTGTTGTTGACCTCATCTCTGACTCCGTTCTTAACCTTTACCCCATCCCTGACCCTGGGCCCTGCCTTGACCCCACTTTTGAGCTTCTATCATCCTCATTATGTGGAATTGTTCAGGACCAAGACTCTAATGGCTTGCTTTCAGAGAGAGGCCCCATCCCATCTGAGAAGTCAGATGCCCAGCGAAGAAGAGTCAGAGTATGGGGTGAAGTGGGCCCCAAATCTGAAGCCCAAACATTGGCAGGGGAGGGAAGTATCTCTGACAATCCAGAGCTCTGAGAGGAGGCTAGAGCCCTGGGAGGAAGGGGAACCCCTGAAGGTGACAGCATGGCTCAGAGGAGGAACGTAGCAGTCACAGGTTCCTAATTCAGAGAATAACTCAGCAGCCCAGAACAAGGGTGCCAGAAAATTCAGAGATTTCCCAGAGACCAGCCTCCATGTTTCCATTCAGAAATTCACATACATACATACATCCAGGGTGACAGATGCCAAGCATCACAGGCCCCCACCCGGGGCAGTGTGCCATGAGTGGGCATCAGGTCCCAGTCAGAGAGGGCTGCAGGGACATAAGCCTACTGAATGGCCAAGCCCAAGGGGGACATTTTCTCGAAAGATATAGGGATGTCACAGAACAAGGCTCAGAGCTGCTAGTGGGCCTGGTGGGGACCATGGCCAGGATGGACATGATGGGGACCACGAAGTCTCCAATCTCTATACGACAGTATATGGCTCTCTGGGTCTCTCAGCCACCCCTCAATTCTCTCGTATCTTGCTCTGTCTTGTCCTTGTGTCTCTGTCTCTCTCTCGTCTTTCTTTGTCTCTCGTCCTCTGTCTCTATCTTTGTCTGTTTCTCTTTCTATCTCCCAGTCTCTATCTCTGAGGGTGTGTCTTGCTGAATTTCTCTCTATTTTTGTCTCTGTCTATCTTGGCCTCTCTCTCTCCATGCTGTATAACCATTGTCACCTCCGGACATGATGGTGTTCTCTGTATTAATCTGTTAATAGTCTATTTCCCTCCAGGATAAGTTGGAGGCAGGAACTTTTGTCTGTATTATTTCTGCTGTATCCCTGTGCTTGGAATACTGTCAGGTTCAATAAACATATTTTTTAAAAAAATTTTTTTATTGTGGTAAAATACACGTAACATAAAATTTTTTTATTGTGGTAAAATACACGTAACATCCTAACCAATTTCAAGTACACAGTTCAAATGTACTGGTACATTCACATTGTTGTGCAGCCATCACCACCCTCTATCCCCAGAACTCTTTTCATCTTGCAAAACAGAAACTTTATATCCATTAAACAATAATTCCCTTATTCACCCCTCCCCCCAGCTCCTGGCAACCCCCGCAATAAATATATGTTGAATGAAGAATGAATAGATCATCATTCTCACCAACATTAGTACTTGATGATAACTGTAAAGCAACAATAATAGTTGTTATTGTTACAGCTACTGTTTATGCCAGGCATTGAGCTAAGCAGTTGCTTGTTTAAGCCTTACAAACCGTCCTGTGAGGTGAGTACTATTATCGTGTCCATTTTTCAGGTGAGGAAACTGAGGCCCCAAGAGGAGAAGCAACTTGCCGGATATGAGCCCAGGCCTTGTCTGGTTCTAAAGTCCAGGGAGGTTAAGCTGGGTCGTTAAGAACTCAGAATCTGGCCGGATTGTAAGTTTGAATCTCGGCTCTGTCACTTATCGGGCCGTGAGCTTTAGAAAGTAACTGAATTCCTCTGCGTGCCTCAGTTTCCCCACCTGTCAAGCGGGGATCCGCATATCAGACGCTTCCTCCCTTTCAGGACTCACCTTTTAAGGCTATGGCGCCGATGAAGTAGGGCTGGCAGTGCCAGCGCAGGCGCGGAGGAGCGGAGGAGTCCCAAGCTGACTCACCGGGAAGGCACAGGTCTCTCCATGACACGCCGGAGATTTAAAAAATTGGGAACTTCCCTCCCTGGCCCCCGGCCTGTGGTGGCTTACGGCCCTCCCGGGGATTTCTACGTAGGAGTTCAGGAACGACCAGTGGCCGCCCCGCGCGGGCATAGTCGGTAGACGCCCGCCGAGCGAGGAGGACGCTCGCTCCTGCCCAGCTGTCCTGCTCGCTCCCGGAGGAGCCCCAGCATGGCCAGAGCCGCTTCCTCGGCCTGGCCGCACCTGCTGCTGTCGTTGCTGTCGCTGCTGTCGCTGTCCTGGACGCCCACGAGAGCCGGTGAGTGACCCGGCAGAGGGGCCCGGGGACCCGGGCCCGTGCTCCCCTCGTTCTGCCCCAGCACTCCGTCTCCCGGGTGCCGGAAGGCTGAGGGCGCTGCCCCTCCCCCACTCAGCCTCCCTTCGCCCCAGGTTTGGGGTGGAACATGGAGTTTCCAACTTCCGGAAAGCAGCTGCTTTCAGGTAGGGAGACTTCTGAATGGTGGTGAGTCCGTCTCAGGGGAAAATTCTACAGGAAGGTCACGGACTCACTTCACCACGCCCACACCCACACCGTGCTCCCCAGACCTCCATACCGAATGACGGCCAGAGATGATGACTGGTGGGAGGAAAGGGGGACAGTGGCACATAACCCCGGTCCCCATCTGACCCAAATGATTGGCTCTAAGGGCATGGCCATTCATTCATTCATTCATTCATTCATTTATGTATGTATGCATGCATTCAGCCCACACACGTTTATTGAACAACTAAACAGCTTTAGGCAGTAATACCTGTGTGAGCTCAGGAAAGTTACCTAAGCTCCGTTTCCATAAAACACGTATGGGCGTGGGAAATCCTACCTATCTTGTAAGACTGTCATCTGGGAAAGATGCTGAACAATGTCGAATGCATTCGGGAAGAACAATAATGATGATAATGATAATTCATGTGAACAATAATAATATTGAATGCGGACCCAGGGAAGCCGGAGCTCCTCATCTCAGCATGTCCCAAAAGGTGATTCACATGACACTGAGCACTTTTCCAAAAAAGAGGATGCTGCCAAGGCTTGAGTTGTACAACCGAGAGCCATCAACCTAAAGCCCCTTCAGGAGAAACCCAGCTTGGTTCCTGTTGTGACCTCATTTGCAGATGAGGAGATTGAGGCACAGAGAGAAGTAACTTGCCCATGGCACCCAGCAGGAAATAGCAGAGCTAACGAGGGAACTGCTTCTCTACCACAGCAGGAGAGGAGGGTGCCCAGGACCTTGGACGCAGGGTGGGCCAGGCCCAGGTCTGAACCTAGGTTCTGCCCCTTATTTGCTGGTTAGCGCAGGCAAGTAGCTTGACCTTCCAAGGCTCCCTTGCCCCCTCTGTCCGATGGGGTGAAAGTACTCAAGGATAAAAGTACATAGCTCATGCTGCTCTGGAGAAGGTTGGAGGCGGCCACACGTAAGGGAGCAGCTCAGTGCCTGGCTGGAGTGTGGCATTATATGGGAGCATGCAGAGAGCAAAGCCACTTGATCCAATTTCATCCTCATGGTAGCCTTGCTAAGGAGACTACCCTCTGGTAAGTCACCAGAGGAGACTCACTTGCCCAGAGCTGCACAGCACGTCAATGGTAGAGCTGGCATTCAAACCCAGACTAGCATGTTCACCACCCCCACAATTCCCTGTGTCCAAACTGTGCCTTCCCCTCACACAGCTTGTTCCAAGTACCCCTGTCCACTACCTCCTGGCCTCCTCTTCCTCATAATAGCAGTAGTTATAATATTCACCTTTTAGAGCCCTTGGCATGCGCTAATCCCTTTCCTTAGATTTCGTCATTTAGTCCTCCCAACAAGCCCTATTATGTTCTAACCATCCCCATTTTACAGATGAGGAAATTGAGGCTCAGAGGAGAGAAAGCACCTAAACAAAGGGCCACAGTGAGTGGCAGGACTAGGGTTCAAAGAACTTAACTCCTTCCCATCTTCTCCATTATCCTTATTATTATTAATAAGAATACATAGCATTTTGTGTATTAATATCAATAATAGCCAACCTGATTTGAAGACCTACTATGTTCTGGTGCCCTAGGCAGAAAGATTTTCATGTGGAGCCAGATGGATTAGAGGTCAGACTCTCGAGTGCAGGTTCAACTCCCACCTCTGCCATTTACCCTCTGTGTGGTCTGGAGGAAATGACCCTGGGCCTCAGTTTTCCCATCTATAAAGTGGGACTGACAGTAAAGCTTGCCTCAAGGAACTGCTGAAGGACAAAACCCTGAGAGATGTGTGAAACACTCAGACAGCCCCCAATTTGTGTAAGCAACCTGAGTGTTAATTGTTATTAGTCCCATTTTACAAACTAGGACAAAGAATCAGAGAGGTTAAGTAACCTTCCTGAAGCCTCACAGCAGAGATCTGAAGAACTCCAAAACCCTTGAGCTACAGTTGTCTCCCTTCCTGTGCCAGGATCCCCTACGAATATTCTTCCAACCCCCGTCCACACAATAATAATAATAATAATAATAATAATAACAATAATACCATATTTCATGGATTCTAAGACCTAGAGTTTCTTCCCCTTTTCACTCCTCTAAATCAGAGTTGCTCTAACCATTGACCGTGAGTCATGCTGTAAATTTAAAAAATTACATCTTAAAATTAATGACGCTGGGGTGATTTTTTTAAAAGTCCGGGAACTAGATAGTGGTGATGGTTGCAAAACATCATGAATGTAATTAATGCCACTGAATTGTACACCTTAAGGTGGTTTAAATGGCATATTTAATTTTTTAACCACAATTTTATAAATCGGTGATGCTGAGATCGAGGAAATACGGTAATAGCAAAAAATACGACAATCATAGCCCAGTGAATAGGAGCCCACCTGGTTGCAGACCCAGTTCAGCCACTCTCACTGTCGCCCTGCCAAGATCGGGACTTGACCCGCGCGCGCGCGCACACACACACACACACACACACTCCCAACAGGCTCCAGATCCCAGGCGAGGGGCCTCCTGGGCGCCCGCCCCTCCCCATCCAGACTTGGGATGCCCAGGTCTCACCCGCCCCGCTCTCCGCGTTTTCCCGCAGATACCGAGACTATCGTGCTGCAGGCGCCACACCAGGTGCGCAGCTTCCTGGGCAACAATGCGACGCTGCAGTGCAAGCTGCAGACTCAGAACAGCAACGTGCAGGTGACGCTAGTGACGTGGATGCGGCCGGACCCAACGGGGAGACCCGTCAGTATAGCGGTCTTCCACCCGACCCAGGGCCCCAGCTTCCCCGCGCACCCCAGCTTCCCGGATCCTGGTCGCTTGGAGTTCGTGGCCGCCAGGCCCGGGGTAGAGTTGCGGGACGCAACGCTGGCTGTGCGGGAATTGCGCGCAGAGGATGAAGCCAACTACACCTGCCACTTCGCCACGTTCCCGCATGGTAGCAGGAGCGCTGGTACCTGGCTCCGCGTGCTCGGTGAGTTGGGAAGAGGGAGACAAAAGAGAGGAGCTTGAGGGGCGCGGGGAGGTCAGCAGAAAGGGCACTGGAGGGAGTGAGATGTCCTCCAGAGCAGAAATCCTGTGGAGACCAAGATGGTGGGAGGGCAACCTTGGGGCTGGGGTTGGGGAGGGTCGCGGAGGGTGAATGGGAAACCTGAGGCCGGGATTTGCATCCCAATTCGCCACTACAGGCTTGGGCAAGTGGTTTCATCTCAGCTCCTCCTTTGGTTGATAACAAGAGGGCTGCCCTCCCTCCAGCAAGCTGTCCTGAGGGTCCCCGGAGTTTTTCCAGGTGACCTGCTTAGGACAGAGGCCCATGTGAGCTCCTCCTAATTGTCAGCTGTTGTCACTCCCTTTGGCGAGGAAGGGAGAGTTGAAACAGACAGCAAGGAGAAGGGCTCAAGCATTGTCCTGGAATCATAGGTTCATTTTCATGAGCACAAGGGAGAATACAACAGGCCCTCCTCTGGGAAATTGAGTACGAAGTCTTTTTGCCTCAGTTTCCTCATCTGTGAAATGGGTATTGCTATGAGGATGAATAAGAGCTGACATTTATTTTTCCCTTATGTGCCAGGTTAAGTGCTTAGAGCTGTGCCAAAGACAGTTCTGGTCATTTCAGCAAACCTGGGACTTCAGATACCATGGTTTAGGATGAGGGTAAAGCAAAACCAGTGAGTCAAATTAAAGAGAAATCATCAGTAAATAATAACCCAGGTAATGACAGGGAAGGAACCCAGGGAAGCCCCAGGTCTGTGAGTAACCAGAATGATGGTTAAGAGATGGTCCAGGATGGTTTTGGAGTCAGACAGACCTTGAGTAAAAGCCTAG
>NW_017732014.1:737144-738528 GCF_001890085.2 Hipposideros armiger
TCGATCAATACGACTTTCATCTGCAGTGTCACCAACGCCCTAGGGATTGGCAAGGCAGAACAGACCATCCTGCTCAGAGGTGAGGAGCCCCCTGGGTGGGGAGAACACGGGGACCAAAGGAGGTGGTCACAGCGGGATTCTCTCTGGGGGAGGGGATTGGCATCTGGAGGCACCTGGGTAAGGGAGTCACTCAGCCACAAGAATGGTCTCTGATTCCCATCCTTCCCCTATCCACTCATGAAAGGACCAACAGGGTTTACTCCCTGTTAATCCAACACCTGTACCACTGGAACCGTTGTATAAGCACCTGGGTGCACCCCTCTACAAACCCAGGCTGGATAGTTGTGCGATGCCTCGTCCTCAGGGACTCAGAAAGGCCTTTCCAAGCGTACTAGGCAAAACTCTATCAGTTGCAATTGATAGAAGCACAATTCAAAATAGTTCAAGAAAAAAAGGAGACTCTATTGAAAAGGCACCTTCAGGTATGGTTAGATCCAGGTACTCCAACTGTGTAACCCAAGAACGTTTCTTTACCTCTCGTGTCTCTGCTTTTCTCTATGCTGGCTTTATTCTCGGGCAGACTCTTCCCTCTGGGAGGCATGATGGCCCTCATCTACTTGCTCACATCCCACTAGTTTAATAATCCTAGGGGAAAGAAAGCACTATTTTCAATAGCTCTAGCCAAAGTCCCAGAGCTGGCTCTCATTGGCTCAGCTTAGGTCATAGCCCCCCTATGAACCAATTGTAACAGTCAGAGAGAATGAAATCCTCTGATTGGCCAGACCTAGGTTAAAGTCCCATCCTAGGGGCCAGAGCGGGACAGGTCAAGTCTACCTGAACCATATAGACTGAGGGAAGTAGAGTGGTAGCTTCCTAAAGAAATGACGGGGTAATGTTTGCAGGGCAGGTGAAAACCCCAAAAGCTCTGAACCTAAATCCCTGCTTCTTTCTTCCTTTCCAGAGGGACCTCCCATGAAGCAGTCACCCGGGGCCTTGTCCCCCAAGATCATCATCCTGATTGTGGTTGTTGTAGTCGTGGTTGTTCTGGGCATGGGCGTCCTACTGATTTATAAGTTCAGACACTCTCGTAAGTCCCTTCCCCTTTGGCGCATGCTCCGCTTGTCTGCCATGAATGAACATCACCACAGCCGCCATAATTGAGCACTTAGTATATGCCTGGCTCTGTGCTAAGCCCTCCACATGGTGGCCTCTCAGTAAATCCTCACCCCAATACCATGAGGTTCTCCCATTTTACAGACAAGAATACCAACATCAGGGAGTCCTGGTCATTGGATCATTGATTCATTTTACAAATATTTAGGGAGTCAGGACAGATCCTGTAGGGCCTTGAAGGCCACAATAAGGACTTTGACTTTTAATCCAG
>NW_017732014.1:744768-759126 GCF_001890085.2 Hipposideros armiger
CACCCCCATCTCTGCCTTGTCCATTCTGGGTTGTTACTGTCTAGGAAAGAATCTGTCTCCCCTTTGAAGTATACACCCCATGAAGGCAGGGCTGAGGCTGTCTTTGTCGTTGCTGGGTCCCCAATGTTGCCCATCATGGCCAGGGAAGGTACTCAATCACCAATAATAATAATATTTATTGAGCCCTTATGCATATGTGCCAAGTACCATTTTAAGAGCTTTACCTGCATATTCTCGTCGCCTGCAATCCTGTCATTATCCCAGTAACAGACAAGGAAACTGACACATAGACTTGCCCAAGGCCACCCAACTGCTCAGGGCCAGAGCTGGGATGTGAACCTGGTCATCCTGTACCCTCAATCAGCCACCTTCCTCTGCTGCCGAGATGTTTGTTGAGTGACTGCAGGTGAGGAATGACCTGTCCCTTTTGTTCCTCTCCCCAGCCCAGCCCCAGAACAAGGCTGAGATCAAGGAGGACCCGCTCAGCCAGGAGCCTGTGGCCTGCTGCGTCTCCACAGGAGGTCGCCCGCCTGCCAGCATCTCCTGGTCCCTGGGTGGGGAGCCCAATACCAGCCAGGCGGTAGGACCCCTGCCTGGCACATTCACCGTTACCAGCTTATTAACCTTAAAACCCTCAAGCCAGATAAACCTCAAGAATATCACCTGCATCGTGAAGCACGAGACCTATGAAAAGCCTGTGACCCTCCCTGTGCACTGTGAGTGTGCCCAAGTGGGAGCTGCGCCCACCCCCCATCGTCTACACTGACTGCCCTAGACCACAAACAGTACTGTCCTCCATTAACTCTACCAGGGTCTTAGGCCACAGTCAATGCTGCTCCCGGGTTGCTTACGCTGGCTCCCCTGGCTACTGTCTACACTGACACCCACACTGTCTGTCCTGGCTCCCTGGAGCACAGGCTACACACACTGTCTACGCTTGCTTCCTTGGGCAACTACCTACCCTGACCTTGCCCTCTGCCACACTGCTTCCCCCGTTGTCTCCACCAACTCCCTTGTTCATTTTCTACACTGCCTTACCATTTGTCTACACTGGCTCCTCTGGATCACAGAGAGCACCGCGCCCATTGTCTACACCAGTCACGTAGGCCACCAACTCTGTTGTCTAGACTGCTCCTGTGACTACTGTCTACATTGACATCCTGCATTTTTACACTGTTCTCCCAGGCACTCTTTCACACTGCCCCCCAACATAGTCCACACTGGATCCCCTGGACAACCATCTACATTGCCCCCCACCCCCGCTCCCCAGTGTAGTCTTTATTCCCCTCTGCCCCAATATTGTCTATACTGGCTCATCTAGGGGCTATGTCCTCCCATCATTGTCTACACTGAATACTCCCCCCGGGGCAGTTGCTACACGGATTCTCTCAGGCACTGTCTACGTTGGACCCCCTCAATATTGTCACTGGGTCTGAGGGAAGAAGGGATCTACACTGGCTTCTGCCCCCTCCCTCCGAAAAGAAACATTCTGTCTCATTGGCCTTCCCCCTGGGGACTTTGAAAAGTTCCCTGTAAATCCCATCTGGCATGGATAAGCAACCGGCTAAAGCAGAGTCATTCAGGATTCTTTCCAGGCCTTGAGTATATCCTGTGTGCTATGAGTCTCCAAGAAGCCTTTTCTCACAGGACTACAAGGCACGCTACCCAAGGACCTGGCCACCCAGAAAAATGAGTAGAGAGGCGGGTCCTGAGAAGCGCTGTCTGCGCCCTGCTACCTCCTACCACTCCAAGGACTCCCAGGCTTCTATGAGGGAGCCCTTTGTCCCAGACTCTTCACGGGCTTCTTGAACTTGGGCTGTTCCCAAAACCCGCTGAAGCTTTTTTCTGTTGTGACATGAATCCCACATATCTTTAGGCCCCTCTGAAGACCCCTGTCTCTAAACCGGTGTGTGTGTTTCTCCCAGACCCCCCTGAAGTCTCCATCTCTGGTTATGATGGCAACTGGTACCTCGGCCAAAGTGAGGCCAACCTGAGCTGTGATGCCTACAGCAACCCAGAGCCCACAGCCTATGAGTGGACCACGTGAGTCTTGGATGGACCTGGACCCCTGGGTCTGAGGGAGGAGGGGCTGGGGGCCTGGTCATCTGGGTCTGAGGGAAGAAAGACCGCAGGCTGGATTCTGGGGTCTGAAGGAAGAGGAGGGGATGCAGGACCGTAAAAAGAAAGGAGAAGTTGACTTGGGGCCCCAGGAACATTTCCGCGTTGCATGCGCAGAGTTTACGAGGGGGTTAGCCCAGGTTCACAGGTACACCTGCTCTTTATGGCTGTGTGCCCAGTGCTTACCACATCCCATGTGAGCGCCATACTCCAGGCACAATCAGCATTACTGCCGTGCCCAGGTTAAAGATCAGCGTGCCGTCATGTGTCCTTGTCACACAGCCACAACAGTGCAGAGGTGGCTCTCCGACTGGCATCTGAATCCAAACCCAACCCTCTTACTTCTGGGCTGTGCCACCTCCCCAGTCACCTCTGGAAGAATGAATACTGTCCCCAATCTCTAGATGAGCAACTTGAGGCACAGAGCAATCAGAAGATTTCCTGAAATTCATACCAGCCCTGGGATTAAGAATGGAGGAAGAAAAAGGCAAAGGGGTCAATTGTTTGACATGATTTTTATTGGGCTATTTTTCCTTATTACAAAAATAACTTATGACCATTGTGGAAACATTAGACAATACAGTTATGAACAAAACTGGAGAAGATTGCACCTCCTGTCAAATGTACCCAGCCACCTCCAGAAATACACACTGTTGCCCTTTGTTCTATATCCCTCCTGTCTTTTTTTCCTGATTTCTAAACAAAAACTGTGCTGTCTGGGAAATTTTGAAACTTCTCTATCTCATGAACACCCTTCCAAGTCAAAGCACATAGATTCACATCCCCGTTTCTCCCAACATTTTATCGGGAAAATTTTCAAACATACAGAAAAATCGTAAGAATTTTCCAGGGAACATTCAAAAACCCACCACATGGATTCTCCTGCTAACGTTTTATGGTGTTATCACATTTCTGTCCATCGGTCCATTCCTCTCTCCATCCTTCAAACAGTCCATGTCTTCTATGCATTTCAAAACGCCCACAGCCCCTTTTGAAAGCTGCCAGGCTCCCATCAAATGTGCATGATATCAGTTATTTAACCAACCCCGAATGTGGGGTACAGAGGTGCTTGCCCGTTTTCATCTCTGCAGATGCTATGGTGGTGACCATCCCCGTATACCCACCTCTGGGGACAGTCACAGTCATTTCTCAATTGTCTGTCAAAGGAATTGCTGGTCAATGGTTTTCCATTGCTGCTGACAGAAGGCACGTTTGCTGGCTGCCTCAAAGCACCTCGTGTGGCCGAGTTTCCTCCCCAGCTCTGCAGACACCCAAACCTCTATGCCTCTCCCTTCTCCATCCATTAAACCGATGTTTTTTGGCTGCTTACTATGTGCCAGATGCTATTGCATAACATACCTTGGTAAATAAAACAGACCAGATTCCCTCCCATCATGGGGCTTCCATTCCAGTGGTGGAAGAAATAATAAGATAACATTGTAAAGCACATCATGCTGTGGAAAAGACAAAGCAGAGGAGGGGGATGAGGAGGGTGTCCCTGCCATTGAAATAGGGTGGCCAAGGAAGGTATCATGAAAGGCAACCTCTGAGCAGAGGCCTGAAGGAGGTGAGGGTGGGCTACGCTCGTCCTGCTACGCTCATCCCTGGAGAAAGGGCATTCCAAGCAGAGGGAATAGCATATGCAAAGACCCTGAGGTGGGAGCATAACTGGATTATTTGAGGATCAACAAGGGGGAGAGTAACAGATAATGTGGTCAGTGGTATCGGGGACCAGCTCATGTAGGACCTGTGGCTGTGGTCATGGCTTTGGTAATTACTCTTGAGTGAGGCGGGAGCCACGGGAGAGCTCTGAACAGAGGAGAGATGTGGGCTGACTTAGTTCTAACAAGATTGTTCAGGCTGCTGAGTGGGGGACAGAGTTGGGTGGGGGACAAGGGTAGAGGCAGGGAGCCCAATAAAAAGGCGGCCACAGTGGCCTGGGAGTACAGGGATCAGACCAGGGTGGTGGCCGTGGAGGCCCTGAGGAGTGGCTGAGTCTGGATAGATTTTGAAGGTGGGGCAGACAGGCTCCACTAATCGGTTGCAGGTGGGTGAGAGGAAGTCGGGAACTTCAGGTTGCTCTTAATTTATATCCTAGATGGCACGGGGGGTTTCTGTATTCCTGGCATACAGTGAGTGCTCCATCACCTGTCACNATAAACATCTGTTGAGCACCTGCTGTGTGCCAGGCACTGAGTTTACAAAAGGAACAGGACAGGGATCTCGGCCTTTGTGGAGTTTATCTGTTGGTGGGCGTGTCAGCCTGTGCCTCTGTGTCTCTGGCTTCCAAAGCCTAGTCTCCCATGGCTACATCTGATTTGGGGAGCCTGGGTAATGTGACAGTGCCTGGCTGAAAGGAGACTAAGAAAGCAGGTCTCTGGCAGAACTCCTGAGGTGGAGGATTCCCAGGCAAGCGCAGGCCGAAAACACAAGAAAGGCCCAGGACATAGAGGTATTATGGCTGCCTGCATCTTACAGATGAGGAAACTCAGGGAGGGAAAGTCAGTTGCCAAGGTCCCGTAGGCAGTAAGCAACCGTAGCGGGGCTCAAAAGCCCAGAGGAAAGTCACAGTCATTTACAGCTGGTGTCTGTTGTCCCGTAAATCTGGTCACGGGGAACTGGGGTCTTCAGACAATCCTGCACAGGCTCCTCAAAGCCTTCTGGCCCCTCCGATACCCAAGGCAGTTAATTACGGAGCCTGACTCCCTTTTACACACCACGTGCAGAGTGCTTCACATGCATTCATCCTCTGCCTCTTCCCAGCCAAGGCATGATGAACACCCGTTATTCAGATGGGGCGATGAAGGCACAGAGAGTTTAAGCAACTTGTCCAGGCCACCCAGGTAGGGAGCAGGACTCAAACCCAGGCTAGCTGGCTCCGGAGCCTACACTCTTAACTAGGACTTTATAGTACTCCCCCCACCCTTATCCACGGTTTCGATTTCTGCGGTTTCAGTTACCCGCAGTCAACTGTGGTCTGAAAATACTAAATTCTGGAACATTCCAGAAATAAACAATTCGTGAATTGTGTGCCATTCTGAGTAGCATGATGAAATCTCCCACCGTCCAGCTCCATCCCACCCGGGATATGAAGCACCCCTTTGTCCGGCGTCTCCACACTGGAGATGATCCCCGCCCGCTAGTCCCTTAGTCGCTGTCTCAGTTATCAGATTGACTGTCGAGGTACCACAGTGTTTGTGTTCAAGTCACCCTTATTTTACTTAATAATAGCCCCAAAGCGCGACAGTAGTGATGCTGGCAATTCAGATACGGCAAAGAGAAGCCAGACCAGATCCACATAACTTTTATTACAGTATATTATTATGGTTGTTCTATTTAATGCATACTATTGTTGTTAATTGCTTACTGTACCTAATTTATAAGTTGAACTCTATCAGAGGTATGTGTGTATAGAAAAAAAACATAGGAAATATAGGGCTCAATACTACCCACGGTTTCAGGCATCCACTGGGGGTCTTGGAACGTATTCCCTGAGGATAAAAGGGAGACTCCTGCATTCTGCCTCATCATTAGCAGCCATCATCGAAGACTAACTCTATTCTGTCGAAGGTTTACTATTCACCAGCAATTGACCTTTTCATCAAATGACCAAACCTCTCAGAGCCTCCATTTCCATGTCTGCAAAATAGGGGCAATCACAAAACCTCCTGCCACAGGGTGGTTATACGGACTGGCTTGGCAAATCCACCTGATGCTGCTGCTTTTGAAGCTGTGGAAATCAACCAAGACCAGCCAAATAAGAAAAGCAAAGGCTATTTACTCTGAGCTTGCTATGTATAGCAAAAGAATCAGCCGCTATCACTGCAGACTCAAAGGCAGGCAGAGGGGTAGGAAAGCTTCCTAGTGGAAAATAGAGAAGGCTTCTGGGGTGTCCTGACTGGAAACTGTTGACATGCGAGTGGGGAAACTAACTAGAAGCAGAGCATCCTACGTGACTGGTTAGGATGCATATTTGGCTCTCTCTGGTTGTTCTTAAGTTAGGAGCAGGGACAAAACTAGAAAAGCTATCCATTATTAACCAAGTTCTGGCCATTTGGGGGTGATTGTTACAGAAGTTATTGTCTAGCTTCCTGAAGAGTCCCTAGAAATAGCAAGCTGGCTTCCTGCAAGTCTGACTTAAGCAGGCTGACTTGCTGGGCTGCTTATGAGAGGATGGGTGTCCTAGGCAGGTTGCTGCAGGCTGTGGGTCAGCATTTTCCTTTTATGGATGGTATGGCCATTGTCCGTTTGTGTAATGGTCTCTCGAAACACTTTTCAGGTGTGATTGTATCTAATAAAATAACAGCATGGACAAATCTGGTCCACAGAAGAAGACCCCGATGATTCTTTGTTAGTAGAACTGAGTATACATGGTCTCCGAGACCAGTGAAGAGAAAAATCAAAAAGTTTTCAGGCCTGAAAGAGAAAACAGAAGGTGAGGTCCAGTCCAAGTTACTTTTTGCTGCAGAACAAACTCAGTGCTGTAAAACAACGACCATTTCATTTATTTTATTTTTTTAAGATTTTTTTATTGGGGAATTGTGGAAGGGGAACGGNGGAACATTGTGTTTTTCTGGGACCCATCAGCTCCAAGTCAAGTTGTTGTCCTTCAGTCTTAGTTGTGGTGGGCACAAGCTCAGCTCTAAGTCCAGTCGCTGCTTTCAATCCAGTTGCAGGGGGTGTAGTCCACCACGCCATGCAGAAGTCGAACTAGCAACCTTATTGCACACTGAGCCATCCACCCGCCACCACCCATTGGCAGTTCGCGGCTGCTCAGCTCAAGGTGCTATGTTCAATCTTAGTTGCAGGGGGGCGCAGCCCATCATCGGATACGGGTGTCGAACTGGCAACCTTGCTGCTGAGAGCACGCACTCTCACCAACTCAGTGGCAGCTCAGCTCGGGAGCCAGTTCACTGGCCCATGTGGGAATGGAACCAGCAACCCTGTTGCTCAGAGCTCGCGCTCTTAACCAACTGAGCCACTGGGCTGGCCCCAGTCAAGTACTTTTTGAGTAATCCACTCTGGGCAAAGCACTAGAGACAGGGTGGTGGACAGCAACAGCTAACGTTCCTTGGGCACTTGTTATGGGACTGTTGTGTACACACCGTACAGCATAGCTTCTCAACCTGGGCACTGTTGACATTTTGAACTGGCTAATTCTTTATAGTAGGGGGCTGCCCTGTGTACTGTGGAATATTTAACAGCATCCCTGGCCTCTCTCCACTAGATACCAGTAGAGCCTTTCCAAGTCATGACAACCAAAAATGTCTCCAGGCATTGCCAAATGTCCCTCTAGGGACAAAATCACCCCAGTTGAAAACCACTGCCCTATATGAACTCATTTGTATCTTAAAAAAAAAAAAACCTCCATGAAATGCTATACTCGTATATGTCAATTATATCTCAATGAACTAGGCGGGGCTGCGGGGGGGGGCGTGAATAATAACTTCTCAACCCTCCCAGAAAGGCTTGGTCACTCATCATCTATGTTCCCATAGGACTCTGCTCATCCCTTTACCTTTGTGACTTTCATAATGAGTTCTAATTTATCAGTTTACATACTGGCCTCACTAGAACAGTCATTCAAAGTGAGAGAAATAGAACATACTCATTCTTTTATCATCCAACATCTTACCACAGTGTGTGGAACATAATAGGCTCTCAGTTAATGTTTGTTGAATAAATAAATAAATGCTTCCTTTCAAAGCAGAAAAAGAGAAAAAAATCTCTCTCCCTTCATTCAAATGTGAGGTGCTGATAATGAACCCATAAATAATAAATGAAAATGTCATTTCGGAGAGTGACAATTGCAATAATAGTGATAGCTAACATTATTTAGTGCCTGTTACATACCAACTTTACATATGATAACTCATTTAATCCTCACAGCAGCCCTGTGAGGTGGGTAATGTTATTAGACCCATTTTACAGATGGGGAAACTAAGGCATGGAGAGGTTATGACTTACTCAGTAAAAAAAGAAATGAAACAGGATGATGTGATCTGGGACGGCAGGTCATCAAGGAGGCTTCGCTGGAGAAGTGACATTTGAGTAGAGATGGGAAGGAGGGAGAGAGCCCTGAGGATTTCTGGGGGACAGAGTTCCTGGCAGAGGGAACAGCAAGTACAAAGGCCCTGAGGCTAGATTAACCTGGTGTGTTCAAAGCATAGGAGAATGCCATGGCTACAAGGTGGTAAGCAAGTTGGGTGTTTAAGGAGGTGAGGTCTGAGAGGCACACAGGAGCCAGGCTTGCAGGGTGTGGAGAAATTGACAAGAAGACATGAGTGTTTTAAAGAGAGTGATTTAATTCACAGTTTAACCCATCCATGGGGCCCAGTGCGGGTTGAAACTTGGTTTTATCCAGGAGGAACCTGAGGTTCAGGTGGTTTAAGTTGCCTCCTGAATGTCAGGCAGCCAATCATCAAATCAGCACCAAAGTTGGGATTCAAATGCAGGGCTGCCTGAATTAGACATAGAGCTGCCTCTGCAGACACTAACTACATTGCTCATTCACTCACTCCTTCAGCAAACACTCCCCAAGTGCCTCCTCCTCAAGGCCTCCTCTGTGCCCAGCCTCTACTGGGCAGTGCTGGGGACACAGTGGTGACTGAGTGAGCCCTGGCCTTGCCCTCCAGGGCTCACAGACACACACACTAAACAATCTCACACACACACACACACACACACACACAGATCATTATGAACAGTGCAGGTACAGTGAAGGAAAAGCAAGTGCAGGGAGTCTAAGATTATGATTAGGAGAGTCACTTGGAGTATCAGGGAGGTTGACCTGGGAAGGTGATCCTCCCACAAAACCTGAGGGATAACTGACAGTACTAAATAGAAGCTCTGGGAGGTGTTCAGGCAGAGGGCTCAGCTTGTGCAAAGGGCCTGTGGCAGGAAGCTGTAGGACTCAGAAACTGAGCTGGCATGACTGAGGCAGGAGAGCAAGGAGAGCATCCTAAGGATGTATTGGAGCCAAGGCTGAGATCGTAAGGACAGAAACTCTCTCCAACTGGCTCAAAGTGGGGAGACCTTGTGAATCCCCAAAGGTAGCCCCTGGGATGTCAGCACCAGGAGGCTTGGGTTCACAACTGTCTCTTTGGAGCCTAGAGCAGGGTGGGACACACTGTTGAATGAATGAATGTGTGGAGAACCCCAGCAGGGTTCTGGTGGGAAATATTTGTCAAGAAGCCAAATGCTCCCTCCTCCTCCAAGGGGCGCCATCTCTGGTCTCATCTCTGCTTATGGACTCTATTTTCCTCTCCATAGCCTGGGAGTCCCACTAAAACCCTAAACACTGTGTCAGCCAGCCTTCTTTGCATAGTCTGAATCTCCTTTTCCAGAATGCAGAGATAAAAGGAAAAGGAGCTGGAGAAAGAGACAGACAGGCCGAGAGAGAATCTGGTTGTCCCAGCCTTGCCTGTGATTTGCTTCCCCTTGAGTCAAGAGTCTCAAGGGTCCACCCCTTGTCCAAGGGGGTGGGGTCCAGTAAGACAAATAAGATGGGGAGTTGGGGGGCTGGGAANTGGTACCCTGGACCCCGGCTCTAAAAGGGCCTGAGGGCCTCTCACCTCAAGGGCTTTGCACAGGCTGTTCCCCTGCCTGGAGCACCCTCTCTGTGGCTCCTTTTGGAGAAGTCCTTTGGCTAATTCTGTAATCAAAAGAGCTATCATTTGCTGAGCACTTTCTGTGTGTCAGGCACTTTCTGGGAACAGCCCCTTTGACTGCCCACAACCACACTGCAAAGTGAGTCCTGCTATGAGTCCCACTTTACAGATGAGGAAATGTTACCTGCCAACCAGCACACAGCTGGAAAGTCAGGACAGAAGGCCTTTCTGTTGGTTACAAAGCTTGTTCCCTCAACCACTAAACAAAACCGCCTCCTCACATCCCAGCTGGAGGGCCCCTCCTCCAGGAAGCCCTCCCTGATCCTCTAGAATGAGCCAAGCTCTGGGCTCATTTACCCCAGCCTTGCCCACTCTGGATCCTCATTGTGTGGGGACTTGTCTATCTCTCCAGTGGACTGTGAACCCCAGGAGGGTAGAGCTAGAACAGTCATGGTCATGGCTGTGTCCCCAACACCCCTACCACTAGGCCAGGCATAAAGGTGGCACTTGAGTAAGTGTTGGCTGAATGTGTCATCTCCAGCGCCAGGCTGCCTGTGCCTGGCACCTCACTCTACTTGTTTTATCAGTTGTGTCACCATGGGAAAATGACTTATTCTCTGATTCAGTTTCCTCATCTGTGAAATGGAAGTAACTGTACCTGATAATACAGGTAAAGCACTTAGTGCAGCATTTGGCACATTGTAAGTCACACACTGGGTATCTATAAGCTATGATTATTATTGCTATTATTACTATTACTATTATTATTAATATAAGCTCCATGAGAGCAGAGATTAGTGTCTGTTTTGTTCACAGCTATATCCCCCAGCTCCTAGAATACACCTGGCACAAAGTAGACGTTTCCTATTTGCTAAATAAACCCCTGTTCAATGGTTGAGAAAAGCGAGGCACAGAGAAGTTAAGTCAATTACCCAAAGTCACAGAGCTCCTGAAGGACAGAGCTAGGGTTTGAACCCTTCCACCTACCCCAGTCCTGTTTTACAAATGTATAAACCACTATGGGACGAGGCACCCCCATGTCAAGAGCCGAGATGGGACTTGGAATTTCAGGGCCCCAGCCACCAACATGTATCCCCTTCCCATGCCTTCCAGCATTGTCACTCATCCCTGACAACTTCTCCTGTTTCCCCAGGTCAGAGAAAATGCAGCCGCTCTGCTAATGGCGTAAGTGTGGTGGTGGGGCTCAGTCGGGTGTGGGGGCGGTCTGCGTGAACCACACACCCATTGCTGTGGGCTTTCCCAAAGAGGGGACAGACGTTTCTGGGCACCCACAGTGCTTAACCGAAAGCCAGCATGGTATCAGGATCCGGGCCCTGGATCTTTTCTTCAAACGCCTTAAGCAGTGGTTCCCAACCCTTCCTGCCGGGCAGAACCCCCTGTAAGGTTTGCTAAAATGCAGGGCCCTGCCTCCTGAGGGTCTGGTCTGGCGGGTCTGTGCGGGGGGCCTGGCATCTGTATTGTCAAAGGTGCCGCTCCCTTCCCCTGTCATGACCACACCTTGAGAAGTGCTGTCCCAGCTCCCAGGGAGATGGGAGGGGACAGGCCTGAAGTTCTTTGCAGGATGGGCTCCAGAGGGAAGATTTTGTTAGAAAGAGCTCTGAGGCTAAAGTTCGAATATCCTCTTCCTAGACTGTCTCCTATGCAGTTGTGAACTGTAATGCCAGCTCTGCCCAGGAACTGCCGACAGCGGGCCCAAGGTGACAGCGTCGGTACTGGGTGAGGGAAGACACTGGAGCTGGTAAGGGCGTATGCCTTGCTGCTGGACCCCGCCCCAGTGGATGAAGTCTTCTTCCAAAAAGACAGACCAACTTCCCTGTGCCAGACCTCAAGATGTCCCCTCTGTTTTGCAACACAGTGGGTCGGTATAAGTTTAAGGGTCCCCAAAACCATTCTCAGGTTCAGTCTGTTCACTAAGGACTCACAGCACTCAGGCAAGCTGTTGTACTCAGGGTTACAGTTGATTACACTGAAAGTGTGAGATGAAGATCAGCAGTGGGAAAAGGCGCATGGAGCAGAGCCAAGAGAATCCTTGCACAAGCATCCAGCCGTCCACTCCCAGTGGAGTCACGCCACAGTGCTTACTTCTCCCAGCAATGACATACAACGACACACACAGAGAATTGCCAACTAGGGAAACTCACCCCAGACTTGGGGTTTTCAGAGTTTTTATTGGGGGGGGGGTCAATCATGTAGACATACCTAACTACCCATGTAGCTGACAGTCTCAAGCATCTCCGTAGGTCAAGCCAATATCGTGCGGCCCAAGGCCCCACCATAAGTCACAGTGTCAGCACAGACTATGCAGTGTGGCCCACGGGGCCTCAGGGAAGCCAAGGCTACTATCTGCCAGGATAGTCCAAGGGCTTAGAGGTCAGTCACCTCACAGGACAAAGGGCCGATTCTCTTTCTGGGCAAGGTTAATCATTTCCTGCACAGTGGGGCCACAGGATATTCCGCCTGTCAGAGAATTTTGGTAAGAATTTGACCTCTGACCTTGAGCTTCTAAACCTTCATATCAATCGAATCACTGTGGTTACAAGAAACAGCCAGTGGGCCGGCCGAGTGGCGCGTTGGTTAAGAGTTGGCTTGGCTCTGAGCAGCAGGGCCCCAGTTTGGATCCCACATGAGGGCCAGTGATGCTGCGCCCTCTACATAAGGGGGAATATACCTTAGAGAGAGGAGACCTTGGGCCAGGATGCTAAACCAGAGGGCAAAGCATGAGCTGCTGTGCAAGAGAAAACCAGGATTTGGGATTTACTCTGAACACGGATGAAGAGTGAAAAACAGGATGGAGGAGAGACAGGAACCTGTGGGCTGTCGAGGCCAGTGGAGCTCCAAGCTGCTGCGGACACCAGGGGGAGGTTGATTACTTTGCTGTTAATGTCAAGTCCTTTCCTGTTCCTAGCCTCAAACACATTAAAGTTTATTTATTACACACTGAGCGGCTGAGCGCGAGGGGTCTTTGGTGGGAATTGAGGAGGGGCCGTTTCGTGTGGGCTGTCACCCTGTGGGATGGAACCAGAGGCCTGGAAATAAGACCCTGGATTAGGAAAGCCACAAGGACATGAGTCCCCAGGGTTCTCAGACACCAAGGGGAGAGCTTGTCTGATTTTTCTCTCTGTTTTTAATTTTTTTTAACTAGGTAATACATCAACCCCCAAATTGAAAGTTATAAAAGGACATCAGGTGTCCACTTTGAGTTAATTTGTGCCGAGGGCATTAGGTAAGGGTCCAGCTTCATTCTCTAGCGTGTGGATATCCAGTTTTATACAGCATTGTGAGTATCATTAGTGCCACAAGATTGTATGCTTAGAAATGGCTAACATGGCCCATTTGTCATCTTTTTCCCACAGTGTTTAAAAATTAATAATGGAATTTACCAAAAAACCATTGAATGGTACACTTTGGGTGGGGCAATTGTATTACCACAAACGTAGTGGCCTGAAAAACACAAAATGATTCTCTTCCGGTTCTGGAGGTGAGAAGTCCGAAATCAGGCTCACTGGGCTAAGATCAGGGTGTCGGCAGGGCTGGTTCCCTGTGGAGATTCCAGGGAAAAAGCCCTTGCCTTGCTTTCCCAGCTTCTAGAAGCTTCATTGCCTTTTCTCCTTTGACTCTCCTGCCTCCTTCTTTCCCTTATGAGGACCCTCATGACTTCACTGGGCCTACCTAGACAGTGCAGGATAACCTCCCCATCGCAAGGTCCTTCCTTAACTTCATCTCATCTGCAAAGTCCCTTTTGCTGTGTAAGAGAACATATTCACAGGTACCTGCGATTAGGACCTGGACATCTTTGGTCTCTCTGCCACTCTCCTCCTGGCCTGTGCTCTACCACAGATAACTGTGGCACTGCTTTCTGGTGAGCTTATGTATGTACAAATACATAGTATTTTTTCCACACTAGGTAACGTCTGATACACACTGTTCTGCACCTTGCTTCTATTCCTGAAGGTTTCCGGAAATTCAGAGAGAGCCTCTTTAGCCCTTTTACAGCCACAGGGTACTCCACAGGGGGACGCCAGGACTTTTTTTTACCCGGCCTCTGGGGACGGTCATTCATATTGTTTCTGCCCTTTTATCATTACAGTGTTGTAGCGAATGTCACTTCGCATGGGTGTTAGGACACACTCTAGAGGAGAAATTGCTAGGTCAAAGAGTATGGCCCCTGTCATGATAGATATTGGCAAATAGTCCCCCATCAAGGTTGTACTGATCTCTGTTCCCACCAGCGATGGATGCGATGCTCTTGTTTGTCAAGGAAGGATCTGTGGATTCCACAGAGCCAGAAGTCGACAGTGGCCCCAGAAACATCTGGGATGTCGATTGCTTCCCAGAATGCCTGTGCTACAAGAAATGTAACTGAGTAAACAATAATGAAGTGACCCAGGAATTCCACTCCTAGGTAGATACCCCAAAGAACTGAAACAGGTACCCAAACAAATACTTGTACACAAATGTTCATAGCAGCATTATTCACAATAGCCAAAAGTTGACATAATCTAAATGTTCATCAATGGATGACTGGATAAAATGTGGTCTAGCCATACAATGTGGTGTTATTCAACCATAAAGAGGAATGGGGGCCGGCCAAGTGGCGCGTTGGTTAAGA
>NW_017732014.1:762641-764663 GCF_001890085.2 Hipposideros armiger
GCAGCCCAGCTCCAGGTTGAGCTGTTGTTCAGCATCTTAGCTGTGGAGGGCAGTGTCACTGGCCCTCATATGTGGGATCCGAACCGGAGCCCTCTGGCGTCCCAAACCAGTTCTTAAGCATCGCGCCACTCGGCCGGCCCTGAAATGGGAACATTTATGCATAGTGGATGTTGCACGAAGTGGTGTATGTTGGGCCAATCTGCAGGGGCCCAGGGGAGGGGGGTGGATTGCTCAACCAGAGGCAGCTGTGACTTATTCTAATTACTGCTGTTGCTACTGACAGTCACACTGAGTGGGAAGAAGTAATTAAAGGGGATCAAGGGAGTGCTGGGAAACCTCAGGAAGTTCCCCAGTGACCAAGAATACTGGTTCAACCAGTGTCTACACATGCATCCCAGTGAACACAGGTGAAGCCTCCGGAGCCTGTGGAAAAGGGGTGCTGAGGCTCAGCCAGCCTCTGCCATGTCTCGGAGGCACCCCCGGGATCCTCACTGAGCTGGCCCACTTGAGACAGGCCCTCTGACCCCCTCGGGGTCCAGCAGGTGGACCCGTGGCATCTTCACGGGCTACCAAGATGTCGATTCCCACTGGGACCCAGTGTCACTTCTCAAAGGGCCTCCTGATCTCAGGTAAGGAGGAAATATACCCCCAAGGCCAAGGGGAAAAGGAGACTTGGCCCAGGGGTTGAGGTTTCCCCTTGGAAGGAGGAAAGATTGTCCAGGAAGATGAAATTATTAGAGTAAAACAAGGAAGGAGGGTAGTGGTAGAATCACAACCCCAGCACCGTTTTTTTCTATGACATTTTCTAGAATGTTAAGCACATGCGGGCTGGAATTTGTGTTCAGTTCCCTGCTGTGTCCCCATTGCCTAGAAATCTAGGTAATTTTAGATCTATCATATGGGTAATTGGTATTGTAGCATAAATAATATATACGTCTGTAAGTACTGGTTGGGTGAATGAATGAATGAATTCAGAGAGTCCACAGGTTTAGAGGCGGGCCACACAGCATCTCAGGGCAGAAAAACTTTTTGGAACAAGGAGATGGCAAATCTGTGGCATCCACGCCTGGATTTCTACTCCTGAACCCGGGGCAGACATCACTAATTAATCCCAGCACTGTTTCCAATAAATAACTCAGAGTACTTACCCCCAGATGAGGACCTATAAGGAGGAGAATGGTACGGTCCCTGATCGATACCTCTGATCTCAGGCCTCCCTTGTAACTCCCCACAGCCTCAGTCCTGGCCCTCTGGCTCCCCCAAGGCTCCTGGGCAGGCCTCCGCATCCAAAAGATTCCAGAGAAGCCTCAAAAGGACCAGGACCTCCTCCTGTCTGTCCAGGGCATCCCAGACACCTTCCAAGACTTCATCTGGTACCTGGGGGAGGAAGCCTATGGCGGCACAAGGCTGTTCACTTACATCCCGGAGCTACAGCGACCCCAGAGAGATGGCAGTGCCATGATGCAGCGTGACATCGTTGGCTTCCCCAATGGCTCCATGCTGCTGCGTCACGCCCAGCCCAAGGACAGCGGCACCTACATTGTAGTGGTCACCATCAACCCTTACTGGGCCATGCAGGCCAAGACTGAGGTCCAGGTGGTCGGTGAGTGTTGGGCCCTGGGGGAGGGAGTGGGGGGGCTGATATGCCCTGAGCAGCTACCATGTGCCAGACCCTGTGCAAACACTACCTCCATTCAACACATATTGATTGAGCACCTACTGTGTACCAGGCCTTGAAAATATCATTTACTCATGCATTAACTAATAACGTAGCTATTGAATGCCTCCCTTGTGCCAGACACTGAGCCAGACCCTGGAGAATGCACCATCTCACTTACTCCTCACATGCATTAATTAATTAAATATTTATTGAGCACCTACTGTATGCCTGGTCCAGAGAGGTACACTGCATCACTCAATCCTCATGTTCGTAAGTCAAGTAGTTTTTTTTTTTAAGATTTTTTATTGGGGAATTGGGGAGGGGAACAGTGTTGGGGAATTGGAGAAGGGGAACATTGTGTT
>NW_017732014.1:773773-780753 GCF_001890085.2 Hipposideros armiger
ATCTTTTTTAAAAAAATGTCTTCCTTTCAATATTTCCTTTATCTTTGGGTAAAGAAAGAAGTCATTGGGGGCCAGATCAGGTGAGTAGAGAGGGTGTTCCAATACAGTTATCTGTTTACTGGCTAAAAACTCCCTCACAGTGCCGTGTGAGTTGGTGCATTGTCGTGATGCAAGAGCCATAATTGTTGGCGAAAAGTTCAGGTCGTCTAACTTTTTCACGCAGCCTTTTCAGCACTTCCAAATAGTAAACTTGGTTAACTGTTTGGTAGTTGATACAAATTCATAATGAATAATCCCTCTGATATCAAAAAAGGTCAGCAACATCATTGCAACAAGTTTGCAAGCTTAAGTGTCAGACCTCGTATGTATTAATTTGATTACACACATACACTCACACACACACACACATATATATATGGTGACACTCTAGTCTGTTTGGAAATAACAGTCTTTACTGACTCAAAGCCTGAAATAGCTCATTCCTACCCTCCAAGTGTTCTCAGGACCTAGGCATCTCTTTTGGAAGCCACACAGAGTGGTCATTAGGAGTTCAAGTGGCCTGGGTGTGATCCCAGCACTGCATTAACTGTGAGCCCTCGAGCAGGTCAGTTCACTTCTCTGTGCCTTAGTTTCCTCATCTGTAAAATGGCCCAGAATTTACTTTGTTGGATAATTGGGAAAACATTGCGTGTGTGTGTGTGTGTGTGTGTGTGTGTGTGTGTGTAAGTAAATTGTTTCAATCTTCACAATAACCCTATGAAGTTGATATTCTTATTGTCCTCATTTCACAGATGGGAAAACTGACGCACAGAGAGGTTGAGTAATCTGCCCAAGGTCACACAGCCAGGAGGCAGCAGGGACTTGAACCGCAGTATTCTGACCTCTGAATCTATGAACTTAGCTGCCAAGAACAGCTGGGACATCACAGGTGTCCAACTTGAGGTTAAACGTTGGAGGTCCTCGTGGTAGGGGCCAGAAGTCAGGTAGGCTTCATCCCAAATCTAGCATGTTGAGTTTGAGAACACTGTTAATAGAGTCCCCTATGTCCTAGTTTTTTCCTACATGACCTTCAGATATGGCTGGATCCAGGGACTCAATTTTGTCAAGAAACTCCTCCATATACCTCTCAACTCTGCTTTTCTCTATAGTAGCTTCACTCTTAGGCAGGTTCTCCCCTTGTGCTGTGACGAGATAGCTCCCAGATCAGAACCTCATCCTTTCACTAGAAGGATGGAGGTGTCATCAACTGAGACGAGAAGAAGCAGGTAGGTAGGGTAGAGGTGGGGAACATATGAGGAGGTAGGTTTTGGGTGTGCTGAAGATGGTAGGAAATCCTAGGAAAGCAGAGATTTGGAGGTGGGAGAACCGCAGAGTTGCATCTGGGATACGCTGGGTTTTCATGTTCAGTGGAATCAATCAGACAGTTGGATACTCAGCTCTGAAAAGCAAAAGAAAGTTCTGGCTGGGAAAATGCAATGATACATCAGTGTTCTGTGGATAGTCACTGATGCAGGGGGGGCAGGGGCAGGCCCTTCTGACACATCCCACAGTTCTCTCTCTCTCTCTCTCTCTCTCTCTCTCTCATAATCCTCAGAAAAGCATACGGAGCTGCCTGTTACACGCCTGCCCATGAGCACCGGGATCATGGCTACCATCATCATCGGGTCTGTTGCCGCTGTGTCCCTCTTCATTGGCAGCATTGCCTATCTCCTGGTGACAAAAGGCTGCAAGAGCCGGAGCCACAGGTACAGGGGCCCCAGGCCTCTCTCCACTTCCCTTCTGTCTTCCCTCCTTCCCTTCTCAATCAATCCCATTCATTGATTCTTCCTTGAGTCACACCATCCGAATCATACACAATCTCATCAAATCTTGGAACACCTGGGGTGAAAAAGAATCTTTCTGTCCTATATTAGGCAGAATTCTGCATTGCAAGGGACAGAAACCCGACCCTTGAACTGGTTTACAAAGAATTAGAAAGCTCTGTGTGTGTGTGTGTGTGTGTGTGTGTGTGTGTGTGTGTGTGTGTGTCCTATGTGACCTTCAGGTATGGCTGGATCCAGTTACTCAATTTTGTCGAGAAACTCCTCCATACATCTCTCAACCCTGCTTTTCTCTATGGTGGCTTCACTCTCAGGCAGGTTCTCCCCTTGTGCTGTGACAAGATAGCTCTCAGCGACTCCAAGCTCATATCCCACCAGTTGAGCCCCAACAGAGGAAAGACTGCACCTTGTTATTGAGACCCAAGCCTGCCTGAAATCACATGTCCTTACACGGGACCAGTTGCTGTGGCCAGGAGCTCAAATGCTATAATGGGCTCAACGTGTGCTATTTGTGCAGCCCTGGAGCTGGAAATAGAATCAGCTCCACATGACCAAATAGATTGGGGGAGGGGGTTCCCCAAAGGAAACCAGATGCTATTGCCAAAGAAGTAGAGTGGATGGTGAGTAGGCAAAGCCATCAGAGAGGGGAGAGAGAGGTTGGGGCCTGTTTCCCAGAAGACAGTTGTTCATGAAAAATTCCTGCCTCATGAGATCAGCTCTTCAGAATTTTCTGACCTTGCTTCTGAGCTGGCTGCAGATAAGATGTCTAATTTTTCTGCGTCTCCACAATCCCCCCAAAAATGAAGGCAGTAACCTCCTCTCCTCCCTCAACTCTCCCTTATGTGTTGTGGTTTCTGGACCTTCATCACCCTACTCGTTTTTCTCCCTATAAACTTTAATTTCGGGGTGGCAAACAGCTGTAAAAAATAACATAAATGGGGCCACTGTGACACGGAAACAGAAGCTGAGAATCCAAAGGCTCTTATGCCTCAAGTCTTTGGAATGTTAAAACAGGGCAAGATAACCTTTGGACTGGGACTAAAGCAATATTGCGCCCCAAAGCACAGTTTGCAAAGATAACAAGAAAGCAGAGAGTATGACTACTGGATGATGACTACTGGGCTGAAACTTAAAAACATTCTTTAGAATTAACATCACTATGTTGGCTTATCTGCACCCATAGAAATGCCTTCCTTCCTATTGATGTAATTGTTCCCCTGGCCTCTCTCATAAATACCCGTTGGCTTTGTTTCCTAATCAGAACACTATTTTGGTTTCTGCCTGAATCAACGGTTTCTGCCTGAATCAGCGTTTCCTGCTAGCTATTCTTTTTTATCTCAAATAAATGCTCGTTGCCTCTCAGTTGGCATTTTATTTTTAGGTTAACACGGCTTTCACCTCCCAACCCAATTCTGTTCAGTAAATTGGTCACATATTTGTTGAGGGCCTACTATGTGCCAGGCACTGCTCTAGGCACTAGAGAGCTCGGTGGAAAAGGAGTTAGAGGTTGCGTCTAAGTTCAGTGGGATAAGATGCTGTGATTGATTAATAATGTCTGCCATGGCAGTGGAGGCACATAAGCCATTTCTGTTAATCTCCTTAGCTCATAGGCAGAACTAAAAGGTGATGGGGCAGATTTGGCCCTCGGGCCATAGTTTGCCTAGTCTCTAGAAAAAGGCTTAGGGACATGTACTCATTTGCCAAATGGCATAGAACTAGCCTGTGAGTAGCAATAGGTTCCCAGGATAAGAACCCAGGCCTGAGTGACTTGGAAGCTCCCTAACCTAACCAGAACTAGACTCCATGTGTCTTCACCCTGTGACCAGCTTTTTTCCTACTATGGCCAGTGATTCTCAAAGAATCTCAAAGATTCTCAGAGCCCTGGCAGAGCTGGAGGCAACTTAACATGGCATTCTGGGCCATGGCATTAAAAAATAAAAAATGGCAATATTTAAATACTTGGAAGTATTTAGCCGTGATGGGCACAATATCTGCAACTTACCCTCAAATGGTTCAGAAAATATATATATATGCATGCAGGAAAGAAGGAGGGAGAGAGAGAGGACAGATGCTAAAGCAAACGAAGTAAAAATAATAGGACAATCTGAGTAAAAATTATGCAGATGTTCTTTGTACCATTTTTGCAACTCTTCTCTAAGTTTGAAATTTTGGCATATAAAAAAGTTGTTTTGGGGCTGGCAGAGTGGTGCGATGGTTAAGAACTGGCTTGGGANAAAGGAATGAAGCACTGAAACACGCTACAATATGAGTGAACCTTGAGAACACTGAGGGAAAGCAGCCAGACACGCAAGGCCACATAATGCATGATTCCATTGATATGAAATGTCCAGAACAAAAAGTCCATAGAGATAGAAAAGAGGAGGGGGATGGTGGAATGGAGAGTGACTGCTTACTGGATCAAAGTTTCCTTTTGCACTCGAGTGATAAAAAAAGTTCTGAAAATAGATGGTGGTGATGGTTGCACAGCATTGTGAATGTGCTGAATGCCACTGAATTGTACATTTTAAAATTGTTAAAATGGTAAGTTTTATGTGTGTTTTACCACAATTTAAAAAACTTTAAATTCTTATAGAAATTTTTTTCATTTCCTGGATCTTACTGGCAGAATTTTCAGGAAGCCATTAAATTCATGAAGCTAAGGATGGGTGAATTTTTAAAGAAAAAAATAATCTAACTGTTAAAGAAAAAAATTGTTCAGTGACATGAGTTAAAACATGATAAAGCAGACTTTATTCAAGGGGAAGGGACCATGGCGACAGGTGTAGGGACCACTGCGATGGGATTTTGCAGTAGAGGAGACTGGAGTCAACTCCAAATACAGCACGGGCAGGTGGGAATTTATAGCCAGGGAGCAGGTGGAGGTCAGTGGGTGGAAAATTACTAAGAGGAAACATCTGGGGAAGGGAGGATTCTGGGTAAACTGAGCCAGCAGGATTCCTGCTGAAGGCAGCCCAGGGTGATCGACATGACCTGGGCGATGGTGGAGGGTGAGGAACCTGATCAGATATCAAGGGTAATCAGATGTCAAGGGTGGGGGTTTCTGGTTAAACTGACTTATGATTCTTGCTAAAATTGGACACTGCAGAGAGGAACACAAGTCCAACAGTCAGGCATAGTTGGAAAGAAGTTCAGGGGAACCTGAGTAGATTTCAGTCAATGAGAATCTTTGTCAGTATATAAAAATGTGATGGTGAGGGTGCTTCAGGCACCAACAGCAGAAAGCACACACCACCACCCCACCTCACCCCACCCCCGCCCCCTCCTGGGCTGGGATTAAAAACAAGAAACTTGATTGCCTGGTTCTACTCCAGGTACCACGTGTGGAGTTCAGCTCTGCTTCTCTGCTGTTGTTGTTTTCCTCCACATACTGGCATTGTCCTCAGGCTGGTACCAAGATGGCGGCTGCATTCCGGGCATCACAGCCAGATCAGGATCTGGAGAAGCAGCCCACCAGATCCTGCGTGAGCTTCCCCAGCAGCCTCCCCTCAGGTCTCATTGGCCAGTACAACCCAGCACTCAACCAATCCCTGGCCAGAAGACTGGGATCACCTGGAGGCTTGGACCAATCAGGACCCGCCCTCTGGGGCTGGGGAAGAAGGGATGAAGGTCAGGACAGGGGATGGAAGCCGGGACCTCTGGTATTAGCAGCAGTGTCTCTCTCTGGATAATTGGAAGACGGTTGAATTTTGCTCTCTTCTTTTTGAGTCTACACAGTCTAAATTTCTGTAATAAAACTAGACTTTATTTTAATAATGCAAAAGGAGTCAAAGTCATTATTCGAGTGAGAGAGAAAGGGAGAGGAGATTCTGCAACTGGAAAATCCAGAATAACTGACTTTATGCATGAGCTGGCACTGTTTATAGGGCAGTGTTTATAATGGCAACTGGGCAGCATTGAAGTCTGTGGTTGCTTGGACACCTGTACACCCCTGGCCACACCGCCCCTCCAGGTGGTTCAAAGGTTTCTCTCTCACCCTAACCTGGGGACTCTAAAAGATGCTGTCACCTTTGACAATCTGATGATGTGTGTCCAGGACACACACACACACACACACACACACACACACACACACACACACACACCCTGACTTGATGTTCTGGCTTCCTGCTGACCTAGAAATCTCACCTGGCACTGCCCCCTACTGGTCCCTAGTCCAATAGAACTTCCTGTGAGGGTGGTAGAAATGTTCTGTATCTGCTCTAAGCACTAGTCACATAGAGCTGTTGAGTACCTGAAAGTGGCTAGTTTGAGAAAACTAAGCTTTTTTAGGCATTGAATTTTAATTAATTTAAACATATTTCAATAGCCATATGTGGCTAGTGGCTACAGGATTCTCACAACCCTGGACCCTCCGTCACCCAGACCCTGTCCCAACAGAACTCAAAACCACATGATCCCTCCCATTTCTCCAGCCACATGCCCCTTCCCACTCAGCCATACACACACACACACACACACACACACACTCATCCAGGATTTTGCAGCTTTCTCAATGCAGCGTGATGGCATGTCAGCCTTTGCAAGTGCTGTTTCTCTCAGGCTGAATGAAGCAACACCTTGGGCTCTCCCAGCCCCTGAGCTCCTCCAACCCAGCACTGATCTCTCTGGATCATCATTGTGTGGGGATAGGCCTGTCCCACACACACATACAAAAATGTGAGCCCCACTGTGGACTGAGGGCAGGGCAGGAGCTGTCTTAATCATCACTGTGTCCCCAGCACCACCCAGCATGGGGCTGAGCATAGGGAGTGTGTGTTGGAATGAATGAATGCATGCATGCATGGAGGGAGGGAGAGAAGGAAAGAGGTGGGGAGGGATGCTTTTGAAAAACTATGCTAAGGGCTTTGGAATGAGCCAGGCACAAGTCAAATCTCACCTCCCCCTGCTAGTAGACTTGCCGCTCTCATTGAGCCTCAGTGTTCTCATCTCTGAAATGGGAACATTTTGGGGTTTGCTTTTTTTTTAAGATTTTTTATTGGGGAATTGGGGAATGGGAACAGTACTGGGGAATTGGGGGAAGGGGAACAGACAAGTTGCTGTTGTTTTTGTTCTTCAGTCTAGTTGTGGAGGACGTTGCTTCACTGGCCCAAGTTGGCACCATCATTGCGCTCTTCCCGGGCGAGGCAGATCAGTCACCGG
>NW_017732014.1:786863-788069 GCF_001890085.2 Hipposideros armiger
TGGCTTTTTGGCTTTGTGCTGTCTGGGGCCTCAGATGAGAACACTCAAACGGCTAAGTCTGGCTCAAATGCTGGAGGCTGGAATCATCCAGAGGTGTCTTCACTCACATGTCTGGAGGTTCATCCTGGCTGTCAGATGGGACCTCAGCTGGAGCTGTTGACAGGATCATCATCACGTGGTCTCTCCAATGTGACTGCTTGGGTTTCTTCACAACATGGCAGCTGGATTCTGATGGACAGCACGTGGAGAATGAGTATTCCAAAAGCCCAAGGCCGAAACTGGACAGCTTCTTCTGACCTAGCCTTGGAAATCACAGTGTCACTCACACTACATTTTTTTTTTTATTACAAGGGAGTCACTAAGGTTGGCCCAGATTCAAGGGAAGGGGGTTAGACCCTTCTGCTGGAGAGAATAGCAAGGTTTTATCACAGAAGAGCATACTGTTGCAATTGACTTTGAAAAATACAATGATTCGCAGGCTCCCTCTTTACAAGCTCAGGGTCTGTAATAACGAGCAGCGAATACAAGTTATAAAAAGAGGACACTTAGTCCTGTGAATCAGGCAGAGTTCTTGCTGCAGCAACAGAAACTGCTTCTGGCTGATTTAAGCAGAAAAGGAACAGACTAAAGGATCTGGAGCAGCTCAAAGAGACTCCAGGACAATGGGGAACCAGACTTGGGAGGTGTTGTGTGTTGAATTATGATCCTTCAAAAAGGTATATTGAGTTTTAACCCCTAGTCCCTCAGAATGGGACATTATTTGGAAGTCACATCTTTACAGAAGTAATCAAATTAAAGTGAGGTCACTAGGGCTGGCCCTAATCCAATATGACTGGCGTCCTTATAAAATGGGGAAATTTGTACACGGTACGAGGTCTGACAATTAAGTTCACAACCTCATCCTAGAAAAAGTGCTACATACCTAATTGCTGAAGACTACTACGGTCACCTTCGAAGTACACCCCTTAGAAAGCTATGCACTAGTCCACTCTTCAAAGCAATTTTGGAACTCTTTTTCTGGAATGGCCATGAGAGCTATCGTTGTATCACCTTTGATGTCCTGAATGTCATCAAAATGTCTTCGTTTTTGGGCCGGCTGAGTGGAGCATTGGTTAAGAGCTGGCTTGGGATGCCAGAGGGCCCCAGTTCGGATCCCACATATGAGGGCCAGTTACACTGCCCTCCACAGCTAAGATGCTGAACAAC
>NW_017732014.1:793199-816380 GCF_001890085.2 Hipposideros armiger
GTCCCTCAGAGTCAAGGTCATAGTCCTCACCGTGGGCACAAGACCCAGCTCAATCCCCTGCCCCACCCCCCACCTCCCTGACCTCACCTCTTCCCACTCTCCCCCTCACAGTCTCTGCCCCTGACACACTTGCTGTTCCTTTGCTATTCCTGCCCCTGCCTCAGGGCCTTTGCGCAGACTGTTTCCTCTGCCTGGAACTCTCTTCCCGTGATTTCTGTACAGCTGATCCCCTTGGCTGTTTCAGGCCTTTACTCAAATGTCACCTTTTCAGTGAGTTTCCCCAGACCAACCTACTTGAAACTTTCACCCTCTGCCCCTTTCCATCTTCATTTTCCTTCTTAATGCGTTTCATTCCCTGATATTTACTGTCTATTGTTTATTTGAAATCTCTCTCTCTCTCTCTCTCTCTCTCTCTCTCTCTCTCTCTCTCTCTCTCTCTCTCGCTCAGTGCCCCGCCCCCACTCCAGTCCACTCCAAGAGGCCAGGGGTCTTTGTCAGTCTTGTTCCCAGCTGTGTTCCCAGTGCCTTCAACCGTGCCCAGCTCATGGCTGACGTTCTGTAAATATTTATTCAGTGAATTAAAAAGTTTTATGTAGTGATGTCAAGTGTACTTTTTAAATAATTGTATTCAAGCGAGCCGATTTAAAGAGGCATACTAAGGAAATAAACAGGTTGATGGAGCAGATCATTTAAATGAGCTGTATAAATGGTGACATTAGAGAAACGCTGCTCGTCGGCATAGGTGGAGGCTGGGGAAACAGAAGGAGGGCTGTGTGGCTGGGGATTATGGGAGAAGAGGTGGGGGTAGGGACAGGTCTCGCCCTGGCGCACTCCGAAGTAGGGACCGTCCCTCTCTCCGGGGCCTAGTGGGCTTTCCAGCTTCTCTGGGTCTCTCTCCACCCATCTGAGCATCTTACGGTACTAATGTTGATTCCTTTCATATGCCCCCAGGATGGAGACCACAGGAAAACCAGAGCTGAGCCCCAGTCATAACGCTGGTAAGCCGCAGGCCCCATCTTGCTACGCAGCCCTCCTCGCAGCTCCTTTCTCTTCTCCCCCCGGCCACAAACCCCTTTGCTCTTTCCTACTTGGTGCCTCCCAATCACTTGCCCCCCCCCCCAGACCTCTCTGGGGCTTCCCAGACTCAGCCCACAGATTCTGAGGTCATTGGTGTTCACTCCAAACCCAGTCACCCCTCTACACACCCAGACACCAATAGGTCTCGACCCACCTCAGGCTCTGTCTCCCGGATCTCCACACCCAGCTCCTCTCTGGTCTCCCTGCCTCCAGGCCAGCCTCCACCCATCCCTTGGCAGGGGACTTCTAAAACTCTGACCCTGTCTTCTTGCTCAAAGACCTTCCATGGCTCCCCAGTGCCCTTAGGACAAAGTTCAGGCTCCTGAACATGGCTCTCAAGGCTCCCCATAAACTGGTCCCCGCTGTCTTATCTGGCTTCATCTCTCATATGTAATATTCCCACCCTCAAAACAAAACAAACAAACAAACAAAATTGATACATGATAGATAGATAGATAGATAGATAGATAGATAGATAGATAGATAGATAGATAGATCCAGACAGACCAAACATATAGTTCCTCGAACATGGCAGGCCCTCTCACCACCAGACCTCTGCATACACCCTCTCCTGCCTTTGCATAACTCACTTCTCCTTACAGTCTCAAATGCCCTCTCCTCCAGGAAGCCTTTCCTAATCCCCCTCCAGGAGCCCTCTGGGCTCCCCCACTCCAGCCCTGCCCACTCTGAGTCATCCCTGTCTAGGGACAGGTCTGTCTCCCCCCACTGGACTGTGAACCCCAGCAGTGCAGGGCCAGGGCTGTCTCAGTCACCCTTGTGTCCCCAGCATAGGGCTGGGCAAAAAGAATGATTTGCGCAAACATTAGTTGAATAAATAAAGGAATGTCAACAGCAGCCAGCTGGTTCTTCACCTTGTCCTCTGCTTCAGGTGACAATATCTATGAAACGATGCCGTCTCCAGTCTTCCTGGTGTGCCCCCTCAGTGGCACAGGCCCCACGGTGAGCCCCCCCCCACCGCCCCTCTACCCTAAAGCCCACACTAACCTGGTACCTCCCCTCCGAGTTGGCTATGATGCCCCAGGGTGCCTTTTCGCTCAGTTTGGGAACTGTGACCCTCTCTCTAGTATCCCCGATTATTTAAAAACTGGAAGGAAAAGAGACTGGAAGGAAACAGCACAGCATAAAGAGCATTTGTCTCTGGGCATATGGAGGCTTGGGAGTGGGCTTTATTTTCTCTCTCGTCTGTATTTTCTACACTGAGTACATACTCCTTTTATACTCAGATGGGAAGAATTGATAAACATAAGACTGAAATAAGAAGAGAAACTTAAGAAGCTAAGACTAAAAACTTAGAATCACAGGTGTTGACGGGGAGGCTGAGCGTTAATGGGGCGATGGTCAGGCTACTGAAGGCGCCTCCCGTGAAGCGGTGCCCTTGGGTCCATTTCTCAGAGGTGAACACTGAGGTGCAGGCAAGTTGTACCCTTTATCTAGGGCCTCACAGTCAGGGAGGGGCGATGAGGACTTGGAATCGGGTCTGTCCTAACACCGAAAGGCAAAGGTTGGAGGGTGTTGGAGTGCCAGGGCCCTGGTTCACCTGTGTTCTTCCCTTGCAGGCCCCAACCTTGGCCCCGCCCCCACAGCCAGAGCCAGAGAACCACTACCAGGTGTGGAGCTGGGAGGTGGGAGGGGTGGCGGGGACCCCATGGACCCGGGGGGGCAGGGGGCATGACCACTGGGAAGGAGCCGGCCGTCCTCACCATCAACTCCTTGCAGCTGAGAGACCCTGGGCAAGTCCTTTCCCCTCCTGGGGTTGGGGTTGTAGTTTCCTCCTTGTAAAAGGGATCCAAGGCCTTGAATTTGCACAGGAGGAAATGAAGCCCAGAGAGGGGAAGGGCCTTGCCCAGGGTCACACAGCGAGTCAGGACACATTCCTGGGCCTGGTCTCAGTCCCTCTCTGTCCTCTCCTGTCTGCTCCTGGCTGTCTGTCTACATATCTCTGTGTATGTCTGTCTACTCTGCCCTCCCTCTCTTTTCTCTCTCTCTCTCTGTGTCCTTTTATCTTTCCCTCCTTAATTTTGGATCTCCTTCTCTCTCTTTGTTCCTCTGTCTCCTCATCCTCTCTCTTTTTCTACGTTTCTGTCTCTCCTGTTTCTTCATCTTTGTCACTCTGTGTCTGCCCCCTTTTCTGGCTTTTCCAGGACCTCTATGTCTCTTTCCATCTCTGTCTTTCATTCTGTGTGTGTGTGTTTCCCTCCGTGTTTCTCAGTCTCTACCTGGTTCCTCTGTCTCCCCCTCACCCTGACTCTCACCTCCCCCCAATAACAATCCCTCTGTCTCTTTCTCCTCCCCGCCAGGACCTGCTGAACCCCGACCCTTCCCCTTACTGCCAGCTGGTGCAAACCCCCTGAAGAGGTCCCCCGCCAAGCCAGTGGGGAGAGGGAAAGCCCCAGGCCTCCCCTGGGGTCCTCACACCTGCAGACAAGCCACACCAGAGACCCAGCAGGACCAGGCCATCGGAGATGTGGGGCCGATGAGGTGAATTCTGCTGAAGACACAGCATGGCGTCGGGCAGGTGTCCTAGGTGGGGGACAGGAGACAGTGACAGGCCCAGGTCCTCACTCACCCTCTGAGTGTACCACCAGCCTTTAGTCTCATCCTTCCAGCAACCTGATCTGAGCCACGTGCCTGGGGAAAACACGTGCCTGCCCCCTCCTCCTCCCTTGAGATATTTGAGGGTGAAGAAGGTGTTCTCAGGCCGGCCTTCAGCCAGACCTCACAGGTGCCCACTTGGCTGAGCTCCCGACTGACTGTTGGCCCATAGTACTCCACCCCTGTTCCCTGGTTGCCTTCAGAGCCCGTTCCCCTGGGGACAAGGCAGCCCCCTACCACACATGCCCCAGAGGACAAGGCATGTGGCAGGGAGGGCTGGTTGTACAGGGCCTCTGGCCTCAGAGGACAGTCCTGGTCAGTAGCCATGGCGGCCGGACCGCTTCCTTGCTCAGGCAGATCCAGCACCTCTCAAAATTCAGTGTCTCAGCCAAATAAACAGAAATAGTCTCAGAGATATAGAGAGAAAAAAACTGAGGGTTGCTAGATGGGAGAGTGGTAGGGATGAGAGAGAAGGTGAGGGGATTAGACAGCACAAATTGGTAGCCACAATGTTGCCAAGGGGATATGAAAGACAGTTTGGGGAATATAATCAATAATGTTGTAAAGATTTTGTAGGGTGTCAGATGGGCACATGTCTTGTTAGGGAGACCACTTCATGGACGATATAGACCGTCCATGGCAAGTGCACTGTACACCTGAAGCTGAAGCTGAATAATATTGACTGTCAACTGTAATTTAATGTATATATCTATACATTATATATAATGTGTATATATATATATATATATATATGTATATATATATATATATATATAGTAGTTACGGGATGTGGAATACAGCATAGGGAATAGAATGGCATTGCAACAGTTATATACAATGTCAGAGGGGTACTAGATTGGGAGAGAGGGTTATCACTTTGTGAGGGGTGTAAATGTCTATTACATTGTTTTGTACACCTGAAACAATAAAAAAAAGTCTCTCAGAACCTGTGGCCAACTTCTTCTTGTTGCCCCCAACCCTGACTCTCACCAAGTCCTTCAGAGCAGGACCCCCTTCTCTACCCCCCCCCAAATGTGGGTCCAGTCTGGCCCTTAATTTATTCATTCGTTCAGCAATGAATAGAGTGTGTGCCATGCACAGTTCTAGATCCTGTAGCTTTGGCAGGGAACAAAGCAGACAAAAACTCCTGCTCTCCTAGAGGGACACTCTGGCGGGGGAGAGAGTCAGGAAACAAAATAACATATGTTACCATTGGATGTCGGATGGTGATAAGTGCACTGGGGGAAAATAAAGAGAGGAAGGTGGTTGGGGAGCTTTTCACCTGGAAGGTAACAATGAGCAAAGACCTGAAGGAGGAAAGGAAGGGAGCCATGTGGGGATCTGGAGGGAGAGCATCCAAGGTAGAGGGAATGGCAAGTGCAAAGGTCCTGAGGTAGGTGCACGCCAGTGTGTTCAAGGAGCAGCAAGTAGGCTAGGGTGGTGGGAGCAGAAGAAGAACTGGAGAAAGAGTAGGAGGTGAAGTCAGGGAGATGGGGAGTGGCGAGTGAGCAAGGCCATGTAAGATACTACAAAGACTGTGACTTTTGCTCTGGGAGCTGAAAAAAAAAAAAAAGACTGGGTAGTAGGCTGAATAATGGCTCCTCAAAGATATCTATGAGATCAGACAATTAAGATCGCGAACTCATCCTAGAAAAAGTGCTACATACCTCATTGCTGAATATCACTATGATCACCTTCGAAGTACTCCCCTTGAGAAGCTATGCACCTATGCCAGCGTGCTCAGTCCACCCCTCAAAGCAATTTTGGAACTCTTTTTCTGGAATGGCCATCAGAGCTGTCATCATATTATTCTTGATGTCCTAAATATCATCAAAATGTCTTCCTTTCAATATTTTCTTTATCTTCGGGTAAAGAAAGAAGTCATTGGGGGCCAGATCAGGTGAGTAGAGAGGGAATTCCAATAGTTATCTGTTTACTGGCTAAAAACTCCCTCACAGACAGTGCCGTGTGAGCTGGTGCATTGTTGTGATGCAAGAGCCATGAATTGTTGGTGAAAAGTTCAGGTCGTCTAACTTTTTCACGCAGCCTTTTCAGCACTTCCAAATAGTAAACTTGGTTAACTGTTTGGTAGTTGGTACAAATTCATAATGAATAATCTCTCTGATATCAAAAAAGGTTAGCAACAAGTTCAGGAACTTAATTGTCAGATCTTGTATGTCTTAATCCCGTATGAATGTTACCTTATTTGGCAAAAGGGACTTTGCTTTGTGTTAAGTTAATGATCCTGAGATGGGGACATTATCCTGGATTACCCACTAGGCCCTAAATGTAATCACAAGGATCTTTATAAGAGGGTCACAGGAGGAATGAGAGTCTGAGAAGCAGCTGTGACAACGAAGGAAGCAGAGATTAGAGTGACACACTTTGAAGATGGAGAGAGAGGCCAGAAGCCAAGGTAGCACACAGAGTCAGAGTGACTTGATGTGAGAAAGACTCCACCGGCCCTTGCTGGCTTTGGAGATGAGAAAATGCCATGAGCAGAAGACTCGAAAGTTGGAAAAGGCAAGAAAACAGATTCTCCCCTAGAACCTCCAGAAAGAAACACAGCCCTGCCGATGCCTTGATTTTTGGCTCAGTGGGACCCATTTTGGACTTCTGCTCCAGAGCTGTAAGAGGATAAATTCCTATTGTTTTAAGCCATTAAATTTGTGGGAAGTTATAATAGCAACATCAGGGAACTAATATAGAGGATGAGGAAGAATTCACAGGAAGGGAAGTTGCACTTCCTGTGGCCCAGCCTGCTAATACTCCCTTGAAGGACTCTCATCCCCAGACTTCTTAGGACACTCAATGCCTGGGCCTTTGACTTTCTGCTTACTGAGAAGGTCAACCAGGTCAGCCACATGGGCAGGGCTGAGCCCAACTCTGGTTGCTAGAGTTCAGGGTATGGGAGGACCCTGTTCAAAACTGGCCTCAGACGAGGAGAACACACGTGCCTGCTTCCTCTCCTCTATACCAGCAACGGCTTGTCAAACCCCAATGTTTGTTCTCTCCTTTCTTCAGTAATAGGGTTTTTAACTAAGCGTATGGCTGGTGAGCATAAAAACTACATTTCCCAGCTTCCCTTGCAGCTAGTTGTGGCCATGTGACTAATTCCAAGCTAATGGAATGTGAGCAGAGGTGATATACACAATCCTCAGGTCATGCCCACCAAGGGAGAGGATCCCCCTTTCTCGTTGTTCACTTAGGCTGGAGAAAAGATGTGGTGGTAATTGCCACCAGGGATCATGTGGACAAGGACAGTGCAGAGCCCAGGGAGAGAGAGTCTGAACCCGGACAACAATGTGGACAGAGCTACCATGCCAGGTTAGCTAGTTACGTGAGAGAGAAAGACTCTTCTCTTATTGAAACTCCCATTACTTAGGGATTCTATTACACCTAGCTCCTTCTGAATCCCAACGAATACACACACACCTTGCTCTAAGATGGCAGCGTTTCCAAGAGTAAACTCTCTGAGACTTACTGCCTGCCTTGCAGCTCACTTCATACCTGCTGTTATAGACTGAATCATGTCCTTCCAAATGTGTATGTTCCAGCCTTGTCCCCCAGTGCGACTGTATTTGGAGATAAAACCTTTAAAGAGATCATTAAGGTTAAATGAGGTCATGGGATGGGGCCCTAATCAAATAGGACTGATATCCTTATAAGAAGAGAAAGAGGGCCGGCAGAGTGGCGCGTTGGTTAAGAGCTGGCTTGGGACACCATCGGGCCCCGGTTCGGATCCCACATATGAGGGCCAGTGACACTGCCCTCCACAGCTAAGATGCTGAACAACAGCTCAACCTGGAGCTGGGCTGCCATGAGTCGCGGGCGACGGCATAGGCTGCAGCCCCTGCTACAGTGGGTTGCCATGGGCTACCATGTGTAGCCAGCGGCCAGCAGCCACCGTGAGCAGCCGTCCAGAAGCCGGTGACCGATCTGCCTCACCCGGGGAGAGCGCAATGATAATACCAACACGGGCCAGTGAAATGACGTCCTCCACAGCTAGACTGAAGAACAAAGGACAGCAACTTGTCTGTTCCCCTTCCCCGATTCCCCAACGCTGTTCCCATCCCCCACAATTCCCCAATAAAATCTTTAAAAAAAAAGAAGAAGAAGAAGAAGAGAAAGAGACTTTAGGGATCTACATGCATGGAGAAAAGGTCATGAGAGGACACAACAAGGAGGTGGCTGTCTGCAAGCCAAGGAGACAGGCCTCAGGAGAAACCAACCCTGCTGACACCTGGACCTTGGACCGCCGGCCTTCAGCGCTGTGAGAAAATAAATGTCTGTTGTTTCATTACCAAGTCTGTGGTGTTTGCTATAGTAGCCCTAGAAGACTAGTACAGGGTCTCAGGAAATAGGGTACCAAAAGGGTCTTTTTTCTTTATCATTGCAAAACCAGAATTAATTATAATTATAATAGCAGCTCCAGTGAATAAGCCAGGCCTTCGTGCCTTTACAGTTTGAGTTTCTTGAGTTCTCAGAATAGCCTTGGGAGGCTGGGACTATTATCTCCCCATTTTGCAGATGGAGAAATTGAGGCTCAGAGAGATGAAGTGACTATCCCAAGGTCACACACCGATATAAGGAAAGACCAGTGTTGCAGCCAGGGTGAGCTGGGTTATGCTGCAGTAACAACCCCACAATCTCCACGTCGATACTTTGTTCATTCATCAAGTCAACATTTATTGAGCACCTGATGTGTACAGCTGTTCTAGGATCTGAGGAGACAGACGTGAACAAAACACACAGAGATCCTTGTCCTTGGAGAGCTGACAGCAAAGCATCAAATGTGATGTCCACTACCAGGGGGAATGATGTTGTGAGAGAAAATGAATCAGGTGTGAAGAAAGCTGAGGTACTGGAGTCAGGGAACCCCCCAGGCGTCTGGTTTGTGCAAGGGGAGAGCCAGGAACAGTGATGGAATTCACACTGCAAGAGGGCCAGGTTTGCAAGAAATGAAGACACATGCCCACACAAAAACTTGTACCCGAATGTTCCCAGCAACATTATCCATAATAGCCAAAAAGCTAAAAAGAGCCCAAATGTCCATCAGCAGATGAATGGATAAGCCAAATATGGTAGGTCCAGACCATGAAAAATTATTCGGCCATAAAAAAGAATGAAATATTGATCTGTGCTACAACATGGATAATGCTTGAGAACATTATGTTAAGAGAAAGAAGCCAGAAACAAAAGACCACGTATGGTAGGATTCCATTTATATGAATTGTCTAGAATTGGCAAGCTCAGAGAGACAGAAAGCAGATTCGTGGTTGCCAGGAGCTGGGAGGGAGAGGGGAAATGTAAAGGGACTGCTAATGGATACAGGGTTTCTTTTGGGGGTGATGGAAATGTTCCAAAATTGATTGTGATGGTGGTGGCACAACCCTATGAATATACTAAAAACACTGAACTGTGCACTTAGAATAGGTGAATTGTATGGTATGTTAATTATATCTCAATAAAATTTTTTTAAATGAGAAAAAACAAGGCAGGGTTTGGGAGGCCAGTCTTGAGTTCAGTAGCACGTGTTGGCAGGAGAAGGCAGCTGGAGACCTGGGTCGGGGGTGTGGGATTAGGGACAGTGAACGTGGGTGCACCCTGCCGCACGGTCGCCTCGGAAGTGTCATTTTGTGTCACTGGTTGGAGTTTGGACTTATTGAGTCTGTCCTTGTTGCCACTTACAGGCAGGATGGGAGTCGCTGTGGAGCCAGGAGGGGGCAGCAGAGGACTGTGCAGACCTACGGACAGGGGCCCTGACTGTGTGACGCCCCCTCTCCAAGCTCCTACCCCCAGCCTCTGCGCCTTTCTTTACCTTTCTGGGCACACAGAGAGGCCACCCAGCTGCCCAGGCCCGGAACATGGGTGCTCCCCTCCCTCAGTTTCACTGGGGCAAGCAATGGAGCCTGCCACCTAGGTCTCCTGAGCTTGGTGTTCCCTGGTTTCTGCAGCCTAGTCCTGGGCCAGGCTGTTTCTCCTCACACCCTTCCACCACAAGACAGTCCAAGGGATCTTCCTCAAGCCCAAACTCGACATTGTCCCTCCCTGCTCAGAACCATCCATGGCTCCCCAGTACCCGTAAAGTCCAGGCTTCTCACTGCAACCTGCAGCTCCCTGTGAGGTATGGGCCCCTCAGCCTCACCTCTCAGCACCTCCTGCCCCTCACCCCCACCCTATGGTCTATGGTCCACCAGATTGAACTTCTTCCAGCCGTTGCACATTCTGTTCCCTCTGCCTGGAGCATGTCCACATTCATCCTCTAGGTCTCAGCTCAGACACCTCTTCCTCCAGGAAGCCCTCCCTGACCTCAGCCCTGCCTACTCTGGCTTGTTATTACTTGGAGATGGGTTTGTCTCCCTGCTGGAAGGTGAGCCCCTGGAGGGCAGGGCCGGGGCTGTCTCAGTCACCAGTGGGTCCCAACATCGCCCAGCATGGGGCAGGCACAGGGCAGGGGTTCAAGGAATGTATGTGAACTAAGTGAATGTGTATGGATTCTCATTATTTAGATCCTTCCCTTCCATTCATAGCGGTCTCCATTGATTCACTGACAAACATTTATTGAGCAGCTACTGTATACCACACTCTGTTGAATGAACTAAACTGGACACCAGAGACATGAAGATAAACTAGACCAGCTCCTGCTCTCAGGAAGCTTGCTGTCTAGTGGGGGAAGCAATGTGGAATCCAATGTAATAATCATTAATAATAAGCATTTATTGGGCACTTACTACGAGGGTATAAACCATGTGGTATGCTAAGTGCTTTACATTTATTAACTTATTTTAGTCTTGCAATAGTTTTTTGAGGGAAGAGCTATGATTATCCCTGTTTCACAGATGAGGAAACTGAGTCAGGTCACACAGGATGTAAATAGACTAAAGTGTTGGGATCTGTGTGTCCAAGCAGGGGGCACCGAGGAGGTTTTAACCCTGAGGTGGCGTCACTGATGGTGGTATTTCAGCGACATGCTGAAGTGTTTGAGGGTGAAGCGTTTGGCGCAAATAGGAACAGACTCATGTCCCTGGCTGGCACCAGGAGGCTCCAAGCTTCCTCGCTGTGCCCACCCAAGCTCTGCCCACCAGAGGTCACTGCCTGCCGCCGCCACCCCCTCCCTCTGAGTCTCAAAGCACCACTAGATTCTCAGGGCTGTGGCTCCTTGTTTTGTAAATGAGGAAATGGCTGCATGGGGAAGGAAGTGGGCTGGGCCGTGACCAAGAGTGATTATGATTCATGGGGAAAACCCTTCCCTCCCTAATCCAAACCCTTTGTGAACAAAAGGGCATTGCCCTCCCAAAGAGTCTCTGGGTCAGCTGGTATAGGTAAACTGGGAGCAGAAGGGTAGTCATTGATGAGGGTGCAGGCTTCTTCCTGTACCTGGGGGAGGAGGTGAGTCTAGATTGAGGTATTTGTTGTACTCACTGGGGTTCCACGGGAGATTTCGTTTGAGGAAAGCAGTCTACCGCTGAAGCAAGAATTTCAAAATATTGAACCGGTTTTGGGGATCCTGGCATGAGGAAACTTTCCAGGGTGATAAAAGTGTTCTAAAGCTAGATTTAGGTGATGGCTGCCCAAGGTGAATTTTCTAGGCTGGAAATTATGCCCCAGTAAAGCTGATTAAGGGGTTATGACATTTATGAAACAAGTGAAAGCTTGAACACTGAACTGGGTAATTTGAAGATACTAAGGAATTGTTCATTTTCTTCTTCCTTTTTATGTGAAATAATGGCATTGTGAGTGTTTTGAGGGGGTTTGTTTGTTTGTTTAATGAGGCCTTATCTTTTAGAGATCCAGGCTGAAGTGTCAATGAATAAAATAATATAATGGCTGGAATTTGCTTTAAAATAATATGGGGGAGGGGCATGGGTGGAGAAAGAGAGACAAGATACTCCCTCTATAACCACCATATCCGTCTGTCCCCGTGGTTCCTTTCCCTCACTCAGCTCCAGCCATATCAGCCTCCTTGCTATCCTCACACTTATCAAAGACCTTCCTGCCTCAGGGCCTTTGCACTTGCTGTGTCTTCTGCCAAAACCACTCTTCCCTGAGACATTCAGGTCTCCCTTCAAACATCATCTCCTCAGAAAGGTCCTCCCCGATTTCCCTAGCGAAAAGAGCAACCCGAGTCACTCCCTATCCTCTTGCCCTATTTTATTTTTTATAGCACTTATCTCTCCCTGATTTGATATGCTATATCAGTTGTTTAATTATTGCCCACCTCCCTCCAATAGGATTTGGTCCCTTAAGGGAAGGGATGTTGCCTGTCCAACCACAGCCTGGCAGATAGTCAGTGCTCAATAAATATGTGTTCAATGATTGAATGACTTGGAAAACCCCAGGTGAGGGAGGTGAGACAGGAAACGGGAGGGGAGGGGGGAAGGGACGATATCCACACAAAGGGGACAGCCTGGGCACAAGTCTCAGGCTTGCTCATGCAGTCCACGGTCCCCTCTTGCACAGTAGCCTGGGTGTTTTTTCTGGGGTGAGGAATTAAGGGGACATGGGGTCCTTTATCTCCAAAAACAGCCTCCCCAGGGCCAAGCCCAGACCTTGCCAGCTGGCACAGGAAGCCACACCCTGAGATCAGATCCATGAGTAAATATTGCAGCACCCTCAGCCTCGCCCTGGCGAGATAAGGGGAAGAGGGGGGCTCAGAAACCTGCTAGCCAACCCCTCAGCTTCAAGGTCTCTGGCCAGGGAGGACAGGACAAGGGTTCTGCCACCACCGCTGTTTCCATCTAACAAATATAGATTAAGTCAGTGGTGGGTGGGGACTCATCCAGGAGAACAAATGAGGAGGCTCTAGGCAGCCTCCTGCTCCCTAAGGAACTAATGATGTGGCTACTGAGATAAGAGGGCTGGAAGTGGGGGGAGGGAGCTGATAAAACAGAGTCAGAGAACCGTGTCCCCAGCTGGCTATGTGGAGAAGATAAGACTTGCCCACTCCAACCTCCTGAAGCAATGGCCCTGAGCCTCAGTTTCCTTGTCTGCAAGGTGGGCTCCAGGCTCACTGGCCTCACACTCACCAAAATGCTCCTGCCTCAGGGCCTTTGCACTTGCTGTTTCCTTTGCCTGGAATGCTCTTCCCCCAGAATCAGCATGGCTTCCTTCTTGAGTCTGAAGAGAGAGTGAAGATAGGGAATATATAAAATGGAGTTATTTTAACCAAGCTGCTAAAATTATTAACACTATGAAAGTTGAGGCATGAGAAGACTCCATTCTTGTTCTAACTAGCCTGGAACTTAAACTGTTTTGAACTTTGCAGTCCTGCATCGGTGCCTGGATGTGCATCTGGGCCTCCAGGTAGCCCTCTAATTATCCCCTGAAGGATTCACATATGGGGGCCACCCGCCACCCATTATCCAGACCACCAGAACGTGACCAGACCTCCTGGCACCCACCTCCGGACGGCCTGACATCTGACTACTAACTGTCCTGGACCAACCCTAGGGCTAAGAATGCAGGACTGATCCTTCTCACAGATGCACTTTTTGGTATAAGAGCTTTTAACTTTTCTTCCTTTCTTCTTCAGAACACTTCTGGGCTTTTACCTAGCTATGTTTCCAGTTTGAAAACTCCAAGACCCTTGAATAAATCTCTATCATTTGTTTCTAGCACAACCTCCAGCCTCTTTTTGAGTTTGTTCAAGTCTCCACTGTCACCTTCTGCAATGTCTTCTCATTGCCCTACATGAACCAGTGCCCCAGCCACCTCCATCCCCTCCCCCTGCTTGATTTTTCTTCATAGTATTCTCTCCACCTGATAGAATATTATGTGTATTTGTGTTTGTCTATTGACTGTGTCCCCAAACCAAAGATCAGCTCTGCAGAGCAGGGATTGCTGTCTGTCTTATTCAAGGCTGTAACCGGTGCCTAGCAGAGCAGCCAGCACAGAGTAGGTGTTCAATGAATGTTTGTTGAGTGGTGAATGAACAATAATGTCCACGTGCACCAAGTGCCCTCTCTGGGGCAGGCCCAGCACAGAGCCCTCCATACCTCTGATCTCCTCCACCCTCAGAGGACTCCTAGGGAAGTCAGTGTCATGATCACCCACCACCCACTTCTCAGAGAGGCAGAGGACCCTGCCCAAGGTTGCCTGCTCTACTTTCTGCCCAGCTCTGGGCCTGGCACATAGTAGGTGCCCAAGAAACTGCAGCTATCTGTTAGACCAGGGATCTAGGTCGTGTCCAGGAGAGCCAGAGGAGGGACCAGGGAGGTGGGGCAGGGGCGCGGACAGCAGAGAAGGGTCGGTGTGACGCTATGGGTGGTTAGGGAGCCATGGCAGAGTCTGGATATGAGCCGGGTTCTGCCCTCAGCCTCTCAGAGCCACAGTCCTCAGCCAAATCACCAGAAACCTGGGCCTCCCTGGAGACTAGTCTTTCTCTGTGTCATCCACACCTAGTATCCGGTTCCACAAACACTCTCTAAGCCCCTGCTCTGTGCCCAACCCTGGGCTGGACAGTACTGGGGAAACGGTGGCGACCACAACAGCCCTGGCCCTGCCTTCCCAGGACTTACGGCCCAGTCTGGGAGACAAACCTCTCCCTCTGACAGTGAGAACCCAGGAGGCTCAGAGCTGGGAATGGGGATCCCAGGACACACCTAACCCAGCCTGAGGGTCCAGGAGGTCTTCCTGGAGGAGGAGTTGTTGGGCAGACGATGAAACAGAGCAAAGGGAAGCAGTGGGGGGTATGCTGGGTGGAGAGAGCGCAAGTGAGACAGGATAACTGGAGCAGAGAGTTCCAGAAGGAAGGGGTGTCCCATGAGACTGGGACACATGGGCCATGGCGAGGACCTGGGCTTTCTCCTGAGGGCACTGGGGAGCCATCGTAGTTCTGAGCACCATGGGGGAGGGCAGAGACCAGGGAGGAGTTGGGAGGTGAAGCCAGACAAGGAACAGGGGGTGCCTGGACCAGGGCAAGGAGCACAGGGAGGGAGAGAAAAGCACCTATGGAAGGAATATTTAGGAGGCAGGCACCATAGGGTACAGTGTGCTGGGGATGGGAGGGAGCGTCGGGGATGAGGCCTGGGTCTACCTGTCCCAATGACAGAGGACGGTGGCGCCATTCCTGATAAGAAGACAGGGAGAAGGAGCAGATCTGGAGAAGATGCCAAGGTCAGTTGGGGACGAGGTGAGCGAGAGGTGCCCAGGGACATCCGTGGGAGACATCCTGAATGACACCGGGACCAAGTTCCAGGGCTCAGGGGAGGGGGCTGGGCCAGGACAGAGGAGGGTGAAGTGAGGTCACAGGAGGGATGAGGGGAGCAGTAGGCTCCAGGTCACCCGCACCTCTCCCTCCCTCCCTCATCAGAGCCCTGCCCAGCAAGGGCAGCTCAGGACACAATGCTGGAGGAACAAACCAGGACAGGCGAGCCGCACGTATGGCCCCCTGCCCAGAAGCTGGGGCCTTGGAGGGACCAGGACCCAGAAGCCATCAAGGCATCGATAATAACATGTCTGTCAGGAATGTTCTTCCCCTAGGTGTCCCCCCCCCTCCCCAGCCCCCATGGCCTCTGCCCAGCATCACCTTCCCATAGACACCCTCCCTGATCCCCTCCCCTGCCCTCTATTTAAAAATTGCAAACCCCCTTCCTGGCTTTATCTCTCCAAACAACACTTATCTCCATCTGGCGTGAAAAAGATTTTACATTTTATTTGTTTACCCCCCACCCCACCCCCCAAATATCAGCCCACAAGGGCAGGAACTTTATGTACCAGTGTCTAGAACAGTGCCTGGCAGAAAGGAGATGTTCATTCAAAATTTGCTGAGTAAATGAATAAGTGATTTATGGAGCGTTTGCTCTGTGCTGGGCATTGCTCTAAGTACTTCACACGTTTGCTTGCTTAATCCTCGCACTAGCCCTTTGAGGTGGACACGATCATCATTCCCATTTTACAGATGAGGAAACTGAGGCCCAGGGGGCTCCATACCTGCCCAGGGTCATGGAGGTAGGGGACAGTGGACCCAGGCCTGCACTTTTAATAACAGTCACACCACCCAGACCTTGTGTTTGGGGCCCAGCCCTGCCAGGCACTGGCTGAATTCCTAACAGGTAGCATCTTGTTCACTGCTCTCAACAAACCGGCCCATTTCTCAGCCCTGTGCAGGAGGAGGCCAACAAGAAGCAGCGCCCCAAAGAAAGTGTGCAGCCACACAGCCTCCTGCCGTTTTGTGGAGCTTTGGAAACAGTGCAAGGTTCAAGCCCCCTCTCCCTGCAAGAAATTGGGCAAGTCAGGGCCCTTGCTCAGTACCTCAGTTTCCCCATCTATAAATGAATGGGGGCTATAACAGTGCCCACTTCACAGGACATCCACTAAGATGACAGTTGAAGGTCACCCACAGCAGTGGGGCTGGGAAAACAGCAGCCGCTGTTGATTGGTTGTATTCATCAGTGACCCCCAAGCTCACCAGGGAGGCCAAGGCCTGGGTCATGGGTAAGAACTGCCCTAAAATCTTCCCCCGCCCTGCCCCCCCAGCGACCTGGTTCTTCTCCTGGTACCAAACCAGGGCCCTCGGCACAAAGAAGGTTAGGCAGTGCCCCAGGAGGCCTGGCCAGGTCGTGGCCCCTGGCCCGTTCCTGCCACGCCTGCTGTGGTACCCAAACGGGGCCCCAGATCCTCGGTGACTCGATCCCTCCAAATTCAGGTGATCTCCCCCGGCTCCAAATCACCGAACCCTCCCAGGTCCGGCACCAGACGGAGCCAAGCCCCAACCAGGAAGGGCCTCGGAGCATTGGGACGCCAACGCCGCTGTCTCCAAGACCCGGGTTTGGGGCGAAAGATGGCGCTGACCGGGTACAGCTGGCTCCTCCTCAGCGGTGAGCGAGAATGGCGCCCCCAGAACCTCAGCCCCCCATGGCCTCAGGGAAGGGAGAGGATCCCCAGCTGGGAGAGGGAGGGTGTGCGCAGAAATCTAGCATACTGGGTAGGGAGGGCGATTCGGCTTCATGCAGGCACAGTTTGCTCCTCCAAGAGGCCCCAGCATGGGCAGGCTGGGCACAGCCACCCAGAGATGTTGGCAGGGTGGACTTTGGAGATTTCTAAGACTGGAGCACGAACTTGGGCAAGTAAGCCACTGTTACTCCTTCATTCACATGGCAAACCCTTACTAAGCTGTGGAAGCTTAACTAGGGTGAGTTCTAACCAGCAGCTCTGCCCCTCCCTGAGCTGAGGAGGTGGCTTTGGGCAGCTGCCTTGCCCTTCTCAGCCTCAGTTTCCTCATCTATGAAATGGGCCTAGCTCACAGGGTAGTTGGAAGGTCATCATAAGCAGTATTACTAGTGCATATGGTGTGCCCGGAGCTGTTCTAAATGCTTTCCATGGGTTAACAACCACCCTATGAAGAAGGCCCACTCATGATCCCCTACTTCATAGATGAGAAACCTGAGGCTCAGAGAAGTAAAGTCACTGGCCGGTGCCACACAGCCAGAAAGTGGCAGGGCTGAGTGCTAGACTCAGAGCCCTCACTCCTAGCCATGCTCTATCAGCCTGGAAAGTACCAGAAACCAGGCTTGGCATGTGAGTAGTTCTTACGTGAGAACTGCCATGGCCACCCATTTTCAGGGAACCACACACAATTCAAACCCAAGCAGCCCTGACCAGCTAGTCAGGTTTGGGGTTTATCTGTTGGGTTGAAAGAAAAGGGGTGGGGTATATTAATTAAGGAGAAGCAGAGGAAGAGCACTAGACTGGGAGTCATGGCCAAGAGACTGGATGAGCCAACTTGATCTTGTAAGACTCAGTTTGGTGACTCTCACAGTGGGGAAAAACCCTCTCGGTCCCATGGGATTTCATGGTCCCATAGGCTGAGCCTGGACTATGCGCTTGCTATGTGCAAGGTCCTATGCTAGATCCTTGGCACAGCTCATCAAATTCAATCCTCAGAGCACACACACACCCTCCCCAAGACTGAGGTTCTGCACCTGGCTAGCATTTATTGAGCACTTACTATATACCAGGAACACATATGCCAGGAGCCCGGATCTCCTCCTCCGTCAACTGGGGGGACCAGCCAAGCCTGCCTCATCTGACCCATCTGGCTCCTTTTCCCTAGCCACGTTCCTGAGCGCAGGGGCCGAGATCTCTATCACCCCCGAGCCTGACCAGCCAGCTGAAGGGGACAACATCACACTGGCTGTCCATGGGCTTTCGGGGGAGCTGCTTGCCTACAACTGGTATGCAGGGCCCACGCTCAGCCTGACTTACCTGGTGGCCAGCTACATCGTGAGCACAGGCGATGAGACCCCTGGCCCAGCCCACACGGGGCGGGAGGCTGTGCGCCCCGATGGCAGCCTGGACATCCGGGGCGCCCTGCTTGGGCACTCGGGCACCTACATCCTGCAGACTCTCAACAGGCAGTTACAGACGGAGGTGGGCTACGGACACTTGCAGGTCTATGGTGAGACACCTCCCAGACACCCCTGTTCCCCAGCCACAACTTCCTACCTCCTTCCCAATCCCTCTTAAAAAAAAAAAAAGGAAAAAAAAACTCTAAAAAATCTTAAAACCATTTTTAAAAAAGACCTAAAATAACGTTAGAATGCTCACCTCCTTCAGGATGGCTTCCAGGATTGGACCTGACTCCTATCCCATTCTTTGCCCCTCTGGTTGGGGGTACAGGGGCACCACCAGGATGCCCCTGGCCTGGGGAAGGGGAGACCCCGGGAGCAGGCGGTGCCTGGCCCCCTCCCCCTCTGTCTCTTGCCCCACAGAGATCCTGGCCCCGCCTGTGGTCCTGGCCAACACCACAGAGTTGGTGGAACGCCGAGACACCCTGCGCCTGATCTGCAGCAGCCCCAGCCCCGCTGAGGTCCGCTGGTTCTTCAACGGCGAGGCCCTGCCCATCGACATCCGCCTCGGCCTGTCCCCGGACGGCCGGGTGCTGACCCGGCATGGCATCCGCAGGGAAGAGGCAGGAGCCTACCAGTGTGAGGTCTGGAACCCGGTCAGTGTCAGCCGCAGCGAGCCCATCAACCTGACCGTGTACTGTGAGTCCTCCTGGCCCCAGAGATACCCAATGCCCAAACCTCATAAATGGGGAAACTGAGGCCAACAGAAGGTGCCCAAGGGCACACAGTGTGTCAGTAGGTGAGCTGGGGTTAGGAACCAGGGAACCCTCCAAAAATGCACTTGACCCATCTCCTAAGAATTAACAACACCTTTGAAATTGAATAATCCACCAGTTTGAAGCAGTACCTGCACGTAGGGACACAGGAGTGGTTGGTTTTGAAAGGGAGGCAGGACGTGAGTGGTGAAACGGGAGGGGAGATAAAATAAAAACACTACCAAAGCATGGAGTCGTTGCCAGGGGCAGATGATACACTGTGCGGAATCCGGGGGAAATAAATCACTGAGGTAATCAAAGACCGGTGACGTAGAAAAACTTAGAGCCTAGAATCCTGCACCAGGGAATCCTGGATTTAAGAAGCACTGAATTCTAGACTCTGAGGATCCTAGAAACTCTAGAAACAGAGATTCTTAGACTCTTAGAACCTGATTCTAAAACCTTAGAGCAACCCAATCTTAGAATCTTAGAAACATAGATCTAGAATCTTAGAATCCTAGAACCTGAAATGTCCCTTTTGGAGCCTTAGAATTCTAAATTCTTAGAATGGCTTATCAGAAACCAATCATTTAGACTTCTTTCACTTATTTTTTAATAGAGCCATAGATTTCAAAAATATCTTGAAATTTTGTCTGGCTCAACACCCTCTTTTTACAGAAGACAAACTGAGATCCCCTGAGAGGGAAAGTGACTCTCAAGATCCTAAAGCAAGTTAGAGATCCATGTGGGTGTCGAAAAGGCCACAGCTCTATTTCCCTCTACTAGGCCCTGATACTCCTAGGGGCCCAGCCTGGTGGAGAGAGAGCCAGGGGTGCCCACCTCTCCTCCCCTCTCCCTCTACTGCCCCGTTTCTCTCCCTCCTACCCCCACAGTTGGCCCGGAACGTGTGGCTATCATCCACGATTCCACCACCCGCACGGGCTGCACCATCAAAGTAGACTTCAACACGTCTCTCACCCTGTGGTGCGTGTCCCGGTCCTGCCCAGAGCCTGAGTATGTGTGGGCCTTCAATGGGCGGGCCCTAAAGAATGGTCAAGATTACCTCAACATCAGTAGCATGACAGCGGCCCAGGAGGGCACCTACACGTGTATTGCTAAGAACCCCAAGACCCTGCTGTCTGGATCAGCCTCAGTGGTGGTCAAGCTGTCAGGTGAGTCGGCCCCGGCTGACCCTCGCCCCCTCCCCTTGGATACCCAGTTGGACTGTGAAGGTTTGGCTGTTCCACCAACAGTTAGACCACCATTTGCCCAGCACATGATTTGAAAGGGAGAGATTCTCAACCCATTTGTTGGGTTGTCATTTGTTCTCATTTGTTGGCCAAGTGACAAAGTGGCATATCAGATGGACTTCTCTTCATCCAGGTGACAAAAAAAGACACTCCATACCTTGTCACCTGGAAAACAAACAACAAACACGATTCTCTTCCTGGAGGGGTGGCAGTGAGAAAAAATGGGTCATATGTCCCTTATTGTGCAGTGGCAGAGTGGGAAAACATTCAGATGTCTCTTTATGTGGGTGCCCCTGTTCTAAATTCAGCCACTAGCTGCTTAGGGGCTTGACCCACTCCCGGCCAACCAGACAGCTGAATTTCTTGGTAGCCAACTCGATTACCCATTTGTCTGGCCCGGATGACAGTGTGTACACGCACACGCACACGCGCGCACACACACATGCACACATACACACATGGAAAATCACAGCCAATTGTTGGCAAATGGAAAAACACAGCTGGGGTGGCATTGTCTTATTCCTGTCCTTAAACAACCCAGGGGCTGGGGGCAGTACAGACACAGCTGGTGTTTTTTCAGAGCCATTAGGATCCTCAGGGGACATTTTCTCATTCCCTGGGGATGGCGGCTTTAAACATAAGGGTCTGATTACTTCCACCTTGGTTCCTTCCCAAGTGGCCACCATCCCCTGGGGACAGTAGGAACAGTCCTTCCCCTCCTCCCACCCCCCTCCCTCCTACTAACAGGCTGGGTCTCATCCAAAGGGTGGATCCTCTTTTACCCAAAGCAGAAATGACATCCCTAGAGGTAAGTGCCCCTCCTGCCCCACCCCACCTGGGGCCCTGGCAGCTGGTATTGGCAGGAGACTGGGGTAGACCAGATGACCGCAAGTGCTACCCTCCCCCCCCAAGCCCTGCCCATACAGGTCAAGATGGGGGGTATCCAAGGTGTGCAGGTATGTTCAGGGAATGGGTACAGGGACCCCAAAGGCCTCCTGAACTGTCAGCAACTGTGTGGCCAGTGCCAGGAAAGAGACAGAGGAAAGGGTGACATCACCTCTCCCCTACCTGGGGGAGACTCTGATCTGATGGAGGAGACATGGTCTCTGCCCTTAAAGAGATGGTCCTGGAACAGGGAAGCGTGGCCTCCTCATTCAAGGAGCTGCTAGTCAGAGAGAAGAGGCAATGCCGCATACTCCATGGACTTCCAAGCAATGATGGAGGAGACATAACACCCACCCTCAATGAGCTTCCATCAGATGGAGGAGACACAGTCCATACTTAGGGAGATTTTCTATTCTGATGGGGGAAACATGGTCTTTAGGAGACATGGCCTTTTTTATTTAATTTTTTTAGAATTCCTAGTCTGATGGGAGAGACACAGTTCCCACCTTTGGGGTACTCCCAATCTGATGGGGGAGTACAGGCCTCCCATGTTCTAGGAATTTCCAGTATGATGGGATAAACATGCCCCCATCTAACTTCTGGGGTCCCCAGCCTGATCAGAAAGATCCAACCCAATAATCTGGAATTTGCAATCTGATGGAGGAGACATGGCCTCCCACCCTCTGGAACCATTCACCCTGTTGAGAAAATATAGCCCCCACATTCTGAGGTCTCCCAGTCTGACAGAAGAGACATGACCTGGGGTACAGAACTTCCAATTATCTGATGGGGGAGACACGGTCCTCCATATTCTAGAATTTCCAATCAGATAGGGGAGACATGGCCCCTATAATTTGGGAATTTCCAATCTGATGGAGGAGACATTACTTGACTCTCTAGGGTTTTGCAGTTTAATGGGAGAGATACCCCCCCAAAGGCTGGAAATTCCTAGTTTAATGGAGGAGAGATGGCCCCCACCCCCTGGAGCCTCCCAGTCTGATGGGGGAAGGCATATAAAACCCACTGCCACTACCACACAAATTACCTCCTTCCTCTGTCTCCTTCCCAGAACGCTGCATGAGGGAGCGCCAGCCAGCTGGGGGGAAGCATAGATGAGCCAGCTTGGAGTGGAAAGGGAACACTATGCCCAAAGCAGACCCAGTTGACCCAGAACCCCTCACTTTTTTCCTAGCTGCAGTAGTCGCCATGTCTATCGTGCCTGTCCCCACGAAACCAACAGAGGGCCAGGACGTGACACTGACTGTACAAGGCTACCCCAAGGATCTGCTGGTCTACGCCTGGTACCGTGGGCCTGCCTCTGAGCCCAACCGGCTGCTCAGCCAACTGCCCTCAGGGAATTGGATCGCAGGCCCCGCGCACACAGGCCGGGAGGTGGGCTTCGCCAACTGCTCGCTGCTGGTGCAGAAGCTGAACCTCACAGACGCCGGCCGCTACACACTCAAGACTGTCACACTGCAGGGCAAGACTGAGACGCTGGAACTGGAGCTGCAGGTGGCCCGTGAGTGTGCGGGAGGGGTTGGAGGGTGCCTCTTTTCAGACAGCGGCTCCCGAAAGGAGACTTTGATTCCTCCATAAGGCTGGGGGATACAGATCAAGCATGGATATGCCTCTCCATCAGACTGCAAGAAGGAACCTTGTCTCCTCCATCTGACTTGGCAGTCCCCAAATGGGGCTCTTGCCTCTTCTGTCAAACTGACGATCTAGACCAAGGATAGATAGTCCTCCTCTATAAGACTGAGGGCTACTAAAGGGGGCTTCTATGTCTTCTCTCTCATATAAGAGATACACCAGACTGAAAGTTTTAAAAAGGGGACATATTTTCCCTTTTAAAGGAGGGCATCTATTTCCCCACAAATGAGTGGACCCTAAACAGGAGATATTGTTTCTACTACCCAATTGGGAAAATGGGCTGATGATGGGAGTTTACCTCCCCCATCAGACTATAGATATAGGGTGAGGGTGGACCATGCCTCCCTCTGCAGACTGTCATCCTAGACGATGGGGACCATGTCTCATCCTTTTCATTACAGTTAAGAATGACGACAGAATTTCTCCCATCTGAGGATGGAATTTATCTCTCAAACTACTCCATTAGGATGGAGATTTCTAGGTCTTAGGAACTGTGTCTCCTCTATCACACTGGGAGTTCCCAGTAGTCAGAAACAATGTCTCCTCCATCAGACTGGGAATTCCCAGATGTTGGGGACCGTGTCTCCCCATCAGACTTGGAGTCCCCAGAAGTCAGGAACAATGTCTCCTCCATCAGACTGGGAGCTCCCAGAGTCAGGG
>NW_017732014.1:817140-843140 GCF_001890085.2 Hipposideros armiger
CCGTGTCTCCTCCATCAGACTGGGAGCTCCCAGTGTCAGGAGCCATGTTTCCTCCATCAGCCTGAGCATCCCCTCTCAGAGGTCTGAAAGGCCATGTCCCTAAGGCAGGTTTCACCCATTAGACCAGGAGCTCTTAGACACTGTGGACCGGGTCATTCCCCAGGCTGGAGTTTTGCCTCCCCCATCAGACCAGGCACTCTCAGAAGCTGTGTGCCTGAGTCAGGGACAGTGTCCCCCACCCTCAGACTTGAAGCTTCCAGGATCAGGGACCCAATCATTGGTAGATACCCCTAGACACCCTCTTTTCCATTCACTCATCAAATCCTAGTTTTCTGAATCAATGTTGTGGGGAGAATGCTGTCCAGTGACAGCAGGCCACCCCTGGTGAAGCCTTGGAATTCCCTTTCACCTGTCTCTCTTCTCACAGTCAACCTCCCTCCCTCGCATGAAGACCAACGCCACCTTCCTGAACCTGAACCTGGCACAGGCTGAGCGTGGGGCGGGTGGGGTCGCCGGGATGCTGGGGCTGGGCCGGGGAGCAGGAGGGATGGGGGCACTGGGGACATGGTCCTCTACCTCCCTGACTGTCTCCTCTGCCCCTTTGCCCCATCCTCCCCCACAGCCATGGAGTAGCAGCATGGCCCTGGAGACCTCCGGAGAGAAGAGCTCTTTGCACCATCCTCCCCATCTCCTCTCCCTGAGTGGAGGATCGCCGTCGTCCTACTCCTCTGTTCTCCTGCTTCCACACTAGAGTTAAAGCCGACAGGGCCCTGCTCCTTCGCTGAGCTGTCAGAGAGTCACAGAGGCCATAAACATCCTGGTTAACACAAGTGTGTGTCAGCCTCTCCTTCCATCACTGCCAACTCTGCCATTGCCTGGTAGCCTGCTTTGCTTCCTTTCCCAAGAGTATCCTCAGTCCGGTTGCATGCATGCCCAGGGATGCCCAAACCAGGGTCCTGCAAGCCCCCACTGCTTAATGTCAGGGTCTCAGGCCCTTCCCACGTCTATCCAGGTTATATCTGAGGGTCCTGCCTCCCAGTGGGCCAAGGACTGCCCCTCCCTGGGACATCAAACAGAGCTGGGTTCTGTAGGACATCGCCCTCCCCTATGCTGTACTGAGCTCACTTCATACACTGAAGCAAAGCTGCTTGTGCACAGAACAGGGAATAACCACATTTTTCAGAAAGAGTTCTAGTACTTTCTGGCCCTCATCCATTTAACCAAAGACGTGCCTTCGTGTCCTCCATTGTCCTCAGGTCCCACCCCAACCCCAGGTGGCTCTCAAACATCACCTGCACACTAAAAACATCTCCCTCCTCCTCTAGCCACAAAAAAGGCCCTGTGAATAATGAATAGAAATAGGACAGGAGTGGGGAGAAGGGATGGAGATGGGGGAGTGGGAACCAGAGAGAGTGTGTCTTTGAACTCCTCTCACTAGCAGGGTCTGAGCCACAGCCTCCACCCAATGAAGATGCCCCACTAGAGACTCCTGGTCTTGATCAGAAGTGGTGATGGCAGACTCCAGTCTCGGGGTAGAGAGGGAGGTGTGGGCAGGAATGGGAAGGCCTTATAGAGAGATTTCCCAGAAACTTTCAAGACAACCTTTCTGAAGATGGCCATGTTGAGTTGGGATGGTAAGTGGTGAAAAACCCCCAAAATGAGGGTTATAGGATCTGGGTTATAATCCCACATTTGCCATGAATTTACTAAACCCTCAGTTTGTCCATCAGTAAAAAGGTGTGGACGTAAGGTAGACTAGAGTTTTCCAAACCATTTTATTAGTCTCAGAGCACTTTCTTCAAATGCAAGCTAACATGGTTGGTCAATATATTATTTAAAATAGCAATGCAATAAAATTAGGTATCAGTTCAAAAACTATAGCCCTCTCTTGCTCCAAATTTCTACACACTTGAAAACAATTCTTTAAATTTAAATAATACTTAAATGCAAAATACCAACCAGAATCAAATGGCAGTAAAAACATTATATATAGAAATCTGTGGGACATGGCCAAAGCTTCACTTCAAGGGAGAATGATAGCTTTAAAAACTTAAATGCGGGCCGGCCGAGTGGCGCGATGGTTAAGAATTCGCTTGGGATGCCAGAGGGCCCCGGTTCGGATCCCACATATGAGGGCCAGTGACACTGCCCTCTACAGCTAAGATGCTGAACAACAGCTCAACCTGGAGCTGGGCTGCCGTGAGTCGCCGGCGACGGCGTGGGCTGCAGTCCCTGTGGCAGTGGATTGCCATGGGCTACCGTGTGTGGCCAGCAGCCAGCGTGAGCGGCCAGCAGCCGCAGTGAGCAGCCGTCCAGAAGCCGGCGACTGATCTGCCTCGCCAGAGAAGAGCGCAATGATGGTGCCAACTTGGGCCAGTGAAGCAACATCCTCCACAACTAGATTGAAGAACAAAACGACAGCAACTTGTCTGTTCCCCTTTCCCCAATTCCCCAGCACTGTTCCCATCCCCCCAATTCCCCAATAAAAAAATCTTAAAAAAAAAAAACAAAAAAAAACTTAAATGCATTGAAAGTACTAAAAGAAAAAAACTTGAAAATGAACAAAATAAGCTTTCCACTCAAGAAATGAGAAAAAGTCCACAAAATAAACCAAAGAAAAAAGGTAAAGAAATGAGAAATGTAAAAGCAGAAATGGATGAAATATAAAACAAAATTAGAGTTGGTCAATAAAACTTAAATCTGGTTCTTTGAAATTGCCAGTGAAATAGACAAACTTTTTGCAAGTATGATGAGACAGAAGAGACTAATATATAAAGTAAGAGAAACTGGTCAGTTGAAGTAGAGGATCTCTCCTGGGTTAGATGCACAATAAATATATATTAAAGGAAGAGGGTGTGGCAGGTTCTATGGATTGCTCCCCAGTGATCACTCCCCTCTCCTCTTCCATGAGGGCAGGCACTACCTCCCATGAAAGAAGCTGAAAATGTCAGGTATTAACTTTCCCAGATTGCTTTGCAGCTATAGGTGTCCATGTGACCAATTCTGTCCAATGAATAAAAGAGAGAGCCAAAAGTCCTATCTACTGACGCCATTCTCCCCACCCTCCCGCCCCCTGCCCAGGGGGCACTAAGAATTTGGAAGCTATTACCTAAATCAGTCGTCTCAGATATGAGGTTTCCAGGCAATGGCACAGCTAGGAACTGAGGATGGATTTAAGCCCATACTCTTAAACCCAACACTATTCAGCTCCAAAATGGGAAAAAGCGTCCATAGTCTCCTCACCCCTTATAAGAGTTAGTGACATATATAGGGTTAGAGCCAAGGTATATCAGTTATACTTTCTCTTGCATGGCTAGTAGGAGAGACTGGAAATAACACAAGCAACAATGAGAAGACTAATATATAAGATAAAAAGAGGGCTGGCCAAGTGACTTGTTGGTTAAGAGTTGGCTTGGGACCCCAGCTCTGAGCAGCTGGGCCAGGTTTGGATCCCACATGCAGGCCAGTGATGCTGCGCCCTCTACAGCTAAGATGGTGAACAACAGCTCAACCTGGAGCTGGGCTGCCATGAGTCGCCGGCGACAGCATAGGCTGCAGCCCCTGCTGCAGTGGGCTGCCGTGAGCCACCGTGAGCAGCTGTCCAATGGCCGGCGACCAATCTGCCTCAGCCGGGAAGAGCGCAATGATCACAATACCAACATAGGCCATTGAAGCGGCGTCTTCCACAACTAGACTGAAGAACAAAAGGACAGCAACTTATCTGTTCCCCTTCCCCGATTCCCCAACGCTGCTTTCCTCCCCCAATTCCCCAACAAAATCTTTAAAAAATAAAAATAAAAAATAAGATAAAAAGAGAAACTGGTATATGTAAGGGTAGCTTGCATAGACAGAAGATTGTTTCTCTTTCACATAAAAAGTGCCCATAAACAGATTGTTCAGAGCTGGAATGGTGCCTCCCGGTGTCATTAGGGACACAGTTCTTTCCATCTTTCTGCTCCATCGTTCCTAGCTTGGGGCTTCCCAACTATGACCATCACCTGTGGTCCAAGATGGCTGCTGGAGCTGCAGCTGCCTCACCCATGTTCCATGCAGGCAGCAGAAAGAAGGGGACAAAGGGCAACAACAGCCCACACCAGTTTATGAACTGTGTCTCTTTTAAGAACCCTTCCCCAAAGTACCATCCTACAACTTCCACTTACATCTGATTAGCCAGTTCTTAATCATATGGTGACCCTAGCTGCAAGGGAGGCTGGGAAGTGGAGTCTTTTCCCTGGGTGTTCTTTGCTCCTCCAAAGAACATCAGGGAAGACAGAAAGAATCGATCCTAGGTGGGCAGCTGGCAGGCTCTGCCATGCCAGATCTTGGAACTCCTACCTCCCAAGCTGGACAAAAATGGCCTTTCTCATCTAAACCTAAATGGAAGGAGCCACAGTGACAGTAGCAAGGGATTGGGAAAGACTGGGGCTGTGTCCAGCGGAGGCTTAACTTTGTGCACTGCAGAATGAGGCCAGCGGGAGGGGCAAAGGGAGCAAAGGAGGAGGCAGCTCAGGTTTCTAGGTCAAACCAGATCCCATATCCTCAGGGTGTGGAAGCTCAGATGTCCCCCAAACCAAGTCTCCCATCCCTCTAGTCATCCCTGGGCTCCTTGACTGAATCCTCCAGGCTGTCCAATCCCCTCCTTTCACAGTCCAAGAACGAGCAACAACAATAACCACGAAATAATAATAGGTCCTGTATCTCCAGCATTGATTTTTGTCCTTTTGCATGAACCATCTCAATGAATTCCGGCAACAACCCTTGTGAGTAGTTACTGCCAGTTCCTCCATTTTACAGGTGAGGAAACTGAGGCACAGAGAGCTGAAAACCTTGCTCTGTGTCCCACAGTTCCCATGGCTGCTGGGAGAGGCGCTAGTTGGTGAGTCCCCTTTGTCCCTCAGTGGAGCAGGCGGTCAAGGGCACACACAGGCTTGTAGCCCAGACAGAGCTGAGTTGGCCACTTTTAGCTGTGGGCATATTGCTTTTGCTCACTTGTAAAACAGAGATAATAATGGTGCCAAACTCCTAGGATTGTTGAAAAGATTAAATGAGCCGTTACAAGTAAAGAATCTAGCACATAAGTGTTCAATAAAGCACTTTGACTCCCCCATTGAGGTGTTAGCTTTTGGCAACAGGCAGATGGAAAAGTCAAAAACAACAATTTTCTGCAATGCCTTCTTCCTGGAAGACTTAATTAGCCCTACCACACAGGTTTGGTTTGCCTCGTTTTATGTAATACATGATGTTCTTAAAAATAGTATTTGCTGGAAATGGCTTACAAGACAAAGTAATACATGCGTTTGAGCTTTTAGAATCACGATATTAATCATCTCAGGTTCAAGGATAATGTGCTCTGAGCACAGAGTCTCACATCCTCCCTTTGAACGGGGACCACTTTTCCTCAGTCTCCTAGCTGTTTATTAAAAAAATAACACATCCCAGGCCCCTGCCTGGAGCCAGGAAATCTCCAGGGAAGGGACCTGAAAGCAGAATTTTTAAAATAAATAGCCTGGGTGATTTTGTCAGTTGGGAAGCTGGGACACCCAGATGCAGAGACTAGCTGACAAAAAAAAAAAAAAAGAAAATTAAGCCCAAAGAGGAGGAAGTGACTTGCCCAAAGTCATTCAGTCAGGAAGGGGCAGGGCCAGGAATTAGCCCAGAGGGGCAGGAACCGGCTCAGGATTACACAGCAGGTTTCATGCTGAGGGCTGAGACTAGGACTCTCTTTTGCCCCAGGCGGTTGATAGCAGCTCCCCCAACCCCAACACCACAAAGCTGCATGGCGAGTGGGGCCCTCAGAATCTACTAGCCGTGAGGGGAGCTAGTCCAGGCCTCCAGGGCTGCCTCTGCCTCTCTCTGCCCTCATTCTTACCCCTGTCCGTCCCCCTAGTTGCCTTCTCTCAAGTAACACTTCTGCAAGGGGGAGGGCAGGGAACAGGGGAGGGAATGACCTTGAGGCCAGAGCACACAATGGCCCAGTCACTGTCTGGAACTCTGCCAGGGAGAGGAAGGAAATCTGCCCCGGGCTGGAATGTTGATTCAGGAGAGAGAGAGGGGAGGAGGGTGCTAGAAAGAGAGGTGGAGGGAAGAGAAAGAAGGGAGAAAGAGAAGGGAGGAGAACGTGTAGGGAGAGGAGAAGGAGGGATGACAATAGACTAAGAAGAAAGAGGTGAGGAAGGAGGAGGAGGGATGAAAGAGGAAGAAGGATGAGAAGAAGGAAGAGGGGGAGGAGGAAGGGTGCCTGGCACCAGGGTGCCCAGGCCAGACTTGGGGAACCAAGCAGGGAGTCTGGTCAGCTCCAGCCCTTCATGATGCACAGTGCAGAGTCCAGAGAGGGCATCCCAGCACCCTGTGGTTGCACAGGACCAGGGCAGCTCAAGGGCCTCACCTGTGCTACTAATCATAGGCAGGAGCTCCCTGAATCCCCACAGTAACCTTCAGAAGCAGGTGTCAGCCTGCCCATTCCTCAGAAAAGGAAACTGAGGTCCCCAGAGGTCACATTTCTGGAATTACTTCCCCTTTGGATCACAGTCCATACCCTTCATCTCTCACTCCACTCCAGCCACACCGGTCTCCTGGCTATTGTTGGAATAAAGCAAGTAACTCCTGCCTCAGGGCCTTGGCACTAGCCTTTCCTCCTGCCAGGAATGTTCTTCCCCTAAATACCTGAATCACTCCATTCAGGTTCTCTGCCCAAAGAGACCCCCTGAACACCCAGTGCTGTCTAGCTTTGTTCTTCATAGCACTTATGACACACATACACCTAACTATATCTTCCTTCTTCATTTCTTCATTATCTGTCTTCTCCTCCAGACAGCGAGCTCCATGGTGCAGGAATTTTATCTCTTTTGTTCACTACTTTTGTGTTGACCCTCTAAATCAGTGCTTGGCACACAGTAGGTGCTCAATAAATAGTAGCAGTAATAGTAACAATAAGGAGACTTACCTTACCAGGTAACAAAACATACGCTAGAGCTATTGTATTAGTTATTTGACTGCTGTGTAACAAACTCAGCAGCTTTGTTATCTCACAGTTTCTGTGAGTCAAGAATTCGGGAGTGGATTCGCTGGTTGGTTCTGATTTAGGGTCTCTCCTGAGGGTGCAGTTAAGATGGCCGCTGGGCTACAGTCGTCTGAAGGCTTGGCTGGAGCTGGAGGACCCACTTCCTGGCTAACTCACCTGGCTGTTGGCAGGAGGCCTCCATTCCTTGCCACATGGACCTCTCCATAGAGTGTCCTCATGACAAGGCGGCTGAATTCTCCTGGTGCAAGTGATCCAATAGGAGAGCAAGGGGGAAGCCATGATGCCTTTTATGACATGTCTGAGAAGCCACACACCATCCCTTGCACCATGTTCTACTTGCTAGAAGCAAGTCACTGCAACCAGACAGATCCAAGAGGAGGGGGATGCAGCCCCACCTTTTGAAGGGAAGATTGTCGAAGAAGTTGTGGACATAGTTTAAAACCACCGCAGCTGTAATAATTAAAACAGTGTGAAACGAGCAAAAGAACCAACAGAAAGACAGTGAAAAGTTGTCTTAGTCTCCGCGGGCTGCCATAACAAAATACCACACACGGGGTGACTTAAACAACAGGAATTTATTTCCCCCAGTTCCGGAGGCTGGAAAATCCAAAATCAAGGTGCCAGCAAGGTAAGTTGCACTCTGAGGCCTCTTCCCACGGCTTTCAGATGGCTGCCATCTCGCCATGTGTACACATGTCTTCTTTGTGGGCTCACGGGGACAGAGAGAGGGTAAGCTCTCTCTCTGGCATCTCTTCTTATAAGGACATCAATCCTATCAGATCAAGGCCCCACCCTTAGGACCTCATTTAACCTTAATTACTTCCCTAGAGGCGCTGTCTCCAAATGCAGGCACATTGGGGTTTAGGGCTTCAGCATGTGAATGCTTACTCAGGGCAGCACAAGAGCAGAATCACTGCCTGGCACTCCAAGAATAGTGCCAGGCAAACCATCGGTGCTCAATAGATGTTTGATAACTAAAAAGATGAATGGGTGAATGAATGAATTCGACAAATATCTGTGGAGTGTGTACCTGAGCAGGCACCGTATAAAGTCATGGGCGCACATACTGACCCCCAGAGCTGTGTTCCTGGCCTCACAAAGTCCACAGCCCAGAGTGGGGAATCAAACATTAACAGATCAGTAGAAAAAGTCATTACAAAGTATCGTGATGCTCTGACCGAAAAGTGTGAATTCTGAGAGAGAAATGCCAGACCATGAAATTTAGGTGGAGGCTCCAAAGCGGGCTCCCAGAGGGGTGACATTTAAGATGTGTATTAGTTTCCTGTGGCGGCTGTAACAAGTGTAGTGTCACAAATGTAGTGGAGTAAAACAGCGGGGAAAGGTATTCTCTTACATTTGGGAAAGTCAGAGGTCCGAAGTGAGTCTTCCGGTGATAAAATCAAGGTGTCAACAGAGCTGGTTCCTTCTGGAGGCTCTGGGGAAAAAAATCTGTCGCTTGCCACTTCTAGCTTCTGGTTGCTGCCAGCATTCTTCATCTCGAGGCAGCATAACTCCCATCTCGGCTTCTGTCATCACGTCCCCTCCTCTTCTGTAGTCAAATCTCCCTCTGCCTCGTTCTTACAAGGACACTTGGGATGACACTTAGGGCCCGCCCAGATAATGCAGAATCAATCATCTCCTTATTTCCTGGTCCCGAAATTCATCACTTACATGGTAACGTTCACAGGTTCCGGGGATTCAGACTTGGATATGGGAGACATCAATCAGCCAAACACAAGGTGAGGCCTGAAAGGTCAGAGGAGCTGGGTAGAAAGTTAGCAGGGAAAAGCATTTCAAACAGAGGGCATAGAATGTGCTAAGGCCAGGAGGCAGGAAAGCAGGTTCGAGGCCAGTATGGCTGGAGTGGAGAAAGCAAGGGGAAAGTTGAGGAGGTGAGAGCAAATGAGGACAGAAATCATACAAGGCCTTGTGGGCCACGATGAAGACTGACTGTTACCTCAAGTGAAATGTGAGCCGCAGGAGGGCTCTGGGCAGCATGTGCAAAGGCCTAAGGCTCTATCTCAGGTTCGAACAGGATCCCTCTGGCCACATGTTAGAAGAGACTGTTGGGAGCAGATGTAAGAGCAGGGAGCCTTGGGGCCGGCGGAGTGGCTCAGTTGGTTCAGAGCTCGCTCAAGAGTTTGAGCTCTGAGCAACAGCGGTTCGATTCCCGGCCCGAGCTGAGCAGCCACTGAGCTGCCAACAAGTGGCAGGATGGCTCAGCTTAAAAAAAAAAAAGAGCAGGGAGCCCAGGGAGGAGGTGACAGCAGGGGTGACAGGAAGTGATGGCAGCTGGACCAGGGTGGTGGCCATGGAGGTGGGGATAGATTTTGAAGATGGAGCCAACAGCATTGGCTGATGGACTGGACATGGCATAAGGGCAAAGAGGAGTTACAGGATCTCCAAGCTTTGGGCCAGAGCAGACACAGGACGCAGTTGCCATCCAGGAGGCTAGAAGGCTGACGGCGGATCAGGGTCAGAAGTTAGAATGAAGACGTGTTACACTTGAGAGGTCACTGAGCGCAGAAACTTGCCTGGACCCCAAGGCACACAGGCTCCGGGAGGGAAGTTGGAAGCAGGCTGCGGATTGTGGTTTTCACCCACCTCACAGGGCCCCTTATCCTCTCCCCCAACTTCCCCTCATGCCCGGGTGGAGTCGGTCTTGTTTTCTTCCCTCTCATCATCCGTTTTATGATGGGGAAGGCTGGTTTTCCCCTAACCCGGCAGACACCTCTTCCCTCTGCCCGTCCCTGACCCTCCCGCCTTGGGAAGCCCCGCACTGGCCTCCTAAAATGTCCCAGCAGGATGGGGCCCTTGCCACCCGTTCATCCAGTCAGATGGGCCCCAAAAGGGGAAGTGGGTCACCCGGCATGCGGTCAGCTCAGGACTTCAGGGTCTTGTCTCCTGGATGCCCCACCACAGCCCTGGGAGGCTGGGAGAGGAACCACCAACTCTTTCTACATTTCACACGAGAAAACTGGAGCTCCAGGAGAAGCCTGTGCTCACTCAAGACACTCCTCGAATGGGGGAGTCAGGATTTAAACCCAGGTCCTGACAGAAAGATGTCTCTGTTGTAAGCTCTGAGGAGAAGACAATAGGTGAACAGAACCCAGTCCTGTCTTCCTAGGGCCCACTGTCACAGACAGTGACACTCCAGCATTGGTCAGGGCTGAGATCTGAGATGGGGGCACGCAGGAGGCTGGGTGGGAGGACACCTGACCCAGCGGGGGGTCAGGGAGGGCTTTCTGGAAGAGGGAATGACTCATTGAGACCTAGAGGATGGGCAGCAGTTAACAGGTACAAATGTTTCAGGGAGAGGGAACAGCATGTGCAAAGGCCCAGGATTAAGCGGGAACCTGGGGGCATCTAAATCTGATTGAGCCTCTCCCCTGATTAAATTCTCCTATGTCTGCCTTGGCAAGCTCTTTAGCCTGGCATTCATTCATTCATTCATTCATTCATTCATTTAAGCAAATATTCCCTGTATGTAGTTAGTGTCAGGCCCTGTGGAGATAGAGAAGTGACCACAACAGCCCCACAGGACTGTGACCCTGACCTGGGGAGTCAGGGAGGGGTTCTGGAGGAGGAGGCATCTACTCCAAGACCTGAAGGAGGGGTAAAAAAGATGCTGGGGAAGAGACAGGGAAAAGTGTTCCAGGTAGAGGGAACAGCCTGTGCAAAGGCCTGACGGTAAGTTCTGAGAATGGCTTGCTCCAGAAATAGATCATGGTTCAGCTGAAGCACAGCGTGGTTCGGGAAAGGCTAAAGAGGCCAACCTTGTGGCCTGTGTATGCGCTTCCTTCCAAGGTACTGGGGAGCCACAGAAAAGTCGTGAGCAGAGGAGAGGCAGGAGTAGGCTTATAAGTCAGAACGATAGCCCCCCACCTGCACAGGGAGGATGAACGTAGTGAAGTTACAGAGTCATAGATGGTGTTTTGTTGTTTTTTGTGTGTGTGGGGAGGGTGGACTTGTACCCAGTTCCAAGGGAGGGAGTCCAGGTTTTCTGGGGCCTCGGCTCTCCTCCTGCTCTGGATGGGAGTCCTGGCCCATAGCAACCGCTAGGTGGTGCCAGTACACCACCAGGCAGCTCCTGGGCTTATGACAGAGTGGTCAGGCCCAAAGCCCAGAACTGTCCCCTGAGTCACAGGAGTAAGTCCCACATGCACTCTGCCTCTCTGTCCCTTGGTCCTGGCCTCCTCCAGAACTGAGATTTCAAGCATACAGGGGCTCTCCCGAGTTCAGGGCTCAAGAAAGAGCTGGCTGGGCTGCAACAGACATGTTCTTCATATCCAATCATCTTGGAAGCTCAGACTGGAGCACCTCCCCCATCCGAATGGGGCTACCTGGCTTCTTCAGATTAGAAACTCATCTCACACATCAGAATGGGCCATTTTTACCTCCCCCAACAGACCGGAAATCCAGATTAGAGACTTGTTCTCCCTCCATGGCACTGGGACTTCTTATCTTCTCTGTCTAATTTGGGAAATCCCGTCTCCCCCATCAGACTTGGAGAGGGCTTCTTATGGTCCCCATGGGTTTGGGGCTCCTTGTCTCCCCCATCGGACTGGGGAAAGCATTGTCTCCCCTTCAGATCAGAGGGGAAGATTTCTCTGCCCTGGCAAAGATTTACAGGTCCGTCTTCCATCCATGGGCGGAGCCACACCTAGTGTACCCAGAGAGAAACTGAGGCACAGAGCAGCGAAGCAGCACGGCCCTGGCAAGTTGAGTTGCTCCATTCCCCTCTTTGTCCCCCTCAATACCTGTCCCCCACCCCCACCCACCCTGCGCCTTGGGTAACTCCTCTGGCATCAGGAGTAGGGGAATTCTGCCTGACTGCAGCTGTGTGCTTGTTGCTGGTGGCCCAGGGTTAAAGTCCTTAGCTGAGCTTGGGGCTCAGGGTGGGGAGGGAGGGAAGGGTGGTGGCCTAACCCAACAGGGGACTCCCCAGAGGTCGAGCCCTCCAGACAGGGAGGGTGAGGGATTGGCAGGGCTGCATCCGGTCCTCACAACAGGGAGGCAGGGGGTGGGTTCGAATCTCCCTGCTTCAGTTCCAAACTGTGCGGCCTTGGACCAGGAAACTGGCCACCTCTCCAAGCCTCAGTTTCCCCAGTTGTCAGGAGTAGAGAGCGTGGAAGTGTAAAGACTGAGGTCACCTCCCCCAGCCTCAGTTTCCTCAGCTGTGAAAAGGAAAGACTTCTCTGTTGGTTATGAAGACTCACTGAGTTTATGCACGAGAAACCTTTGGGACAATGGCTGATAGTGGCCCCAGAAGTCAGCATGGACCCTACAATCTCTCTTTCCCAGAAGGTTGCCTCCTCAATCTCTGAAATTGATCTGCTTCACTCTTCCCTCACCTCCCCTCCTAACCCAAGCCACCTGTTTTCTTGCAGCACACCTAGTCTCCCTGCATAGCCAGAGGGGTCTTTCTAAAAGTCAACCCTGGCATCGTCACAGAACCTGCTGTAGCTCCCCAGTGCCCTCAGGAGAAAGCCCAAAGGCTGCACCCCAGCCACAGACCTCCTGGATGCTGCGTGGCCTGACCACTGCTTGCCTCCACCCTCCTCTCTGGTTTTCTAATCAATCCTTGTGCTATCCTCCTTCAAACATGACCCCAACTGCTTCAGGTCTCAGCCACAACATCAAGGCCCTCGGGATGTCTTCCCTGGTCCCCACAAACCAGGCCTGGTCCTCTCATTCCTCCCTCCCCTGTTCCCCTGTACCTCTCCACTCAGCCCCTACCACAGGTAGAATTAAGATGTATTGGGGTATCCACCTTCAAAATAGCCTCTAAATCCAGCCACTTCTTCCCATTTCGACTCCCTCACCCTGGTCCAGTCACCATCACATCACCTACAGCCTGGACCATTACAGCCGCCTCTCCACTAGGTTCCCAGCCTCTGTCCTTGCCTTCACATGTAGCCAGAGGGACCCTGTTAAAACCTAAGTCAAATCATGTCTCCACTGCTTAGAACCCCCCAATGGCTCCCATCTCCTCCCGAGTAAACGCCAAAGTCCCTGTAGTGACTCACAAGACCCAGAGAATCTGCTCAACATGCCCCCCCCACCCCGCCACCATCTCCCCTATCTCACTCCCACTCTCCTGCCTGCTCGCTCTGCTCCAGCCACATTTGCCTCAAACAGCCAGTACAAACCACCTCAGGGCCTTTGCACATGCTATTCTTATGGCCTAGAACACTCTTCCCCTAGATATCCACGTGGCTTTTTCTCTCACCTCCTTCACATCTTTGCCCAAATGCCACTCTTTATAGGGGCTCCCCTTGGCCACTGGATTTAAACAATACTTTAAACCACTCCCCACTCTCCTCCCTAAAGTCCCTTGCCAGCTTTATTTTTCTCTCCAGCAAATACCGGGGGTGTGCCAAAAAAAATGTATACAAGTGGACACTTTGGTCAACATTGCTCAAGCAGAAGTCCACCATAATCAGAAGTGTCTGGACACTGATGGTAACCACTTTGAGCACCTCTTGTAATTGCAGGAGTCAAACGTGACTTGTATTCATCTTTTGTTATAGGTATATATTGAGTATTACAATTTTAATACAATTTTCCTTTCTTCAAATGTGTATACATTTTTTGTGCACCCTCTGTATGTGACACTGTCTATATTTTTCTTGTCTTGCTGACAATCTGTCTCGAGGACTAGCCTCTGACTTCCCAAGGGCTGGAAACTTATTTGTTCACCACCAGAGCAAGGCCTGAAATACCTGTTGGCAGAGAGAATGGATTGTAAATGTTTATTTTGACGAGGTAAGAGGTTCACAAGTTTCAAACTCCAACAAGCACAAAATGGAAGAGAGAAGTCGCCTCCCCACCATGACCCCTGCCTTACCCCTTTCCAGACCTGCTCTCACCTCCCACTTTTGCTCCTACCTGTTTCTTGTGTTTTATTCCAGAAATAGTCTATGCCCGGACAAGAAAATAGGTATATACATTTCTTCCCTACCCCTTCTTTACACCAGTGGCACCCACTCTTATCCTGTTCCGTATTTCCCCTTAACAATACATCTGACAGACCACCCTGCATCAGCCCAGGAAGTCCTTCCTCATTCTCTCTCTCACTCCTTTTTTTTTGTTTGTGTTTTTGTTTTGTTTGTTTCGTTTTTCAGCAGCCGCCTATGTGGTGTCTAAGGTAGAGAGAGCTTTCGTCACAATCTATTTCTCATGAGCGTTGGAGCTTGGTGGCCAGGAGTTTGGACATGTCTCACAGACCCAGACTCACATCGTTGCTTTGTAACCACACGCTGCTGGTGGGGACACAAACCAGTGTAGCCACCCTGGATAATAGTTTGCAGTTCCCCCTGAGGTTAAACATATACTCCTCATGTGACCCAGCGATTTTGTTCCTGGGTATTTACCCAAGAGAAATGCAGACCTCTGGTCACACAGAAACCTGTCCGTGCTTGTTTATAGCAGCTCTATTCATGATCGCCAACAACTGGAAACAACCCAAACGTTTTCCAACTGGTAGATGGACAAGCAAACTGTGGTTCACCCACACGGTGGAATATTACCCTGCAATGAAAAGCAACAAGCTGCAGATACACACGACAACATGGATGAATCTCAAATGCATGAAGCTGAGTGAAAGCAGCCAGACTCAAGGCTATGTTATCTGATTGATAGGACATTTGAAAAAAAAGGCCATATGATAGGGACAGAATACAGATTGGTGGTTACAGAGGTGGGGTGGGGCAAGGCTGTGACCACAGAGGACTAGCACAAGGGGACTTTGAGGAGCGATGAAAATCATCTCCATTTCGATTCTGAGGTTGACTACACAAGTGCATGCATGTCGCAAAGCTTCTAGAACAGTACCTCCAAAAGGGTCAATTTTACTGCCTGTAAATTTTTGGATGAATTTTTTTAAAGGCTACATACTGTATGATCCCATTTCTATTACATTCTGGAAAACCAAAACTATAAAAATAAAAATAAAAAACCCAGATCAGTGGCTGCCAGGGACTGGGAATGAGGGGAGGGTTTGATTACAAAGGGACACAGGGATAATCTGAGGTGACGGAAATGTTCTGTCTTAATTGTGATATGATTATATGACTCTAAATTTTTATCAGAACTCCTCCAAAGTACACACTTAAAATGGGTGTGTTTTATTGTATGTATATATACCTCAATAAAGTTGGTTTTTAAAAATCTTATCTCCCTTCCCCTTCCCTGGCTGTGTGACCTTAGTCAAAGCCCATAACCTCTCTGTGCCTCGGCTGAAGGGGGAGGGAGATGGGGAAGGAGGGGATGCACAGCCAGGGTGGGTGCCAAGGTCTCAGGTCTCACCGTGGGTAAAAACAAGAAACATTTACAAACAAAACAGAAGTGCTTTATGGGCCTTTAGGGTGGAACTGGTGACAGAGACCTGAGCTGCTGACAAAGGCCCCTGTGTCTCGGGACTGAGGTCCTGGGCTGAGTACTGTTAGGCCTTACCTGAGTCCCTTTGAACCACTGGGCACTCTTTTGTTGACCTAGAAAAGCAAGTACAGCCATCTCTAGATCCCAGAGGGATGGTATCAGGGGGGCACAATTCAGCACATTGTAAGGAAGCCTTTTCAAATGTCAGATGGGCCTGACAGACCCACTTCCTGAGGTCTCAGCTGTTTGGGGCAGTGTTTGGGTAAGCACAGTAGTGACAGCCTTGGGTCTGCCTTCACAAGGGAGCCTGGGCTGCCCCCGGATAATGACATTCCAGTGTGGTTGAAGAACCCAGTAGGGCACCCGACCTAGCCTACGAAGAGAAACCAGGGAGGGCTTCCAAAAGGAGAGACCGCTAAAGCTGAGACCTGATATGTTTATTAAACACCTACTGTGTGCCCTGGTTTGGATCTCACAGGAAGAGGCATATCTTTGAGGCTAAAGTGAAAGAGGCATGCAGGGGCAGGAGGGTGGGAGGAGAGGCCCCTGCTAAAAGCAGGGGTGTGGATGGCGGGCCGAGCAGTGGGAGATAAAGCAGGAGGGAGGTGGTGCCTGGTGCGGGGCCTCCGCGGCAGGAGCCTGGACTTTCTCCCTCTGACACAGGAAGCCAGAGCAGCTTCTTAGGATCCATCCACGTGTGCAGGGAGGACAAGATGGGGGGAGGCCCAGAGGGCAAAGGGAGGCAACGGGAATGAGAAGCAGCCGTGGCTCATGGTTTGGGGAGGATGAGAAGACAGAGGCCTCGTCTTCTCAGTCCAGCCGGAGACCCTTCAACCCTGAGCTAGAAGGCCTTCGCCACTGGAACTTCCTCATTTCTACAACTTGAAGGCAGTGAGCTTTAGGTCTGCCAAGGATGCATTCTTGTTATTTGTCAGTTCCTAAGACTCTCTAACACGATCATTCGGCATTTCTTAACTTCTGTTAGTCTTTGCGCCTAATGTTCTACAATTACGAGTTTCTTCGATCCTCTGATTCTAGGACGCCTTCATTCAGTAAATCTTCAGTGAGCCTCTATCCTGTTTTAGGTGCCAAGGGCACAGAAAAGAACAAAATGGGTGACATTCCTGCTTTTAGGGAAAGGATTTTATTGAGTATTCACTATACACCAGGCTCTGTTCTAGGTGTGAACAGATAGCTCATTTGATCCTGTCACCCGCCATCTGGGTTAGAGGCTTGTGTTATTCCCATGAATGAAGAAACTGAGGCACAGGGTACTGGAATGTCTTGTTCCTAAAAGTCCGGGCCTCTAGAATTCTTTGCCCCTATGATTCTAAGTATCTAGAATATTTTGTCCTAGTGCTCAATCTCACTATTGAGCCAGGAACTGCAAATTAGAACCACCATAAGATTCATGCACGCATGCACGCATGCCAGGATGACTCGTATTTTGAAAGTCTGGCCCGATCCAGTATTGGCAAGGGTTCCGGGCAAGGAGAATTCCCAGCAGACATTGGAGATGTAAGTGAAAAGGGGCACAGCCACATCTGTCTGGCTGTATCTTCCACAGCTGGACATATGCATACCCTGTGTCCCAATAGTTCCACTCCTGGGTAACGCAGAAAAACGCATGCTCACCGGCCCAGGAGATGCACACAGCATTGTTCAAAAGAGTCAGAAACTGGGGCTGGCCGAGTGGCGCGATGGTTAAGAACTGGCTTGGGACACCAGAGGGCCCCGGTTCGGATCCCACATATGAGGGCCAGTGACACTGCCCTCCACAGCTAAGATGCTGAACAACAGCTCAACCTGGAGCTGGGCTGCTGTGAGTCGCCGGCGACGGCTTAGGCTGCAGCCCCTGTGGCAGTGCGTTGCCATGGGCTACCGTGTGTAGCCAGCAGCCAGCGTGAGCGGCCAGCAGCTGCAGTGAGCGGCCGTCCAGAAGCCGGCGACTGATCTGCCTCGCCTGGGAAGAGCGCAATGATGGTGCCAACTTGGGCCAGTGAAGCAACGTCCTCCACAACTAGACTGAAGAACAAAACGACAGCAACTTGTCTGTTCCACTTCCCCCAATTCCCCAGCACTGTTCCCATCCCCCCAATTCCCCAATAAAAATCTTTAAAAAAAAAAAAAGTCAGAAACTGGAGACCACTCACGTGCCCATCAACAGGAGAATGGATTAATAAATTGCGGTATATCCACATAGGAGAATAGTATACAGCAATGAAAATGAAGCTACTCCAATAGATGCCGGCACATGAATGAACCTCAGAGGCATAGAATTGACTGGAAGAAGCCAGATCCAAGAGGTTGTACTGTAAGACACTGTTTATTAAAAATTCAACACTGTAGTGGTCAGGTGTGTCTTAATAGGTAGAAAAAGTGTAAAGAAAAGCAATAAAAGCATAAAAGAATACGGCTTACCTTGAGGGGAGGAAAAGCGTTGTGATTTGAAAGAGGCATGAAGCGGCTTTTGAGAAACTGGAAACACCATTTCTGAATCTAACTGCTCTCTTTTACAATAGCTTGTGAAATGGAGCATTATGTTTTATACAATTCTCCACATCTTATTTCATAATTTTTAAACATATATGTATGTATATATACATATATATATTTTTTTAATTTTTTTTTTTAAGATTTTTATTGGGGAATTGGGGGGATGGGAACAGTGCTGGGGAATTGGGGGAAGGGGAACAGACTAGTTGCTGTCGTTTTGTTCTTCAGTCTAGTTGTGGAGGATGTTGCTTCACTGGCCCAAGTTGGCACCATCATTGCGCTCTTCTCTGGCGAGGCAGTTCAGTCGCTGGCTTCTGGACGGCCGCTCACTGCGGCTGCTGGCCACTCACTGCGGCTGCTGGCCGCTCACGCTGGCTGCTGGCTACACACGGTAGCCCATGGCAACTCACTGCCACAGGGACTGCAGCCTACGCCGTCGCCGGCGACTCATGGCAGCCCAGCTCCAGGTTGAGCTGTTGTTCAGCATCTTAGCTGTGGAGGGCAGTGTCACTGGCCCTCATATGTGGGATCCGAACCGGGGCCCTCTGGCATCCCAAGCGAGTTCTTACCATCGCACCACTCGGCCGGCCCTTTTTTAATTTTTTTTTTAGCTGAGCCATCCTGCCATCTGTTGGCAGCTCAGTGGCTGCTCAGCTCGGGCTGGAACTCGAACCGCTGTAGCTCAGAGCTCAAACTCTTGAGCGAGCTCTTAACCAACTGAGCCACTCGGCCGGCCCTAAACATATATTTTTAATCCCACGATTCTACATCTCTTTGTTCCTCACATGACTTTGTTCTCCAGGGGGAGAAAGTTCCTGAGCCCCGGCATGGAGGCCAGAGGGTGCAGCAGGAACCCACGAGAAGAGAATTTGGGATCTGAAACACACAAGGCAATTTGATTTTCCCAGAAGTGAGCAAATGTGTGTGACTCTGTGTGACCACAGGAGGCCAAAGTGATAAGTGCAGAGGGTGGGTAATGTCCAAAGTAGGTGCCACAAGCCAACCCCCGTCCCCCTCCCACCACCTGGAGAGCAAGACAGTAAAAGCTCCCGTTTATCCCATCGCTCATCAGCCAGCCCAGAGCCAAGCGCCCCGTGAGCACAAGCTCACCAACGCCTGGTGCCAGCCCCACACTTTCAGATGTGGAAACTGAGCCTGCCCAGGGTTGCACAGCTGAGAGGCTGCGGTGCAGGGGTTTGCTGCCCACTTGCAACCTGACTCCACAGGGTGGGGTAATGCAGACTCACCGGCCTGGTCCTCACTAGTGTGGGAAGGTGTTGGAGGGCAGGCAGGGATGGCCGATTAGAACGGTGGTTGGGGACAGGGGAGGGGAACGCAGCATGGCCCAGGTTCAAATGAGGAAGGGCCTGGCGTGACCTATGCTTTCCCAGGAGCCTGGGGGATTTTTGCGTCATATTTTTAGGCCTTGGTGGCCACAGTGGAGGTTGTGGCCTGGGGCTGGGGAGGCGCCAACTTCCAGGTTCCAGGGGGAAAAGCTGGCTTTTCAGGGAGGGTGCTGTCCCTTCCACTGGGATGGGCTCTGTGCTCTGCCCTGGGGAGGTGGGCTTGGGAAGGGGAACTGCTAGTTCATTGGGGAGGCTGGCCGCATCTCAGGGAGTGACTAGGCTGATGGAAGAGGCATGCTTCCCCACCCGAAGGCTCTCAAGAAGCAAGCACTAGTCTGATGAAGGAGATAGGCACCGGCTCACTCCTGGGTAATTCACAGCTTAGACTACCACTGCGGACAAGACAGTCGTCCTCTCACAGCACTCCAAGTACAATGGCCAATTCAAACTACACAACTCAGTGGGCTAGTCTGATGGAGGAGGCAGGACTCAGACCCCCCCTCAGGGAGGTTTAGCATGGTGGAGGCATGCCCACCATCTCCAGGAAACTCTGGTCTAGTCTAGTACTTAGCCAAATGTCCCCGGGGGGCCAGGGGGGTGGAATTGCCCCTCTCGATTGAGAACAACTGTTCTTGACAGATGAGGGAAGCACCCTGCCTCACCTTCAAGGAACTCCTAGTCTAATGAGAGGCATGCCCCAGCCACCCTCCCAGGGGGAGTTCCAAGTTCCAAGTCCAGATGGGAGAGGCATCACCCACTCTTAGAAATATCTAATCTGAAGAAGCCACACCCTCATTCTCAGGGAGCATCTGATCTGACAGAGGAGGAAGAACACAATTCAAACCTGCAAAGAACTCCTGCACGGCTGGGGGACATATCCCAACCCCAGTGACCTCCCAGTCGGATGGTAGAGGACTTCCTCCCACCCTTGGGGAGCTCTAGTCTGATGAGGGAGACTGGCCCCCTCACTCCCACCAGCCTTCTGTCTCGCACATTCACCCTCCTCCCTTGCCGATTAAATGAGCAGGCAGGGGGCTCCCCCCTCCTCACCTCTGTGGTGTATCCTAAAATCAGGGAACTTCTACAGGAGGACACCACAGTTTCCCAGCTCTGGGACTTCCCTTTATTTCTCAGCCCAAAACCAGGGCCTCACGGGTGGCCAGAAAAGCCTACTTTACAGATCCCTGCTCACCAGCCACTCCTGACCCAGCTCCTCACGGCAGTCACAGTGGTGACACCACCTGGCCATGGAACACCCAGTGTGCCAGGCTTGGCAGAGGCTTTCCACGCCTGACCTCGACAGTGTCTCACCCTGGGAAGGAAGGGTCCAGCTTCACCTTACTGACCAGGCTCACGGGGCAAAGCACTCGCCAGCGGCCACCCAGCCACAAACTGGCAGAGTAAAAGGTAGACCCAGGCTCGTCTCACTCCTTACGGATGAGAATGACATATCTGTGCCAAAGGCTTAATCGCTGACTCCCTGGAAACTCTCAGCCATCATGTCATTATTCTCGTGGCTCAGAGGGGGAAACTGAGGCCAAGAGAGATACGGTGCTACTCCAAAGCCACCCAGGCAGAGCTGATACTCACATTCAACTTCCCTGACTCCAGAGGCCATTGTTGCGGGTTGGGTCCTCCAGAAAGCAGAGGCTTCAAGTTAAGAGGGCAAAAGGTTTATGGGGAGCAACACATCAGAAAGGGAAGCAGGTAGCAGGATTAGGTCCAGAAAATCATCAGGCCACAATGCCAGGCTGAAGGGGAACCCGGAAAGCAAAGACTGCCCCATTAGAGGAATTCCACAGTGGGTAGAAGTGGCCAGAGCCTCCTACCCTGCCTGGCTCAGTCAGCAGCTGCAGGGTGCCCAGGAGACCGTGTTCTCAACTGGCAAGCTAAGGCAGACCTTGAGGGAGCCAACTGTGGGAGCCTACCAGGCATCCCCACCCTTAGCAGCTGGGCCATAAGTCTTTTCTTGAGGGGGGATCCAAACAGCCTGCCTCTGTGGCAGTCACTCCCATCTCTAGATTAGTAATAGCAAGCATTTAAAAATAATCTCTTCCATTTACTGTGAACTTACTCCGTGCTAGCCTGTGCCAATGTGTGTTAACTCATCTGACTCGCACAACAAGCCCGTGAGGCATGCACTATTCTTGCTCTCATTTTATACATGAGGAAACTGAGGCTCAGAGAGGATAAGTCGCTTGTCCAGGGACACAAACCTGATAAGTGGCAGAACTGGGACTCAAAACCAAACAGTTAGATAGTGAGACCTATTTACACATGAGGACACTGAGGCCCAGCATTAAACTGTCTGACTGTCCATCATCACCTTGCTAGGACCCGTCTGCCCTATACCTGACCTTCCCAGACATCCCCTCCCACCACATCGGCCCTGACTGATCAAAGCAGTGCATGGGGGTGGCAGGAAGGGTGTCCAGTCTCAAGCCTGCTGAGAGAAGATGTTGCAATCTTCTGACTCAGCGTTGTGCGTGCAGACCCAGCAAGAAGGAGAAAGGGGAAGATTAAATCTTGGCCCAGTCCCCAAATGGGCTGATACTGCTTGGTGCCAAGGCAGCTGTGGGCAGGGTGGGGGAAGAACCAGGAGGCTCAGACTATGCTCCAGGAAGCTGGCCTGCACTCACCCCTGGGCTTGGGGAAGGGGCGGCCTTGGGGGGCAGAGCCGTCTGCAGACCCACGGTGGTCTTCCAGCCCAGAGCCCAGGCTGGAGGCTGTGTGACCTGGGGCAAGGCCCTCCCCATTCGGGTTCATGGTCTCTGTCTTCCCCTGTCTGCGAAATTCACTTGCTCTCTGTTCCCTCCTGCTTCATTGCAACCTTCTCTCCTTCTGCTCTACCCTCCCTGTGCCTGGCGGTGTGGACCATGCTAGTCCCTGAAGGTGCCCTTGGACACAGGACTTTGCTATTCCATGCCTCAGTTTCCCCACCTAAACCATTCCTTCCCAGGGCATAAGGGTCTAGAACTGAACTGGGAGAGATGGCCTGCAGTCTCTGGGACTAACGACAACCCCTCCCAGGTCAGTGGGAATAGCAACTAGGGTCCTGGAGTCACAGAGACCTGGCTTAAAATCTTGACTTCCCCTGGACCTCGCCATAGGACCCCAGGCGGTGACTTCACTCTTCTGTGCCTCTTTCCTTCTCTGTAAGATGAGGATTTTAGTTGAATTTTTCTTACAAGCTGTCAAGAGGATTAAGTGGGCCAATTCCTAGCGGAAGCCTGGCCCAGAGTGAATGGGACCATCTTGTCTGGGCAGAAAAGGACAACAAAGAAGGACTGGCCTGATGGGTCAAGGCAGGCAATGTGGAGACAAGAATGGATGTCATTCATTTATTCATTCATTCTTTCGTTCTGCACACCTGGTCTCATTTCATCTGGTCAGCAGTCCTGTGAGATAGGAGCTTTTATCATCCCCAACTCCAGTATAGTCACTATAAAGTCACAACAAAGGCACAGAGAAGGAAAGCCACTTATCCAAGGTCGCACAGTTAACACATGGCAGAGCCAGGGCTCGAACCCATGTCTCTAAGCCCAGGATGTTGAAACCTAATCTCCTCAACGAAATAGGTCCTGCTGTTGAAAATTTGAGTTAATTGATAATCATAATTATTATTCCTATGGCTATAAGAGGAGTAATAACAATACGAGCTACATTGAATTGAGCACTTTCTATTCATCAGGCCTAATAAGATGGAAGCATTATTTTCTTGACTGACTCTGTTTTATAGATAATGATGTTTATGGATAGCTGGGGCTCTGTGCGGTAGTCACTAAGCTAATGAAAGCAAGAGACAGGATTGGCAGGCCTCGGACAGAAGCGAAGCAGGACAAGGCCCAGGAATTAAGCCAACAGGAACTTAGGGTTCGGACAGCCCTATCCTCTCTTCTTAGAAGGGGAAACTGAGGCCCCCAAGAGCAAGAAACCTAGCCCAGGCTCACAGCCTTCTAGCTGAGACTTAATTTCCCTCTTGGGACCTTGACCAGGTATACTCTTATCCCTTCCTTCCCCAGTGGGGTTTGGAGGAGAATGAATGGGGGAAAAAGCAGTTGGAAAAAGGAGAAGATCTGAACAGGTACAAAGGGCAGCCTGACTAAGGGAAAGTGGTTAGACACCAAGCAGGACTTCCGGGCCTTCTCTGGAAAGTTTTTGGGACTCATCCAGAGGCTGCCCCTGCCGACAGGGGGCCTCCAGAGTACAAGGCCCAGAGAGGGGAGACCCTAGTCCTCCCCGCCTGGGGTGCGGGGAGCTAGGGGGGAAAGGAGGGGGTAGTCATCCTGGTTCCATATCCTCCATTCCCGACACTGAGGGAGGCAGCTGTGGGAGCTGGGACTTTCCTGAGCAGCAGAAGATTCTGGGAAATCAGAGACAGCTATAGGGCGGGGTTGACTCCAGGCCTCCCTTTTCTTCCCTCCCCTCAGTTCCAGCTGGTTCCCCAAGCACACCTCTCTTTCCTCTGCCCCCAAGGGGTCCCTCCTCCAGCTGTGCCTCTTCCCTCAGACCATGCCCTCCACCCTCAGACCCTCTCCAAATCTCCTCTTTCTTCAGACCCTTCTTTTTCCCCCCAACTCTCTCCTCCTCCCTCAGAGCCACTGTGCTCACTTGGTCCTTCTCAGACTCCCTCAGACCCTCACCTCCCTCCTCAGACCATTCACTTCTCTCTCAGACCTGTCTTCCTACTTCAGATCCTCCTCCCTCAGGCACTCTTAACCCTCATCCATCCTCAGACTGGTAACCACCAGCCCTTCCAAGCCTGCTCTGAGCTAAGCACAGACATCCTCCTCCCCAGTCCTGTCTGGGCTCAGAACCATTGCTCCACCTGCCACAGGGAGCTGGGGAGTGGGAGGAATCTTGAATCGTGGGTGTCCTTCCAACCCTACCTCCTAGGGTCTCCAGCTGACCAGGCCTGCCCCTCTGAGGCTCAGCGTCCCTATCTGTATAATGGGGTCGTGCTCTACATCCCACCCCTCTCCTGTGTTTGACAATCCCTGGAGGTGAGGGCTGGGTGAGTGGGGACAGCAGCACCCCCCTTGTTGTAGCCCCCACAACACTGAGAGGCAGGGGTTGACATCAGCCCCATTGTCCAGAAGAAAAAACTGAGTGTCAAAAAATACGACTTGTTTGAGGTCCCAGGGAAGCAAGGAATGGAGGTGAGATTTGCATTCAGGTCTTGCTCCGCCCCCACATCCCCCCCATTACAGGGGGCTGAAGGGGGAAATCCAGAGAAAGGTAAAAAAAAAAAAGGAGGTGGGGGAAGAGGTCAAGTCTCTGCCTACAGCTGCTCATCACATTCCGGGTTTAACGATCCATTGGGGTGGGGCCTGAGTCCCCGGCAAATTCCCTTCTTGGGGACGAGGCCCCACCCCCACTTTCGGGGTTCCGGAGAGACGCTGCCTGGGAGAAAGAGACACAGAGATCGAGAGACAGAGACTGGGCGGGCTGCAGGCTGCGAGAGGGAGGCCTGGGATGAAGGGACAGAGCTGCAAAGACAGGGGGAGACGTACAGAGAGAACCAGGGCGACCCTGCGTGCCGCCTGGCCAGCCTCAGGTTGCAGCACCCACTACCCCGCGCCCTAGGTCCCCAAAGCCTCCCCCTTCTCCTCCTGCAACTCCGTGACCTGGGCTCAACCTCAGCGACGGCCCCGCCCCCAGGGAAATCCGGGAAAGCCCCGTGCCGCTGGGGCCCCTCCCCGGGGCGGGGAGAAGCGCTGCAGGGGAGGGTACCCGGGAGAGACCCGCCCCCACCCCTCCCCCCACCCAGCTCCAGCCTGCCTGTGAGTCACGTCCCCCAACCCGCCCGGCCTGTTCCCCACCCATCGACCCCTCCCGGGATGGGAGGGGGACGTGAGAGAGAAGGGGGAGCCAACTGCCCCCCGCCCTGGGACCGGAGCTTTGGTTGCTCCGACTCTGGTTTGTGTCTCTCTGAGTCTCTTGCTATCTCTCTGTTTCTCTTCCTTGGTCTCTCACGATCTCTATGCCTCTGTCGCCGAGTCTCTTTCTGTTCCTTTAGGATTCCTGGTGCCCGGCTGCGTGGGCTGGGTCCAGAGACCTCAAGGAGAGAGACACATTCAGTGTTTCTCTGTGCACCCTCCACCGCACCCACCCACCCCCAGCAAAGCTCAGACCCAAGGCGGGGGAGGCACGTGGGGAGGCAGAGATGGGGGCAGGGCAAGCTGAGGGAGAGTGCCTGGAGCCTGCCGAGGACAGTCCCGGCCCTGGGTGCGTCCTGTCGCTCCCACAAAGGAGGAAACGGCTCAGAGAGGGGAAGTGCGTGGTCAAGGTCACCCGGCGAGGAAGTGGGAGTAGGGACTCGAACCCGCGCCCTAGCAACCCCAGGGAGTCATAGAATACCCTCCCTGGGGGAGAGGCTGAGAAGCAGACAACATTCGAGAGACACAGAGATAGTGAGAGACACAAGACAAGAGAGACAGAGATAGAGACAGAGGTGGAGACGAGATAGAGATAGAGATATAGACGAGGATATAGAGATGGAGATTCAGAGAGAGACCTATACCCAGGGGAGAGCGCTAGAGAGAGAGAGTTACAGAGACTGAGAGAGAGATAGAGACATCGCCAGAAAGGCAAAAACACAGAGACAGAGACTGAGAAAGGCCCTAGCCGCAAGGGTGGGGACCCCCCCAATCCCAACCCCGCCTCCTTCCCACCCCCAGCCGAGGCCTGGCCGCAGCGGGCGCCGCGGGGCCGGGAGGGGCGGGCAAGAGGCACGGTGCGGGCGGGGCGGGCGG
>NW_017732014.1:843290-851035 GCF_001890085.2 Hipposideros armiger
AGACGGGCGGTCGGCACCGCCCCGGCCGACAAAAGTCCCTTCAGTTCAGCCGGCGGCAGGGGAAGTCCCGGCTCCCGGCGTAACCTCCCTCGGTGCAGCCGAGCCGAGCCGCGCTCCGGCCGCGCGTTTGGCCGCCGTCCCCGGCGGCCCCATGCCCCGATGCCCCACAGGGGCCATGGACGACGGGCCCGTGGACCTGCGCACCCGGCCCAAGGCCGCCCGACCCCCCGGCGCCGCGCTGCCGTTCCGCAAGCGCCCCCTGCGGGTGCCCTCCCCGGAGCCCGCCGCCCCCCGCGGCGCTGCGGGCCCCTTTGTCACCCCAGATCCTCTATGCTGTGGCTCCGACTCAACGGCGGTTCCCGCGCACCCCCACGGCCTGGCCCGGCCAGAGGCGGTTTACTACCAGGGTGAGTGGCTCCCTCAGGTCATGGTAGGGCTGGGGGCCAGACAGGGGCATAGGGTCACCAGAGCCACGGGGCAGAGCTCAGACAAATATAGGGACTTGGGGGTGCTGAGGGACAGAAGCCAACGTTCCAGGGATACAGATATGGAAGCATCAGGGAGCAATGCCTTGGGACACAGATATGGAGGTCCTAGGAAGCTGGATGTCAGGGGGCCCTAAGGGACAGAGCCCAGGGTCCGAATGCTACAGATAGGGGGACCCAGGGGACAGTGCCCAGCAGTACAGATTTGGAGTTTTGGAATTAAGGGGGCAGAGTCTGAAGTCCCAGGAACACAGAATTATAAGCTCTTAAGAACCCAGATATCTAGGGTTATGAGGAATCGGTGCACAAAGCCCAAGAAACTGGGGTTCTAGGCATCCAGATATGTGGGGTCAAAGGGAGTCAGGGGAACAGAGACTGGGTTCTAAGGAGACAGATATAGAGATCCTAAGATGTCAAAATCTCAGGAACAAAGACATCAGGGGACTTTGGCAATTAGGAGAACAGAGTTGGAATTCTGAGCACCCCAATGCCTGGAATCTCAGGGATCCAAGGAAATAGACCTAGATATTGGGGGTGTTAAGGAGCCAGCAGGACAGGGACCTAGGGTTCTGGGCACCTAGTTATATGTATTTACCAGGGATCATCTGGGGTCACAAGATCAGGTGGTCTTGGGGGGCTTGAGGACTGAGGATTCTAAGAATGGGGAGCAAGACTGGGGATATCTCAGACTCAAGTATTTAGGGTCAAGATGAGGGATTCAGGGGTCTCCGGGCAGAAGGCCTCGGGGTCCCAAAGCCTGGTATTGGAGATACAGGGACCAGGAAACTTAAGGGGTTCAGGAATAGGGGCCCCCAAGGATCAGGAGATGACAGTGAAGGCCAAACACCATTCTCTCCGTGTTGTCTCCATCCCTGACCTCAAGGAAGGGGCATCCCCTGCCACAGCTATGCCCACCTCACCATCCCTGAGTAGCCTCCAAAGCAGCAGAGCCTATGCCTAGTGCCTCCAGACCTTTGCCTAGTTTCTGCACTTTCCACCCCATCAAGCTGTGCATCAGGAGACCTGTCACTGCCTCTCCACTTTCCCATTCCCATCCCGTTTTCCCCATCTAAGTGCTGGGTAGATAGGGATTTGAGTGCTGCCATGGTCCCAACAGTGTGATCTGAACAGGCTTCAGGTATCACCCCCTCTCACCTTCTGACCCAGCCCTCTCCCCACACACTCTAGGTATTCATCTCACACCCCATACCCAGTGCTTCATCATCCTTACCTCTCTAAGCCACAAATTCACTCAGCAGACAGGCCCCGGGGTCCTCCTGCTGGGTGATGATGGGGTTCAGTCCTTAAGGCACTCTGCCTAGCAGGAGATAGGGGTCAGACACATGAAAAGATAAAGTGACAATGAGACTGACCAGGGCTGGGGGGCACAGACTGGGGGGTAAGTTGCGGGAGCCCAGAGGAGGGACATGGAAAGGGGATTTGTCTTGAGCCTTGAGGACCCAGTACCGGATGCAAAAGGAACCTAGGAAAAAGGGCAGGAGCAAAGGCCTGGAGGTGGGGAGTCAGTTGAGGGTCTGTGGGCTTGGCCTCACCCATGTCCTTTCTCTGCCCAGGACCTTTACTGCCCCTGTACCCCACCCCAACCATGGGCTCCCCCTTTCCTCTGGTGAGACTGCCTCCACCCCTGTACCCTGTGGTGTGCCCGATGGAACACCCCCTGTCAGCCGACATCGCCATGGCCACCCGTGCTGATGAGGACGGAGATACGTGAGTAATAGTCCCCCATTAATGGGGAGTGGGTATGGGGATAGAGAGGCCAGCCCTCCACCCACCACAACACAGGGGCACTCAGCTTGGCCTCTCTGGTTAACTCGACCCTAGTTGGAATCCTGTCTCCACCGCTGGCTGTGTGTCTTTGAGCAAGGCCCATTCCCTCTCCAAGCCTCAGTTTCCTCTTCTGAAAAATGGGCACCCTGAGAGTACTTACCTCCTAGCACTGTTTTTGGAGCAGGGGGCTTCATATTTTTTATCACGACCCAAAAATGAGAAAGACATTTCATTGATTGATTTATTACATGGATTATGCATGTTGAGCTCCTAGTACTGAGCCTGGTAGATTGTAAGTGCTCAATAGGTATTAATATTATTATTGTTATTACTTTATATTAATAACACACACATAAACTTGAAATAAAAATTGCACTGAACAAAACAATACTCACCCTCACTACGTGGAATCTACTTTAGTGTTTCCTATTCTATTGTATTTCATTATTTCATTGTCGTGACCCACTAGATTAATTTGACAATCCTTTAAATTATTTCACAAATCCCATAGTTTTATCACCTGCAGTTTGAAAAACATATTCTTGAAGCTGCTGAGAAATCCCGCATGGGAGGATTTAGCCCTGTGCCTAGCATATAGTAAGCACTCACTATACTTGACCATATGCTTATTATAATTCTATCAACCTAAGTTTGAATCTCAGCAGGCTGCTTTCTCACCCCTCTCTGCCTCAGTTTCCCCCTGTAAAAACAGGAACCATAAGTGTGCAAGGGTCTCTATGAGGCAGAAATGAGATTACTTCTATACAACGCTTCTCTATTGGTTTGGGGATTAGGTAGGGATAGGATGAACAGGTCTATTTCTGCAGGGGGCTACACCATTGGCCCACTGGGTTACTTCACATCCACGAGCTTGTTTCCCTATCTAGAAATTGCCACTCACAACAGCACCTATTACAATAAGGGTTCAGAGCAATGATGTACATACATATAGTGCATGGAACAAGGCAGGGTACACAGTAGGTGCTCAATACATGGGAGTGGATGTTGTTGGAACAGATCTCTGGGGGTGGTTGTGTGCCATCCTGTGAGCCCAAGCAGGAGAAAGTGTCTGAGATATATAAAGGTCTGGATAAAGCTAGTTTCCTGCCCTCTGGCTACCTCTGGGGTCATCTGTGAAATAGAGTTAATGTGTATGTGCCCCCAGGGATGAGTTGTTTGTAGCCGGGGAAAGCAGGGTGCAGAAGGAGACCTAGCACACCAGTCTTTAGCCCCGAGCCCCACCCGCCCTCCCCCGCTCTCCCCATCACCTCCCTCTCCCCCAAAGCAAACACTTCTGCCTCAGCTGCCTGTTGGGGGAAATCCCTTCCCGCAGAACTTGACCGCAGCCCAGCTGCTCTGCCTCCCCCACGTCAGCACCCGTCACTCACTCGCAGCCTCCCCCTCCCGGCGCTCCCTCTAACCTTAACCCCTTCCGCTCGGGCCGAGGCTTTACCGGAATGGGCAGCTGGCGCAGCCTGGGGGCGGGGGAGGGGGGACACGCTAAGTCTGGGTCCTCAAAGCTGCAAAGCTTGGTTGGGAGGCTGGACTTCTAGGGACTCAAGGGAGCAAGGAATCTCAGGGCATCTGGACTCCGAAGAAGTCAAGAGAGTAGCAAGCTGGAAATCTGGGTCTCCAAGAGAGCGCGCGGGGGTGGGGGTGGGGGAGGAGGAGTAGAGTCCCAGAGAGCAGAGGTTGGGGTATAGCATTCCTTGATCTCTGAGGGGTAAGAAACAGGGTGCCAGGCAGCTTGGGGATCTAGAACTGAGAGGGACTGGAAAATCCTTATCCTCAAAGAGTAAGGGTCCTAAGAGACCTTGGAGGTGGATGCCGGGATATGGGAGAGAAGGAGCCAGCTGGAGTCTGAGCCCTGAAAGGTGGACTTCCAGAGGGGCCGCCAGGCTGGAGGACTTGGGGTCCTTCCCACCAGGAAAGCGAGATCTCTTTGTGTTGGGCTCCCCCTCCTCCGCCCCACTCGATGATGGAAGTTGGGGTGCCGGGTAGATCCCCGGCGGGACAGGCTTCCCTCCCCCGGGAGCAGGAAGCGGAGCCCCGCCCAGCAGACCTGTTACTGGAAGTCCGAGGGCAGGGCCGCCCCTCCCGTCCCCACTTCCTCCAGCCCCGCCCCACCCCCTGCGGCCCGCGCGTTTATGGGAACTCAGGCCTGGATGGTTTCTCTGAAATCATTCGCTCCCTCTGCCCTCGCTTAACCCCGCGGGCCCACAGAGAGAGACCCGGGCCCAGCGTCCTGGGAAATGTGGGAAGGGAAGGGAACCCTTCTCAGAGGGCCCAGATCTGGTCTCTCTCCCAAAATTTTCTTTTTGAGTTGGTCTTTCACGCATCAGGCTCGAGGTTCAGCGAGTTTCGCCTGCATAATCTCCTCCTGGGAGATGGGCTGTATTTCACAGAAGAGTAAAACCAGGCCACGTGACTTTTCTCTAGACACCCAGCTAGCGAGGACCACAACCCAGTTTGCAACCCTGGCCTCCTTAGGCCTCAGGGCTGCAGGATTTCTCCATCCCAAGCACATAGTGAGCTGGTTTAAAATGTGGGTCCACGATGCACATTCCACGGTTGGGAGGCAGTGGTGGGTGAGAACGCGGTTCTCCAGAAGGAAATGTTGAGGCCAACGTACATGCAGTCAGCCTTGGGCCCTCAGTGCTAATGTGCCCCCACCACGAGTGAACGTGGGTTATAACGTCCATGCACAGTCATCCCAGATTGCCCTCAACTGGAAATGATTGTTCCAGGTTGGGGGCCCTGGGAAGCAGGCAGGAAGTTAAGGACTGGGCAAAGGGAGAAGTTGAGCTGCTCTGTAGTCTCAACAGGGCCTCAGCAGTCCCACAGGGGATGTTGCAGCTGGAGTGGCCTTCAGAGTTGAGGCCAGAAGGCTGGGTCCTCTAATGCCAGCCACTGGATGCCACTGGATAGCAGCTGGCCTCCACACCCCATGACCTAGGCAAGCAGCTCTTTTCGGTTGAGGGTAATTCTCAGAGAATGCGTAGAGCTGACAGCCTTCCCAGAAACTAGGGGAGTGGAGCCTTCAGTTCCAAAGGGGGCATCTGGGTTGCACAGTCCAACCTCCAGAACAATGACCCCATCCCAGCTTGTCCCACCTCCCTTTTGGGGAAAACTTCCTCCAGTTAGATACTTTTGGGTTGAAGGCTGAATGTGACATACAGTCACGACTGATGGCATCTAGTTCATCCTCAGTTCACAGAGGCAAAAACTTGCCCACAGGGGGATGGGAACATGGTCACCAGCTTCAAGGATGGCCAGGGATCACTGAGATGGATTCATTTATTCAGCACCTTTTTATAGTGCACCTACTCGGCACTAGGCACTGTCCTAGGCATGGGCAGTGACCAAAGCAGACAAAACACCCTGCCCTGGTGGAGATGACATTCTAGCGGGGGGGAGATTCAGACAGGAAACAAGTAAATAGTACATGTCAGGTGATGATGTGGAGGAAAATTAAGCAGGGTAAGGGGGAGGAGGAGCGAGCCACTGCTGTACCATTTTAGCATAGGCCCTGTAAATATCTGGGGGATATCCAGGCAAAGGGCATAGCCAGTGCAAAAGCCCTAGGGTGCATGCATTCTTAGTATGTTTGAGGATCTGCACAGAGGCCAGTGGTCAGATCAGAGTGAAGAGAGTGGATAGAGATGAGGTCAAAGGGATTGAAGAGGGGGAGACAAGATCACACAGGGCCTGTGGATCATGGTGAGGACTTGGCATTTACTCTGAGGGTTCTGAGGGGGGCATGACCTGACTTAGGATCTAATAGGGTCCCTCTGGCTGCTATACAGGGAACAAAGAGTCAGGCAGCAGCGGAAGTAGGGGAGGCCAGTGAGAAGACAGTCCAGGAGGAAGATGATGGTGGCCGAATCAGGATGGAAGGAGTGGGGGTGGGAAGAAGTGATTGGATTCTGGAGATACTTCCAAAGTATCCAGCATATATTGGAGTTAGTGCTGCTAAGAAGTGACCAGCCCCTAATGCCTGTGACACCCCACCCCCAGGCCACTCCACATTGCGGTGGTGCAGGGCAATCTGCCAGCTGTGAATCGGTTAGTCAGCCTCTTCCAGCATGGAGGCCGGGAGCTGGACATCTACAACAACCTCCGGCAGGTGAGGCTGGGGACCTGGACTCCTGGGTCTGAGGGAGGAGGGGGCTGAGGGCTTAAACTTCTGGGCCCAAGGGGAGGAAAAGCTTTTGAATCTGAGGGAGGACATGCTCCAGATTTCTGGTTTCTGAGCAAGACTGCAGCTGGGAGTCAGGATTTGGGGGAAATTCTGAGGGAGAAAGGACTAGGATGCAGGGCTGGGTACAGGTCCTTCACAGTCTCTGTTCCCCAGACACCACTACACCTGGCTGTGATCACGACTTTGCCGTCAGTGGTTCGGCTCTTGGTGATGGCTGGTGCCAGTCCCATGGCACTGGACCGCCATGGCCAGACAGCAGCCCACCTGGCGTGTGAGCACCGCAGCCCGGCCTGCCTGCGGTCCCTGCTGGACAGTGCGGCCCCCGGCACAGTGGACCTGGAGGCTCGCAATTACGATGGTGAGCACTCACCAAGGCGCAAGGTGGGGCTGTTTGGCAGGACCTGGTGTCCTTCCGGGGCAACAAAGCTGCAGGCCCAGGTTTGACTGAGTCTCCCTCTCTTTCAGGGCTCACTGCCCTGCACGTGGCCGTGAATACCGAGTGCCACGAAGCGGTACTGCTGTTGCTGGAGCGGGGCGCAGACATCGATGCGGTGGTGAGCAAGGAAGCGCAGGCCGGGGGTGGGGCCAGGAGAGGGCGGAGTCCAAAGAGGCGGGACTGGCTTGAGATAGCACCCGCGTGGGTGGGTGGAGCTCGAGGTCTCTAGCCGGACAGAGAAGCTGGACCAAGCTGTCGTGGTCACCATGCGGGCTGCCAGCTGTTTGGGCTGAGTTTGGAGAGACTTAAAGACCTTCCCTCCCTGCCGCAGGACATTAAGAGCGGCCGCTCCCCACTCATCCACGCCGTGGAAAACAACAAGCTGAGCATGGTGCAACTGCTGCTGCAGGCGAGTACGGCCCTGCCCTTGGCCTCTCGCCCACCCTTTCCTCTGGCACCAACTGGCCATCATCCTCGTCCTTCCAGCTCTGACCCTTCCTTCTAGTCCTGGTTCTGGCAACCCTATGACTTCACCACCCAGGCTGCAAACTTGTCGCAGTCCGTATCCCATTCCAACCCCCGCTACCCCAAACGACCCAGGCCCAGTCCAGCGAGAGCTTTGCTGACGCTGCCTTCCGACTTTGGCCCTGTCCCCGCGCTGCTGTCCTTCCACCCAGACTCGACCCTGAACCCTTCCCTTCTCTGACTCCGCCCCTACTTGGGCCGGACCGCAGTCCAGCTCTGGTTGATTCAGTGCCGCCTGCCGTCCCTCGCTGACTTGCCCTGGGTTCTAGCACCCACCCGCTATCTGGTCCTGTCCTAGGTTCTGACCCCA
>NW_017732014.1:851080-862406 GCF_001890085.2 Hipposideros armiger
CCCGCCCCGCCCCCTGGCCCTGCCCCCATCCCAGACCAGGCCTAGGCCCCAACCCTCGGTGGTGGTCCTGACCCGCCCCTTCGGACCCCGCAGCATGGCGCCAACGTGAACGCTCAGATGTACTCCGGCAGCTCAGCTCTGCACTCAGCTTCAGGCCGCGGGCTCCTGCACCTGGTGCGCATGCTGGTTCGCAGCGGCGCGGATAGCGGCCTCAAGAACTGTCACAACGACACGCCACTCATGGTGGCACGCAGCCGAAAGGTGAGTGCGCAAAGGTGGGGGTGGGGGGCTTGGGGAGGGTCAGTTCCCGAGCGCCTGTCCGTGGATGTGTGTGTGTGTGTGCAGGGGTGTGCGTCTGTCTGTGCCAGTGCGTGGAGGGGAGCAAGTGAGCCTGTGAGTACTTGGGTGTGAGGTCTAGACAGAAGGAGAGACTGAGGCACAAAGAAAGGGAGTGACATGCCCACCTTCACATACTGAAAAAGAGGCCATGCTCACTGACAGACCCCATGAGCAAGGAGAGATGGACAGAGGGAGTGGCTTGGTGGTGATCCCCCCATCTTCTCGCAGGTCATCGATATCTTGAGGGGGAAGGCCACACGGCCTGCTCCTGTACAACCAGAGCCCTCCCCGGACAGGAGTGCCACCACCTCCCCTGAAAGCAGCAGCCGCCTCAGCTCCAATGGTGAGAAACCAGCTCCCAACCTCTATTCTCCACTTCCCTCAGAAGCATCCAGGCCCCCCGTCCCCTCCCTCAGAACCCAGGAGTTGAGGCCCCCTCGCCCCCTTCTCCCTGGATCTGGTGTCCTCACCCCTGCTCTCTTCTTTCCACAGGTCTTCTCTCTGCATCACCGTCCTCTTCGCCCTCCCAGTCTCCCCCCAAGGACCCTCCAGGATTTCCCATGGCCCCCCCCAATTTCTTCCTTCCTCCCTCATCTCCACCTGCCTTCCTGCCCTTTGCCGGGGTCCTCCGAGGCCCTGGCCGGCCGGTGCCCCCTTCCCCAGCTCCAGGAGGCAGCTGAGAGAGATGGGGGGGGCAGATCTCAGACTTTTGAGGAGGGACCTCCGTGCCCTGTGGGGTCAACCCTCCTGGAAACTGTGAAGACCTCACTCTGCCCCCCCCCAATCTTCAGAACCAAGATTTGCACAGAGGCGCATCCATCTATTATAAGCCCCCTCTTCTAAACACAGCTATTCCCCCATCTCATCCCTGGCCCAGGACTCTTACCCCTATTATTCTCAGGCATCAGTCTCCTACCTGGAATTTCACCCAAATGTGCATTTCTTTCTCCTCTTCCAGAGCTGGTGGAACTAGGGAACAGCCACTCCCCTCTGCCCTCCACCCAGGTCCATGAGGAGGGAGAGATGGTCTGTAGTCAGGCACTGAAAATAATGTAAATTATTAGGTATTTTGGTTAGATTTCTTTTGTAATAAACTATTTTTGTACCATATCCCTGACTTCGCTGGGCCTCTTTCATGAGGTCTGGAGGAAGAGTGTTTGTGTGTGCATACCTGTACCCCATATCCAGCTCACTCCGTGAGTGACCTTGTGAGTCTCAGACTGATGATGACATGTATGGGTGACTCTGTGACTTCCAGTGTGTTTAAATGTTCTGTTATTGCGTCACTGTGCCATTGTTTCTGGGGATGATGTGCGTGACATCTTTCCAGAGGATCCTGTTAGACTCCATAGTGACTCTGGGTATGCGTGTGTGTTTGTGTGTTTCCCAGGAGTACCACAATTGACTTGTGTGACTCTGGTTTTCTCTGGGTCTCAGTGTGTGTGGCATTGGTGAGTGTTCTTAACATTGAGATCTGAGGTCATCGTGTGATTTTTTTTCTATGTGACTGCCTCTCATGCTGTGTCGCAGTTTTACTCAATGGCTCCAGGTCCCCCTGACATACAACACCTGTGTCTTGACTCTGTGGACACATCTCTTGTGTATCAATCAGATTTACATTCATTTCCTGTTACCAATGTAACAAAGCACCACAAATTCAGTGCCTTAAAACAACACAAATGTATTCTCTTACAGTTCTGGCGGTCAGAAGTCCAAAACCAGTTTCACTGGGCCAAAGTCAAGGTGTCAGCAGGGCTGGTTCCTTCTGGAAGCTCTAGGGTACAATATGTTCCCTTGCATTTTCCAGCTTCTAGAGCAGCGGTTCTCAACCTTCCTAATGCCGCGACCCCCTTAATAAAGTTCCTCATGTTGTGGTGACCCCCAACCATAAAATTATTTTCGTTGCTACTCTATAACTGTCATTTTGCTACTGTTATGAATTGTAATGTAAATATCTTTTTTTGTTTTCCGATGGTCTTAGGCAACCCCTGTGAAAGGGTCATTCGACCCCCAAAGGGGTCGCGACCCACAGGTTGAGAACTGCTGTTCTAGAGGCTTCCTGTATTCCTTGCCTCGTGGCCCCTTCCTCTTATCACTCCAACCTCTTGCTTCCATCTACACATCTCCTACTCTGATCTTCCGCCTCCCTCTTAGGAGGACCCTGTGATTATACAGAGTCCACCCAGGTATTCCAGGATAATCTCCCCATCTCAAGATCCTTAACTTCATCACATTTGTAAAGTCCCTTTTGCCCTGTAAGGTGACATCACAGATTCCAGGGACGAGGATATCACTGGGAGCCTTATTCAGCTGACCCCAGGCTTCAATCAGAGAATCAACATTACTAGGAGGTCAGTACGTGGATAAGAGATTTGTTATAGGATTGATCTTCAGGAAGAGAAGATGAATGTGCAGTGGGGAGAGCAAGGAAAAGCTGGAACCTCCAAGGAAGGACTGGAACCCAGGTCAGTCCCCACTGCCCCCAGCCTTGAAGCAAATGTCTTTTGAGAGAAGATGACAACCTTGGTCCAATTGTATTGGTCTTCGTGAGTGACCATATGTTCATATGTTTCTGAGTGACCACAAGTGTTTGTTTGCCCTTTTTAGTCTGGGGGCCGTCCTGGGCCCCTAAGTCTTTTGTATTCTTGATGATTATAAACATTTCTGCTGCTGTGACTCCATCACATGTATCTGTGGGGCCAACTGCCTTAACATCTTCCTGAGGGGCACTGTTGGATTCCATGCATGGCTAGGTATGTATCACACACACATCCATGAACACCCACTTCCGGGTCGGCTCTGACTGGGTGTCCTGTATTCACCTGGCCCTCCTGACTTAGGTGGCCATGCGTCTTTGTGTGTGTTTGTGACCATGTGCCTGTGTTTCTGACCTTGCCTCTGGGTTACCCAGCTCCCTAGAGCTGCCTGACTCAGAAGTAATACTATACTGGCTGCTGTAACAAATCACCGTGAACTTAAAACAGAAATTTATTCTCGCAGTTCTGGAGGCCAGGAGTCCAAAACCAAGGTGTGGGCAGGACCACATTCTCTCCAAAGGTTCTAGGGGAAGATTCTTCTTTGTCTCTCCCTGGGCTTGTGGCTGCATCACCATAACCTCAGCCTCTCCATTTTCACATGGCTTTCTCCTCTGTGTCTGTGTCTTCAACTTTTCTGTCTCTTGTAAGGATAGTTGTCATTGGATTTAGGGTCCACTTGAGTAATTCCAGATAATCTCATCTCAAGATCCTCACCTTAATTACATCTGCAAAGACCCTTTTTCCAAATAAGGTCACATTCACAGGTTCTGGGGACATATCTTTGTTGGGGGCCACCATTCAACCCACTACAGAGGCTGACTGTTGGGCCCTGCAAGCAGCTGTGCATGAGAACTTCCCATGTGGTAATCCCTTACAAGGGTAGGGTCATGTGCAATGACTGGCTCTCCAGCAGACCCTGAGCTCTGGGAGCACAGTGCAGGGCCTCCTTCGCTGCTGCTGCCACCCTGCGCATAGCAGCCAGCACACTGCCTGGCATGGAACAGACCCTTGAGAAGTGATGGTATAATGAGTGAGCCTTGATCACTCCCCACTGTATCATGGTGTCCATGATTCTTTGTGGCTGCATCTGGTCCCCTGTCACACAGTGTGATCAATTTGAGGACATGAACAGAAACACAAATATTAGCAGCTATTTACTGACCATGACAGTACCCATATTCCAAATGGGAAAATTGAGGCTCAGGGAGAGCAAATTGACTATCCAAGCTGAGGTCTGCTGCCTCCAAAGACCCTGCTCATAATCGCTGAGCCCTCTTGCATCACAGGAAGGTTAAGCCTCTTATATTCAGTGCGTGTGAAGGTGCAAGCATGTGCACATGTGTGTGTTACCAGAAAGGGTGTGAATATAATAACATGTGGGTGTGTCATTGAGAGCACAAGCCCTGGAGTCAGAACTGAGTTTGAGTCCTGCCGTTCTATTTCCTGGCCGTGCGACTTTGATCATGTGAGTTCACAGCCCTGAGCCTCAGTTTCCTCGTCTGCAAAAAATGAGGCACAATAATAGCGTCTACCTCGCAGGGTTGTTGTGAGGATTAAACTTGAATAAATTCTACACAGTGCTTATAATAGGACATGGTGCTCAGAAAGAACTTGATACATGGGACTCGCTGCTGTTATCATCTGGAAATTGTTTCTGAGGACAAAGACACACAAAAAATAGAGATGATGGGACCTAGTCTTTGCTCTGATGGAAAAATGGGATAATGAGGGCCTAGCCTAGATATGTATGTTAGTCAGAATTTTTATCCTACCGTCATAACAAAAACTAAAAAATATAGTGGTTTAAATGAGATGGAAGTCTATTTTTGTCTCATGTAAAGACCTCCCAGGCCAAAAATAGTAGCTTGAAAATGTCAAAGACCCAGGATCCTTCTACCTTGTTGCTCTTCACACTTCACACTTCTACTATGTGGTCCAAGGTGGCTGCTCCAGCTCCCACCGTCACATCCACATTCCAACCATTGGGAAGAAGAAAAAAGAGTCAAGCATATTCCCCTTTAAGGCTACAGCCCAGAAGGCATATACATCACATTCTGTTGGCTAGAATTTAGTCATGTGACCACATCTATCACAAGGGAGTCAGGGAAATGTAGTTTTATCTGGACAGCATGTACCCAGATAAAATTCTGTTACCAAAGGAAGAGGGGAGAATAGCTATTGAGGGACAACAGTGTATCTGTCACACCAAGTTTCTACCAAATGGCTACGTGACCCTTGGGCAAAGTGACTTCACTGTCCTGAGCTTCAGTTTCCTCATCTGTAAAATGGTTTTAACATCCACCTCAGCGTTCATGGGTTGATGACAATTTAATGAGAGTGTAGGTACCAAGTGCTTAGCACAGGGCCTTGGCATTATCATCCTGAGGTATGTGTTAGGAGTCCCCTTGTACCTGTGGGTCCAGGCTGTGGGTGATGTGCTTCTTTGTGTGTGAGAAACTAGCCCTGGGTTCAACAGCTGAGCCCAACACTGACCTTGGTAAGTTACTTCTCTAAAACAAAGAGTCTGGCTTCTCCACACGTGGAAATCCCCTCTCAGACTCCTGACATTGGGACTGGGCACATGTCCTTCCACACCCATCCCCCTTCCCCTTGAAGAAAGGCAGACGCCAAGGAAGGGGGAGGAGACTTATATAGAGTCTCCATCTCCCCGCCCTTACAGAATTAAGCACCAATCCCTTAACTGGTGCCACCAAGACCGTTCTCATCCGTGATGGTCCTAGCTTTTTAAAGCCAGAAGTCATACTTTCAATGCATTTCTCAGGGGCCTTGGCCCCTATCGCAAAGTTTCACTTGTTATCAGCACCCTGGGTAAACCCAGACAGTCAGTCAGAGAAGGTCTCTGCCAGGTGCATACATGAAATCTGACAAATTGTAAATGTTGGTGCCTTTAAAAAAAAAATGATTTTAAGAGCATGAAAACTAAACAGAATACATATGCTGGTTTGGTGTGTTTGCAAACCTTCATGTAAGCCACACCTTTGTTTTACAGAAAGGGAAACTGAGGCCCAGAAAGGGAATAAACTGACCTGGTGCATCTGTGAGTCTAGGATTCTATGATCCACCTTAGCCAAGTGATGGAATTCATCACCAATAATGGGATGACCAACATCATGTATCTTCTGATATGATGTACTGAGAAGGACATAGCATCACTCCTATAATATTCCTGCTGCCAGAATCTCATCACAAGGAAATATCAGACACACCCAAATCTAGGGGGACATCTTACAAAGGAACTGGCCTGTAATGTTCAAAAACGTCAACTTCGTGAAATACAAGAGAAGGCTGAGCAATTGTACCAGACTGAAGGAAACTCAAAAGACATGAGGACAAACACAATACACGATCTTGGATTCGATCCTGGGCTGGAAAATCAATGTTTTGCTATAAAGCATAGTTTGGGAAAAACTGGTGATTTGAATATAGACTGCACTGTTAGACACTAGTGTTGTATCACTGTTAAATGTCCTGCTTTTGATAACTGTACTGTGACCATCCATATAAGATAATATTCTTATATGTGGAAATACACACCAAAGTGTTCAGTGGCAAAAGGGCATAATGTCTGAAACTTACTCTCAAATGGTTGGGGAGAGGGGCAAGAAAGAAATAGCCAATGATAAAGCAAATTGGAAAATTGTTAAGAATTTATGAATCTTGGGGCGGCCAGTTAGCTCAGTTGGTTAGAGTGCAGTGCTCATAACACCAAGGTTACCGGTTTGATCCCCACATGAGCCGCTGAGATACACCCTCCACAACTAGATTGAAACAACTACTTGACTTGGAGCTGATGGGTCCTGAAAAAACACACTGTGTCCTAATAAAAAAAATAAAATAAAATAAAGAATTGATGAATCTTGGTGAAAGGTATACAAGCAGCCTTTGCCTTATTCTTGCAACTTTTGTGTAAGGTTAAAATGATTTAAGAAAAGAAAAAAAGAATTGCAAATTAAAAGTCATGGTTTAAAAGTCCATTGTTTTAAGGCTCTGTGTTTCTGAGTGTATCTAGTCTGTGCATGCATCTGTGGTCAGAGTTTGGGGAGTTGGGAGGGTGAATTTGTTGCTTCAGACACTGCCTTGGGGTGACCAGAGCCTTAGGGTGTGGTTAAGACTGGGGTGTGGCCAGAGACTTGGGGGTGTGGCTAGAGTCTTACAGGGCCTGAGAAACTCAGTTCCCAAGGGAGGAGGTAAGCCTGTACTTAGAGCGCCCTCCTGTGGCTACCCTGGGGTCTGGCCTCCCCTTGAAAAATTTTTAACAGCTTTATTGAGATAATGCATATACCCACCAATTTAGCTATTTAAAGTGTATAATTCAATGGTTTTAGTAAATTCAAAGAGTGGTGCGATCATCACCAGATCAATTTTAAAATATTTCTTCACCCCCATACCCCTTTAGCCTTAGACAACCCCTAATATACTTTCTGTCTCTATAGATTTGCTTATTCTGGACATTTTTTTTTTAAAGATTTTATTGGGGAATTGAGGGGAGGGGAACAGCGTTGGGGAATCAGGGAAGGGGGACAGACAGGTAGACAAATTGCTGTTTTTGTTCTTCAGTCTAGTTGTGGAGGGCTTCGCTTCACTGGCCCATGTTGGTATGATCATTGTGCTCTTCCCGGATGAGGCAGATCGGTCTCCGGTCATTGGTCGGCCGCTCACAGCGGCTCCCAGCAGCTCACACCGGCTGCAGGCCGCTCACGCTGGCTGCCAGCCACTCATGTAGCTCACGGCAGCCTACTGCAGCCCCGCTGCAGCCTATGCCGTCGCCGGTGACTCACAGCAGCCCAGCTCCAGGCTGAGCTGTTATTCTTCATCTTAGCTGTAGAGGGCCAGCATCACTGGCCCTCAATGTGGGATCAGAACTGCAGCCCTGCTGCTCAGAGCTGGCACTCTCAAGCGAGCTCTTAACAAACTGAGCCACACGGCAGGCCCTTATTCTGGACATTTTATATAAATTGAATCACACAACATGTGGTCTTTTGTGACTGACTTCTTTCACTTAGCATAATGTTTCTGAGGTTCATTCACGTTGTAGCATGTTATCAGTACTTCATTCCTTTTTTTTTTTTTTTAAGATTTTTTTGGGGAATTGGGGGAGGGGAACAGACAAGTTGCTGTCCTTTTGTTCTTCAGTCTAGTTGTGGAGGACGTCACTTCACTGGCCCATGTTGGTATTTTCACTGCAATCTTCCAGGGTGAGGAAGTCGCTCGCAGGCCATTGGATGGCCCCTCACAGCGGCTCACTGCAGCCTGCAGGGGCTGCAGCCTACCATCCCTGGCCGCTGGCAACTCACGGCAGACCAGCTTCAGTTTGAGCTGTTGTTCACCATCTTAGCTGTAGAGAGCGCAGGGTCACTGGCCCTCATGTGGGATCCGAACTAGGGCCCTGCTGCTCAGAGCTGGCATCCCAAGACAACTCTTTATTTTTTTTTGGTTTTTGTTTGTTTGTTTTTTAGCTGAGCCATCCTGCTACCTGTTGGCAGCTCAGCGGCTACTCAGCTCGGGCTGGACTCGAACCGCTGTTGCTCAGAGCTCAAACTCTTGAGCGAGCTCTTAACCAACTGAGCCACTCAGCCGGCCCCCAAGACAACTCTTAACCAATGCGCCACTTGGCCAGCCCTTCATTTCTTTTAATAGCCAAATAATACTTATTGTATAGGTATACTGCATTTAATTTACCCATTTATCAGTTGATGGACATTTAGGTTGTTTTCACAAATCTTTGTGTGGATATATGTTTTCAATTCTCTGGGATATATACATAGAAGTGGAAAGACTAGGTCATATGGTAACAATGTTGAACCTTTTGAGGAACTGCCAGACTGTTTTTCAAAGAAGCTGCTCCATTTTACGTTCCCACCAGCAGTGTATGAGGGTTCCAACTTCTCCACAGCCTCTCCAATAATTACTATTGTCTGTCTTTTTTATTATAGCCATCCTAGTGTGGAGTGAGATCTCATTGCGGTTTGGATTTGCATTTCCCTAACTGATAATGATATTGAGTATCTTTTTCTATTATTCACTAGGCAACTATATGAACTCTTAACCATTTTGCCATATTTGATCCAGATTTTTTAAATTAAAGCATTAATGATATTGTTGTTGTTTTAAGATTTTATTGGGGAACTGGGGAAGGAGAACAGTGTTGGGGAATTGGGGAAGGGGAACAGCCAAGTTGTTGTCCTTCAGTCTTAGTTGTGGAGGGAGCAGCTAGCTCAGCTCCAAGTCCAGTCGCCATCCGGCAGCTTGTCTGTAGCTCACAGCCACTCAGCTCAAGGTGTCATGTTCAATCTTAGTTGCAGGGAGTCTAATCGGAAATCTTGTTGCCAAGGTGCACGCTGTAACCATTGAGCCATCCAGCCGCCCTTCAGCAGTTCAGGGCAGCTCAGCTCAAAGTGCCATGTTCAATCTTAGTTGGGGGTGGGTGTAGCCCTCCATCCCATGTGGGAGTGGAACTGGCAACCATGTTGTTAGGAGCATGTGCTCTTACCAGCTGAGCCATCCTGCCACCTGTTGGCAGATCAGCTGTAGCTCAGCTCTGGTGCAGTATCACTGGCCCATGTGGGAATCGAACTGGAGACCCTGTTGCTCAGAGCTTGCACTCTTAACCAACTGAGCCACTCGGCCGGCCCACATTAATGATATTGTTGAAGTCCCAGTGTATCCTTCTCAGAGTACATCCTTTTCCTTCTCTATATCCTGCATTTAACGTTCAGCATTACCACACATATTTTCTTACTATTATCATATATGTATGTATATCCCAATAATATAGACCATTGGTTTTACAGGTTTTCAAACTTGGTATAAATGATATTGTGCTGTGTTAATTCTTCTGCACTTTTTTTTTTTAACTCATTGGGCTACTGCAACAAAAGACCACACACTGAGTGACTTAAACAACAAAAATGTATTCTCTCACACTTCTGGAAACTAGGAACCCAAAATCAAGGTGTTGGCAGGGCGGGGCTCCCTCTGATGGCTCTAGGGTATGATCCTTCCTTGCTTCTTCCAGATTCTTGTGTTTGCCAGCAATCCTTGGCATTCCTCAACTTATAAATGCATCACTCCAATCTCTGCCTTCATCATCACATGGTTTTCTCCCTGTGAGTGTACCTGTGTCTGTGTCCAAATTTCCAGTCATATTAGATTAAGGATTCACCCTAATTAAGTATAACCTCATCTTAACTTGGTTACACCTGTTAAGAACCTCTGCTTCTAAATAAGTTAATATTCACAGGTTCCTGAGGACATGAATAGGGAGTGGGGGGCTGGAGGGGGCACTATTCAACCCAGTATACTCATCATTATGTTTTTATGATTCATGCTATTGTTATGTGTGCCCAATTCATTTATTTGAATTGCTGCATGGGAGTCCTTTGTGAGAATATACCACAATCCCTTCTGGTGATGAACAGCTACCTTGTTTCCAGGTTTCTCCATTTCCCACAAGGCTGCAATTAACATCTTGAAACGTGTCTCTTGGAGTTTTTTAGGCAATATTTTTCAACCTGCCCAACAAAATCCATTAGTGGGTTGTGAAATCAATTTAGTGGGTTGCAAATGATTGTCCCTTTAATGAAATGGAATTTAATAGACTAGAAAATATTAGAGCACATGTAGGGGCAAGGATTACCCTGTGAAACTGTTTGTTTCAGGTGTATAATGTCCCGATGCGAGGGAAATGTTTGCAAGCCACAGCTCTAAAGGATGTAGAGCTCGCCCTGTCAAAGGTTTGCCAAATTGCTCTCCAATGTAATTTTGTGCATTTACACTTCCATCAGCTCTTTATCAACACTTGGCATAGTAAAAATTTTGAATTTTTGCCAGGCCAATGGATTTTCATCCTACTTTCCGGAGGAAGAAACTGAGGCAGACTCCGAGAGGGCAGCAACGCAAGGCAGCAACGCAAGGGGCTGGGAGGCAGACCTCGCCATCCTGACTTCAAAGACCCAGTTTCTGCTTGTCTGAGATAGAAGGTCGAAGAGTCCACAGGTTAAGGATTCTCGGGTTCTAAGAGATGAGGGTGGGTCTGAGGAGGGGAGTGGGGTGCGATGGGAGACTCAGCTCTCATCTTACACCCTCGCCCTCTGCCTCCACCTCAAAGGGTTTTTGAAAATTAAGTGAGAAAATGGGAAGTTTGACATACAGGGCCCGACAGAGTGTGTTCGATAAATGTTAGCTATTACTATAATATTCTCTGATTCGAAATTCTCTAGGTATGTGTATATTTGTGATCAGAACTTGGCCGGGTCCTCTGGGGCGTGGCCTGGAGATCCAGGGGCGTGGCCTGGGTGCTTTGGGTAGGCGACACGGCCCCGCCCACAGCGCCCCCGGTGGCCGCCCAGCGCTCAGGCGGGACTGGGCAGGTGCTACAAAACCACGCCCCTCCAGCCTTGAGCCCAACAGCCTAGTTTCCCGCAGGCCCC
>NW_017732014.1:863186-869461 GCF_001890085.2 Hipposideros armiger
GCGGCCCCACGAGGGCGGCAGGGTGAAGAGCTCCGCGCGCTCGGCCGGGCGGTGAGGCTACTGCAGCGCCTGGAGGAGCAATGCGGAGACCCTCGGCTTACCTCTAGTCCCCCTTCGCTGCGAGACCTGCTGCCCCGCACCGCGCAGCTGCTGCGAAAGGTGGCCCACGCCCGGCGGGCGGCCAGCGGAGGCGTTCCCGAGGCTTCCGGGGGTGCCAGGGACTTTCTTGTCGTCTATCTCACCAACCTGGAGGCCAAGAGCAAGCAGGTGGCAGCAATGCTGCCACCGCCGGGCCTAAGGAGTGCCAACGACGAGCTCTTCCGGGAGGGCTCCTTACTCAGGTGAGCGGACACCTTTGCTCAGAACAAAGGTGGGATCACGAAGGAGGCCCAGGTGATGTCCCAACCCCTCCTCCCTCAGACCCAAGAGTCTAGGCCCCAGATCCCTGCTTTCTCAGGACCTAGGAGTCCAGATCCCAACCCCTCCTCCCTGTGGGAACCTGGGAAACTATGCCACGCAGTTCTCTCCTTCCTTGAACACACACCTTTGCCCTCAGGCCCCCATTTGCCCTCTTTCTTGGCCACTCAGTAGGCTGCTTCCCACTGCCCCACTCTCCCAGATGCCTTAGGCACACGCTCTGAGAATGTGAGGACCTCAGAGCGCTTCCTGCAGGAGGAGGGGTGGATTGACATCTCCAGGGACGCCCCTGGTCTTGAGTTCCTGAGGAACAACTAGCTCCGGATCTCTGTAGGGCTTGTCTGCAGGGTGCCTGCTCTGGTTCTGAACTCTGGGAAAGGGGGCTGATGAGTGACAGAGGCAGACAAGGAGGTTGGAGGCCTACAGCCAACAAGGTCTGGCCGAGTGGCTTTTAACCCAGGCATGCCACACGCCCCTTCTTTACAGCAAATATTTTGTAGTGTCTCCTTAAATTAACCCTGAAATGAAATGCCGAATGTAAATAACCTACCTACTCATATTTTTTCAATCACTATAATGCCCAAACTGTATTATAAGGGAGTGATCAAAGGACTGTTTCTAGATTTCGAATGGAAATGCTAAGGCACAACCATAATTATTCTGCAAGGCAGAACTGACGAATCAGACACTCGTGCATGTAGGGAGAACCGTTGCTGAATCAGTCTTCCCTTGATATTATAGGAGTTGAGTTTCTGTAAAATTCAGTATAAATTTTAAATGTGCAAAAATGCTTTTGAAAAATGGAATTGCGTTCTAGCCTCAAATCATTAAAAATAGATTTTCCACCTTCATGAATGTCTGATGGGACCCTGGAAAGTTGAGTGGATGTGGGCAAATTTTGCTGGAGGGGATTGTCCCCCACGTTCTAGACTTCCCACGCCCCAATCGCTATGATCAGTAAATTTCTAGAAGCTCCTTAGAAGGGTAGTGTAACTCCTCTGAGAACCACTGTTCTAGATTCAGTGGGTTTTAGAAGCTAAGAAGCTTAGGGGCTTAATGAGAGTCTAAGTAGGTAGTCTAGAGCAGGGGTCGGCAAACTGCAGCTCGCGAGCCACATGGGTACGTACATGTGTCTCTGAAGTAAAATTGAAAATGAAAATAAAACTATCATAGTTTCATGTATAAAATTTTTAAAGGATATTAGTCACATAATGGTGATTATGTAAAAATATATTTATGGCTCTCAAATAATTTTTAAATTGTTGTGAGGGACAGGATTGGCTCTTCCAGGCGTTGGCAAACTTTTGAGATGGAACGTACCCAAAGAGCCGCATGTGGCTCGCGAGCCACAGTTTGCCGACCTCTGTTCTAGGGCCACCAGGGGCCTAGCAATTATTTGAAGAAGATTCTAGAGCAGCACTCTCTACTAAAACCTAATGCAAGCCACATATGTAGTTTTTCATTTTCTAGTAGACACATTACAAAAAGATTTTTTTAACAGGTGAGATGAGTTTTGATAACATTTTCTTTCACTCACTGTATCCAAAATATTATCACCTCAATTTGTAACCAGTATAAAGCAATGATTAATGAGATCATTAACATTTTTTTCTCCTTTTGCACTAAGTTTCTGAAATCTTGTGAGGATTTCCCATTTAGAGCACATCTCACTTTGGACCAGCCACAGGTGGATAGTGGCTACATGTTAGACTCTAGGAAGCGTGGGTACTTAGAAGCTGTCAGGGGTGGCCCTATAGAAGGTTTCGAGAACCCTACAAGCCAGGCCCAAGGAGGTTATTAATATAAAATAAGAACAGTAATAATAATTAACATGCACTGAGTATCAACTGTATGCCGGGTGTGAGGCAGAAGCTATACTTAACCCTGTACTTATGCCCATTTCACAGTTGAGGAGACTGAGACTTGGGGGAAAATAAAGGAAGGTGCCAAAAATCACATAGCTAAGTGTCAGAGCTACCTACCCTCCATTGTTGCCCACATCCTGATCAGTATCTCAGAGCGGTAGCTGCCAGGAGAAAGCATGGGGGCCTGCCCCCCAGTGCTGCTCAAACTAAGAGGAAGGCTCCGAGCAAGACCTGCATGCAGACCACCCTAAGTGCCCTAGTGCTGATGGACCCCACACCCGACCAGGCAAGGCTTCTCCTCCAGCCCCCATGGTCCTCAGGAAGAGACTGGAGCCTATGTGCTGAAGGATGAGGATATGGGCGACGCCTCCTTTCCTTCACAGAGGAATAGACTGAGGTCCTGAGAGGGGAGGTGTCAGGGCTGCATCAGGCAGTGTTGGCATAGACTTTTACCCTGCACTGCTGCTGCATGGAAGTCTGGAGCCTGTGGGTGTTCCACACAGAGGGCGCCGCAGGATTCAGCCATATCCTCAGATCCCATCCCCACAGGAGACAGCTGGCCAAGCTGGCCCTTATCTTCAGCCACATGTATGCGGAGCTCAATGCACTTTTTCCCGAGGGGAAGTACTGTGGACACACGTACCAACTCACCAAGGCTCCAGCCCATACCTTCTGGAGGGAACACTGTGGAGCCCGGTGAGTGAGCACCTGTCCCCAGGGCCCCTCAGCCCCTTGGAGCCTTATCCTGCCCCTGCTCAGGAACCTAGGAGTCCAGGCCCCGAGCCCCTCCTCCCTCAGACCCAGGAGTCCAGGCCCCCAGCTGCCTCCTTTCTAGAGGTCCTCCCCTCCTAGGCTCCCAGAGGCCTTACCTACATCCCTCTGCCTCCCTCCACCTAGGTGTGTGCTGAGCTGGCCTGAGTTTGAGTCTGTCTTGTGCACCTGCCACCCCGTGGAGTCAGGCCCCACAGCCCAAGCCTTGCGCTCCACCATCGACCTCACCTGCAGTGGCCATGTGTCCATCTTTGAGTTTGACATCTTCACCAGGCTCTTCCAGGTCAGGGAAGGCCAAGGTTGAGGGCCCAGACTCGGGTTGTGAGGGAAGGAGAGGGTGGGGACCTGGACTCCTGGTTCTGAGGGAGGAGGGGTTGGGGGCCTGGATTCCTGGGTCCTGGGGAATAAGGGTCTGGAGTCTTCTGTGAAAAAAGAGAGATCCCTGAGGCCCACCGTGAGTGTAAGTGAGGTGGCTGGGTTCTTGGACCCTGGGAAGCACTAGGAGGGCAGCTGCTTCCTCGGCCTCTCCCTGACCCAAGCATCACCCGGCTCCAGCCATGGCCAACACTCCTCAAGAACTGGCAGCTCCTGGCAGTCAACCACCCAGGGTACATGGCCTTCCTCACGTATGATGAGGTCCGAGCACGTCTGCAGGCCTGCAGGGACAAGCCAGGCAGGTAAGGAGCCAGGCCTCAGGAGGAGGAGCTTGCCAGGGGGTCAGGGCTCTGGGTCCTGGACTGGGCGGTAGTAGAAACCCAGGCATCCTTCAGAGAGAGTAAGAGCTGAAGGGCTGAGGTACCTGGGGCCCCAGAGCGTGGAGGTAGGACGCTGAGTGCCCTCTGCCACCCCACCTCTTCTCCCGGGACCTCCTGGACCTTCCTACAGTCCAGTAGCTAAAGGGACAGTACGTGGTCTGGCAGGGGGCCTGAAGACCCTGCCCCAGGATAAGACCCATTTCTGATAGGTCAGAGCCCATGCTGTGCTATCTATTAAATATTTTTAATATGACCCCCCACCTGCTCGGGGTAGGAAACTGGGAACCAGACACCTGAGTCCTAAAAGTATTCAAGCCAGGAGTTTCGAGCTGTTGGTTCCCCTAGAGGGTTAAGAATGGAGGGGCTGAGATCCCTGGAATACGAAGAGGTTAAGGGAATAGGAGGTCCGATTCGTGAGTCTTTGCAGGGCTGAGGTGCAGGACCTCCAGGACAGCAAGTGTATTGGCACTTTTCCAGTTACACTGCAAACTGGTTTGAAGGGAAAGTAAAAGGGATGAATTAATTCCCGTAGTGAAAAGACCAGATGTTATGTAGGTTTAGGCAAAGCTGAATCCAGGTACTCACATGCTATTGTTTCAGGCATCAGTTTCTGTCTATCCCATCTCTGCTCTGCTCTGCTCTGGCAGCTCCTTTCGCAGACATGGTCTCTCCCCAAGGTGGCAGTGGTTTCTAGGACCTCCAGCTGTAGACCCTACCGGCTTAGCTACCTCTGTATTAATGGAGGGTACCTTGCTGGGTCTTCCAGCAAAAGCCCCAGGGCTGACTCCCATCACTGTGGTCAGCAGTCCTGAAATGCACTGATTGGCAAAGCCAAAATCAGCCTTGTCTAAACCCCAGTGAAGGAGGAAGTGGAGCCAAGCAAGTGAAAACAATATTCCCTCTATGTAGGGCAGACAGAGTCTAATGCCTCACTGCCTAAAAGGTGGGAAGCTGGGTGTCGTAAGGGGGCGAGGACTTAGACACCTGGATTCTCAACAGTGTGAAGGGCTGAGAGGTCCCAGAGGGGACAGTGGTGACCACTCCTTCCCCCCATCCTCCTCCTACCTGCTTCTTCTTCCAGCTACATCTTCCGGCCCAGTTGCACTCGCCTGGGGCAGTGGGCCATCGGCTACGTGAGCTCAGATGGCAGCATCCTTCAGACCATCCCTCTCAACAAACCCCTGTTGAAGGCGCTCCTGGAAGGAGAAAAGGAAGGCTTGTGAGTTCCCATCCTGGCAGGGGGAGGGTGTCAGCAGAATGCACCTCAAAAGGCTGTGCGTGTGAAGCACTGCCCAGGGTCACCATGGCTGAGGGCACACGATTCACACAGCAGACATCATAAACTTGCAATATTGCAGCGTTCCAGCAGGTGGCAGACAAGGGTCTTGAGGAAGAGGTGCCTTTTCTATACCACAAAGCTACCAGAGTAGCTCTCGCAGCTCTAAGAAGGGTGTGGGGAGCTTGGCTTAACCCCAGTGGCTTCACTCCTTGGAATTGCATTCAGAGCTTTTGCTTCTAGATATCCATACCCTGTTGTACAATCCAGACTGTTAGAGCAGGAAGAGAACTGGGAAAACAGCTAGACTGGTGGTTTTCCGTCTGTAACCTTGGCTGCCCCAGGGCCTCTCTTTTAGAAGCTGCCTTGGGGAGGAGGGGTGGGGGAAAAGGCAGGTGAGGTTCCCAAATCCCACCCTGGACCTTTAACCAGAACCTTCTTAGCAGTCATATTTATACGATACGATATGAGATAAATAGATAGATGATATGCAGTTGAATCTCATTATTCCTAATCATTGTGTTGTATGAAGTCACAGCAAACGCTGAACTGGTAAATACCGAGCCATTCCTCCTAAGGGAAATACTTCGAGTTTAGGTTCCTGCAAGACTGGTCACATTTTTGTCAACCAGTCGCTACATAATAACCTTTGTGAATGTTTCTGTTTAAAAATACCTTATGTAATATATATTGTTGATTCATTAACTTTGAACACATAGCCAATAGCACTGTAACTCATGCCTGAAGGAAGCTTATCTAACTCATTTATTTTCTCCCTAAGGCACATCGAAGCCTTCTTGTGTTTAGCAATAGGCTTCAGCACAAAGCCTAGGGGGCATTTTAAACAGCAAAATCACCAAGAAAAAACACAAAAATGCAAGAAATGTGACACTAAATAGACAGCGAAAGGACACGGATTTACAAGATGCCCAGGTGTTGCCTTGTTCAGCCTCACCTGGGAGCATGCCTGTTGGGTGACTCAAATTTTTTGCTGCTGTGTGCATGTCCCTGAATGATTTTGGGGTTACAAATAAATTTTAGCGTGTAGGCAAATTGTATTCATGCAAATTTGCCTACACGCTAAAGTTTATTTGTTCGTACGCACACATATTATGTCCCTATTTTACAACTGAGGCACAGAGAGACAGAGCCACTTGCTCAGGTCACACAGTTACTGAGCTAACAAAAAAA
>NW_017732014.1:874356-880050 GCF_001890085.2 Hipposideros armiger
AAGAGCTGGTCCAGTCACAATACTGGCCTCGGTAGTCGCGGGAGAGAGAAGAAGGGGATTGTCTGTGGGGGCCTAGGCAAGTGCCTCAGGCATTCTTGGCCAGTAGTATCCAGACCCACGCAGCACCATGGTTCCACTGGGCTCCCCATTTGTACGCCCTCCTGGCCTCCGGCTCTGGTCCAGCCCCCTTCCCATCTCGCATCTCTTTCCCCGACCCCCTCTCTTCATGAGTCTCTCTCTTCCCATTGCCCTCCCTCTGTCTGTCCTCTCCACATTGCTGTTGGAGATGAAGGCCCTGTAATCCCAGGGGACACGGAAGAAACAGGGAGACTCTGACCCTTTCCCTCCACGCCCCCCCCCAGCACTCAGACAGCCAGACCTGCCCCTTCTGCCGCACTGAGATCAAAGGCAGAGAGATTGTGAGTATCCACCAATTCCAAGGGACGCCAGCGGAAGCCAGGGCCACTGCTGAGCACCCAGGGTACAGCAATGACCAGGAAGATGGAGAGGAGGAGCTGGGGCTGGTAAGCAGGGCCAGGCAGGACCTGGAACTACGATTCCTGGGGCCAGAGGGAGGAGGGGCTGGGGGCCTGGGCTCCTGGCCTAAGGGAAGAGGGACTGGTGACAGGATTCTGGGGTCCTATGGGCCTGGACTTTTGTTTCCACAAGGGTTTGGGGCTATGGTTCTCTCCAGTTGGGACCCTTCTGAGGGTTGGGACTTTGTCTCATTCTCCGTTATACCTCCAATATCTAGAACAGTGCCTGGGTGCTGAAACGCCAGGCAGAAAGACATTTAGGTGATAAGAAAATGGCAGCTCCCAACTCTCTCCCCACCCTGTCTCTCCAGGTGACGCCATCAGCTCCCCCACTGCCCCCTCCACGGGATCCGTCCCCCAGGAGTCCCAGAAGGGAAGGCGAGAGGAAGGTGGTGAGTCAGATGCTGGTCTGAAGTGAGCAGCTCGAATCTTGTTCGTCCCTGGTCTGGCTTGGTGCTCATTCTCTGCACCCATTTACAAGGCGCTGTGCGATCTGCATCCACACCTCTATGGCCTCTTCTCTTGGTCTCTTCTTTACTCATTCCACCTCATTGGCTGTCTGGTTCTCCTTCCAGCATCCCAGGCATGTCCTGCCCCAGGGCCCATGCACAAGCTGTTCCCTCTGCCTTGATCTCCGTACTGTAGGCCCATTTTCTCATCCCCTCCTCAAGGAGGCCTTCTCTGACCACCCTATTGAAAATAGCACCCGGGTCCTTCCAAGCCCCTTCCTGCTGCATTTTCATAGTCTTTTTCATCACCTGGCAGAGGGGACAGTGTTTGTTGTTTTTTTGTCACTATCAGCAGGTTATCCCCTTCCTGAAGGTTAGGACTTTGCTTTATTCTCATTATATCTCCAGAGCCTAGGACAGTGCCTGATACAGTAGGTACTCAATAAATAGGTATTGAATAAATAAGTTGAACTGAGTCTTCCCAACAGCCCTATGAAGTAAAAAATGTTCCCATCCTCATTTTTCAGACGGAAAAAGCCCAAAGAGGTGGCTGCACCTGCCAAACCCACACAACCTGAAAAGCCAGTGTTGGGAGGCCTTCCAGACCCCAAAAGCAATCTGCTAATTTTCTAAGCAAGCCCCAGCCTTGCCTTCTTCTCTCCCCACTCTGCACCTCCCACCCCAGGATTTTCTGAGACCCTGGCCCACTGGAGAAGGGCAGATCTCTGTTAGCATCTCAGACCGAGTACACGCAAGATTCAATCAATACCAGCCGTCTTCAAACAAACAGCTCAGGAAGTCCGGGAACATTATTCTACCACAGCAAACAAGAGAACCAGCAGGAAGGGGAGGGGTGTGGAGGATGGTGACACCAGCCAGGGAAGCTAAAAACAGATCCCGATCTGCAGCCAAAAGCAAATGGAAACATTAGGAGGCACTCAGCCGGCTCCCTGAGGACAAGCGGGGGACACAGCCAGAATGGCAGGCTGAGGGGCACCTCCAGCCACATGGTCACCCCTTTGCCTAGAGACTATGCCCTCCGCTAGCATGCCCTTTCCTCCTCTCCCCAAATCCTGCCTGATTCAAAGTCCATCCAGGCAATTCCTACTTCGTTACTCTTCAAAGCACTGCAGGAAAGACAGCCCTGGGGGTCCCAGTTCCCAACAAGGTGACTGTCGTAATAAGAATAGTTAATGCATACATCACTCTTTCTGGATGATTCCTGGCACTGCTTTTTAAAAAACGTTATATTAAAGTATAGTTGACAAACAATATTATATTCGTTTTAGGTGTACAATGGTGATTCGACATTTATATCACTTATGATGTGATAAGCCTAGTAACCATCTGTCACCATGCAAAGTTATTACACTCTTATTGAGTTTATTCCCTGAACTGCACCTAGCAGTGCTTTTTAATGTATATGTTTAATTGTCATGACAACCCAATAAGATGGGTACTGTTATGATTCCTATTATACAGAGGGGAACACTGAGGCTCAGAGATCTGAAGGTCACCCTGCTCGAAGGTGATGGTCAGGACTGGAACCCAGGCCCCTGGGTCCAGACTGCAGAGCCCATCCTCCACACCTTCTGGGGGCCTCGATTCTTTTGTCTGTAAAATGGGTATGATGCCAGTCCCCGCCGTGTGGGGCTGCTGGTGGGTACTGGGTGAATGGGGCTGTGATAATGGTCAGTGTCACTNCTCACGGTGGCTTGAGGGCCGCTCACGCTGGCTGCTGTCTACACACGGTAGCCCATGGCAACTCACCTGCCATCGCCGGTGACTCATGGCAGCCCAGCTCGAGGTTGAGCTTTTGTTCAGCATCTTAGCTGTGGAGGGCAGTGTCACTGGCCCGCATATGTGGGATCTGAACCGGGGCCCTCTGGCATCCCAAGCCAGCTCTTAACCAATGCGCCACTCGGCCGGCCAAGGGACGCTGCACATTTTATGAGCACTGTCTTAGTTAATCCTCACCACCCATCTTTGCCATAGGTGTGATTATGTTCATTTTACAGAAGGAAAAACTGAGGCCAGAGAGGTAGAATTGCCTAGCCCAGGTCACACAGTGTGTTTGTAGGAGAGCTGCATTGGGGCCTAGGCCAGGCAAAGTCACCAGCCTTAGGGACTTTTGACCCCGCTGTTGGTCTGAAGGTGCAGTTATGACCTGGATGGGAGATCCAGAGGGTGCCAAGCTGTCTTCTTGGCTGCCCTGGAGCCCGGTGATTGGACCTGCCCACAGCCCTGGTCTGCGTCCCTCTAGGCCTCACCTTATAGCCTTGGGCAGTCGCCTCTCCCACACTGGGCCTCAGTCATAAGCTGTGAAGCAAGAAGTAGTGTAGACGGTCTAGGAGGGTCCTTCTAGCCCTGCTTATTTAAGACTCTAGGATTTGGTCACCCCAGCAATCTGTGACTCTGAGATGCTGTTATACGTGGGCCTGAAGACTGTAGGATGGTTGACACTTGGGGAGGACGAGGCTTGGATTTTTATCAGTTTCCTGGTTCCCATTCCTCTAAACCATGTTCCCAGAGTTTGAATCACTTAGGCTATGTGTGCGTGTCTGTGGGGCCTGAGAAGACACGGCCCTGCCCTGGGGTTCTGAGGGGCCAACAGCTTGCCTTGGAAAGTGCCAATTTGAGGAGAGAGGAGGAAAACTATCCCCAGGCCAACACGAGATTTGGGGCAGATGCTTATCCAGGAGCTCTGGGCCCTGTGGCAGGAGTGGGGGAGTCCATGTTAGTCTGGGGATAGACTGGACAGCCCCTCAGTATCCCTCTCTTGCCTCCCACAGCTACCTCTATCCAGATGGAAAGAACCACAACCCAGACCTGACGGAACTCTGCCGTACGGAACCTCATCAGCGCATCCACGTGTCAGAGGTGAAGCCCAGGCCTGTGCCCCCTCTACCTAACGCCCACCCCCCACTTTACCCCCCGCTGCCGCCCCCGTCCTTGCTTACTGCGCCCAACACCCACACTTGGCTCAGGATCAGGAGTCTGGCCCTGAAACCCCAGAGGCCTTGGGTGTTTGTGCTGACTTAGTGGCTGTGTGACCTGAGGTAAATAACTTGGCCTTTCTGAGCCCCTGTTCCTCCTCTGGAAAATACAGCTCCTCCAGCTTCTACCCAGGGGTTTTTGTGGGGATTAAACCAGGAAATGATACTTCTGAGGTCATCAGAACAGCTAATGCACTTGAGCCTTCACCAGTGACAGCCCCTGTGCCTTACTTAGTCTTCACAGTCACCCTATGGGTGGAAGAGAAATGACAAATTTTTTTTTTTTTTCGGTATCAGGATATCCCACGCAATATTTGGGACATACTTATACCTAAAAATGTATCCTTTGTGTGTCTGAAAACCAAATTTAACAGGGCATCCTGTATTTTTAGTTGCTAAACTTGGAAACCCTGACGAGTGCAGACAGCCCTAGAGAGAACACATTTCATAACAAGGGGTACACATAGGAGGCAGCTAGACACATGGCTTTGAACTTGGGAGAGGGTTTAGGGCTAGCGCAGAGGTTTGGGACTTGTTTCCTGTAGACCCACTTGTACCCCATGGCTGACATCACCACCCCTTCCTATTCTCCCTATCCACTTTCTCACCTGCCAGGAGCAGCTGCAGCTGTACTGGGCCATGGACTCTACGTTCGAACTCTGTAAGATCTGTGCTGAGAGCAACAAGGACGTGAAGATCGAGCCGTGTGGGCACCTGCTCTGTAGCCGCTGCCTGGCTACCTGGCAGGTGGGTCTGACCCTTCTCCGCCTTCCCATCCAGTGTCCCCCTCCCTATGGGAAAATCCCCTAAAGGTGCTCGTATATGCCTCAATCAGATGGGGAAACTGAGGCCCAGGGAGATCAAGGACTTGCTGAGGTTCACTCAGGAGTGAGGACCAGGAGCCTGCCTGTCTGTGTCTGTGTCTGTCCCCATCTCGCTCTGTGCCCTGTCACCTCCGCTTCTCCTTGTCCAGCTACATTATTCATGGAACAGGCTCCTTCTTTCCCTCACTGGGAGATCTGGAGCTAGTGGCTTCGCCCCTCTAAGCCTTAGCCTCTGTCTTTGGAAAATGGAGCTGGTGGTAATAACCTCCCAGGGCCTCCGTGAGGCTCCAAACCCTGAAGGCCTCAAGGCCTCGGGAATGGTCCCTGGGGAAAAAGAGCTGTTGCTCCTGTGAAGAGCAAGTGCCTCACATTAAGCTTCTTGGTTGTAATGTAAATGCCTGACAGTAAGCTTTTGTTGCTGAGTCATCTGTTTCAAAGACATCCATCTCGAATACACAAATTGGCAGCTGTGTGACACAGCTACTAGCAAAAACAACTGGATAAGGAGCCAGGATGCCCCCAACGGTAAAGTTCCTCTTTAGAAAGCCCTGGATAACCAAGATAACTGACAGCTTGAGTGACCCCACCCCCCACCCCCGCTTCTTCCTTCCTGTGTCCTAGTTCCCACTCCTGTGCTTTAAATTCACTAATAAGGAGTGAACTCACAAAACCCTAAGCATCCCACTTGGCCCCTAATAAAGGCAGAGCCCCAGGTCCATGCATCCTCCCTCTCTCCCTACCTGCAACCTCACTGTGTGGCTCTTGGGCATGCTGTGTACCCTCCAGGACCTGTGAGTGATACATCTTGTTCTTTTTTTTTTTTTTTAAGATTTTTATTGGGTAATTGGGGGGATGGGAACAGTGATAGGGAATTGGGGGAAGGGGAACA
>NW_017732014.1:883945-892322 GCF_001890085.2 Hipposideros armiger
CTACTAACCCCCCTACTCCTTTCCAGCAACAGTAGACCCCTCACTGTTCTAACCGGCCAGCAAGCCTACATCCCACCACAGGGCGGGCCTCTCCCCACATCCTTCTTACACTCAGGCTTCTGCTCAGTTGTTCTCTGAGAGCTCTCCCCCTGCACCCCCCCACTACCCTCATGTCCGGTCACTCCCACCCCCCACACGCACTTTCCATGGCTATTTCAGTTCTCTGAAGGACACCTGATCCTCTCTGGGATATTTCCTTGTTCACGCACTGATTACTCATGGTATGCCTCTTGCTCCATAGACTGTCAGCTGCATAAGGAGAAAGATGTTCATCTGTCCAGTTCGTGGCTCTTTTCAGAGCCCAGAACAGTGCCTGACACACTAGGTGCTCAGGAAATGTTTGTGGGATGAATGAATGAATGAACGAATGAATGAATGAATGAATGAAGAGATGGAAGGAAGGGAGAGAGAATGGATGGGTGGATGGACAGATGGACAAACAAATTAGAACTTCTTATTCAAGCCAGAGGTGTTGGGTGGGAAAGAACAAGAGCTGGGAACAAGGTCCTGTCTCATACTGCTCCCTCCAGACACCCCCCTCCCCACGCCACCGCTGTGCTACCCCTGTCGAGGCCTGTAAACTAAAGCACAGCTGCAGCTCAGCTGTAAAATATCTTAATCCCTCCCCTCCAGGCCTTCCCCAGACTTCGGGCACCTCTTACTTTGCCAAGAATGAGGACTGTGGCCTCAGCCCCATGGGAAACCACCTCCGGCCCCCAGGCCAGGCAGGGAGCCACAGAGTAAGTGGAGAGGGCAGCTGGGGTTGGGGACTCCTGGGTCTGAGGGAGGAAGGCATGGGGGCAGAAAGGAAACACTGGTCCTAGGAAATCAACAGCCACCCTCAAACTCTCCTCATTGCAGAAACGCCTAAAGGGAAAGTCACCCTTCCAGCTGCCTCTGTGGGGCCCATGATCGCAGCCCAGGCCTGGAGGCCAGGTGAGACCCCCACCCTGCCCAGGTATCCTCCCTTGGCCTTGCCTACTCCACCCCACCTGGATGTGATACTATCTAAACCACCTCTCTTTCCACCTCACAGGGCACCAAGATATGCTGCTAAGGGAACCCCAGGGGCTGGAAGGGGTTTGTGAAGCGGAAATAAACTGCCAAACCTTGTCTGTCCTGTGGTATGTGGAGAAAGATGGCCAATGCCATGGCCACTAGGGGGCAGCTTGGCATCGGGAACTAGGCAGTCCCCTGAGGCCTGAGCCCCAGCTGATTAACCCTGGGGTCTGGGATCAGAGAGCCCAGAATGGGGACCCAGCTCCTCTGGATCCAGGAGTCCAGGCCCCCAGACCCTTCTCTCTCAGACCCAGGAGTCCCAAGTTCTTAAGAGAATCAGGCAGCCAACCCCCTTTCCCCATCACGGCAAAAAAATTCCTGCACCCAGACCTAGACATCCAAGTTCTAAGTCCCCTAGTCAAAAAGATCCCCACATTTCCTTGAGGGTTATGCACCCAATCTTGCCGCATCTGTTCTCATCCCTCTCTTTTCCCTGTATTCCTCCCTGGGTCCTTCCTCCAGAGTAACAGCGACTTCCAGTCCAAATCAAGCTGAGAAAGTGTCTCTCACCTCATCACAAATCCCAGAGGAACCCAAGCCTCTCTCCACTTAAGTTTAAACCAGTCCGCATCCCCTGAGCCCCTGCCCTGTGCCCAGCCCCGGGCGGGGCAATGCTTGGCATGGAGCAGTGATTACTGCCCTCTTGGACTCACTGTAGGGGAGACAGACCTGTTCCCAGACAGTGACAATTCAGAGTGGGCAGCACTGGCACGGGGGGAGGACAGGGGGGCTGCAGGAACCCAGAGAGGGCAGTTGACCCAGCCTGGGAGGTCAGGAAAGGCTTCCAGGAGGAGGAGACGTCCCAGCTGAGACTGAAAAGGTATTCCAGTGTAAACCGGAGCTGGAAACACGCATCACAGATTTAGTTCCAAGCAACAGAAGCCTCCTCAGGGGCAGAAAGGAAATTGATTGAGAGGACTTGGGATCACTTACAGAATTCCAGAAGTGATTAGAAAAACAGGATTGGAAAGTGAGCAGCAACACTGGCAGCTGGCCTCCAACCGTAGCCCAGCCATGATCATGCCACAGAACCGGTCCGATGAGGCTACCCTGGTGCCTGATGACCACTGGACACTAGTCATTCGCTGCCTGTGCTGCCCCAGAAACAAGCTGTGTTTGCTAGCTGTTGCTCAGAAGAAATCACACCAAAACTTACTGGTGAACAACAATCATGTTATTATCTCTCGTGGGTGCTGTGGGCCAGGATTTGGGGAAGGGCCCAGTTGGGTGGTTCTGGCTCAAGGTTCAATCAAGTAGTGCTTGGGGCAAGGCAGCTGGGGGCTGGACAGGCGTCCTTCTGCAGTCTCAGATCTTTCCACGTGGCCTCACATGTGCTAGTTTGAGCTTCCCCCACAGCATGGCTGCCTCCAGGTAGTCAGACTGCTAATGTGGTGGCTGAAGGCTTCATGGATAGTGTTCCACAGACTCAGGCAGAAGCTACATGGTTTTTCTACCTAATCTTGGGGGTCCTGCAGTGTCACTTCTACCACTTTCTATTGGCTACATGCGAGTCGCACAACTGCAGATTTAAGAGGAGGGGACAGGGACCCTACTTCTCAGTGGAAAGAGTGTCAAGACCAGATTGTAGAAGAGCAGGTGGGATGAGAGATATTGTTGCAGCCATCTTTGGAAAATGGAATTTGTCCCAGTTGCCATAGCAGGACTAGATTCACCAATCCCTGCTTCTTGGGTGTTATTAACTCCTGATTCCCAAATACGGCAAGATTTGCCAAGGTCACCTTGGTGCCAACAGAGGTAGAAAGGCAAACGTCTTTATTGGCTTCAACAGAGGGCAACAGGCTTTCAGAAAGCTGGGATTTTTCTAACTGTGGAAAGGGGGTGCAGACATTAGCTAACTCTTCCCACAAAAGTCCACTACAGTCCACCCCTTAGCACGCTCAACATCGGTACGTACCCTTTGTTCTGTACTTCCATTCTCTTCCCCCAAAGTTCTTATCTGAACTCTTATCCAACCTCAAATGCATTCACGCTGCCCTCAAAACAACACAAACTCTCAATAGTTACATCTTTCAGATGCAAGTGTGGAACCATTAAGGAATAGCCGTCACCCTTGAAATGTGTCATGAACCCGTATTCCATGAGCTGTGAACTCGTTTTAAAGTTAACCATCACACACCTTTTGTAAAATAATGGATAAAGGTGGAGAAAAGATAAGGCTTGTTAACTAAAATGTGTAAGCATGTGCAATGAGACCAAGGATGGAACTGGAAAATTAACTCATTGAACTTTTACTCAGCTCCTCATGCCAAGCACTATTATAGGCACTGGGGATATAGTGGTGAACAAAACCACTTGGAGCTTATGTTCTGTCCAAGACAAACAATAAAAAATATGCAGCAGCGATAAATACTATGGAGAAAAAATGTAGTAAGATAAGGGAAATTAGGAATGGCTGGGAAAGCAGGAATTGCTATTTTAGGTAGGATGGTCAAGGAAAGCTCTTTGACGTGATGTTGGCATAGAGATTTGAAGTAACTGTGTGAAGGAAGACTGTCCCAGCAAAGGGAAAAGCTAGAGGCTGGAACATGTCTGGTGGTGGAGGAACAGCATGGATGCAAGGAGAACAATGTGGCAAAGCAAAGCTAGCAAGGAGAGGAAAATGGAGTCAGTGAGGTAGCAAGGACCAGATTGAGGGCCTGTGAGCCATGGAGTGGACTTGAACTTTTACTCGGGAGGGTTCCGAGCAGGAGAGTCAAGTGATCTGGTTCACATTTTAATGGAATCCCTCTGGCTGTTTTGTGGGAATAAATTATTGGGGACAAGGACAGATGATGTCACAGAACTAGTTTCTGCAAGTCTGCCTGGTCTGTAGCACGTATGACTTCATTCCGTACACACTCTATATATAGTCCTCGGTCGCCTAGAACCTCAGCTGGTTAGGTTCCTAAGGAAAGTGGAAGGGGAGTGGCTGATGAGAAGGCACCTGTGAAAGTCCAGGGCAAGCAGTAGATGCCCAAGCTGGAGCGGAAGAAAGAGCCGGGGACTGGGCGTCTGGAGTCACAGTGTGTGAGCTTGTCTGTGAGTGCTCCTGCAATTTGTCCTCAAGCGAGTTTATATCGTGTGTCCTGCGATCCAGTCTGGGTGGGCTCTGCATGTGAGCCTGTGTGCTCCTGAGTTTGAGCAAACCTTTCCTGAGTGCCTGCTCTGTTTCTGGCCTGGTGCTATAGACACAACTGTGGCCGAGACAGCCCGGGGCCTTGCCCTCACAGACTCACAGTCCCGTGGGGGGAGACAGGCCCGTCCCCAGACAGGGACAATCCAGAGTATGTAGGACTGGGGTGGAGGAGCCCTGGCGGTTGTGGGAGCCCAGAAGGGGCACCTGACCCAGCCAGGAGAGCAGGGAGGACATCCTGGAAGAGGGGGTAGTGTGGCTAATACTAAAAGGTCACCTGTCCTGGTATAACAATTGCTTTCCTGTATCACCAATGGATAAAGGAGCTTTGCCTAGTGTGACTCCCAGGTGGACCTGTAACCTGAGCCTTCCCTTTGTGTCTGATGGGCAAAGCCCAGGCTTACCAGTGACCCCCAGTCTGATCAGAGGCTTGGGGAACCTCTCCCAGCGCGCCCAGCTACCCCTCACCACCACCACCACCACCACCACACACACACTTCTGACCCGAGTCCAGGGCATAACTTCTCCCTGGTAACCAGGAAAATCTCCGGACCCCGGACCCCGCAGTCAGCAGTTGGGATTTTGCCCCAGTCAGACCTGGCTTGTGAGGAGCCTGGGCACTCTGATCTGTGACCCTTCCTCCTGACCCATGGCCATGTCCTTCCTGCCTTCCCTCAGGTGCCCTAGCCTCCTCTGTCCTACTCACCTGTTCCTGCCAGCCTGATTCTCCTCCCCTCCCCCCAAGATAGGGAGGGAGTAAAGGGAAGAAGGAGTAAGGGGGGGTGGCATTCCTGGGATTCTCTGGATGGAGGGAAGAGAGGGAGGGCCCTACAGGGGAGAGCCAAGGAGGGAGCACCCGGCAGCCCCCCCACAACCCCCTCATCCCATCATCACGGAAGCCTGGGCAGAACTTGGGTTTGGAGATCACTAAATATAAGAGATTAAACTGAAGGGTTCCAGGCCACTGGTCAGACAGGAAAGCAGCCCAGAGCACTGGCCACAGGGGAGGGCCTCCCAGGGCATCCTGGGAGAAGGTGTTCTAAGCCACTGGTCAGACTGGGAGCTGCTGGTTGTACTGGGAAAGGCCAGTGCAGGCCACTGGTTGTGCTGGGGTCAACTGGGTCAAATCAACAAGGCAAGCCCAAGCCATTGGCCATAGAGACAAGGAGGCTCCTGGTCAGAAGTAGGGGAAGAGGGTCCTCCGTTGTTTGGTGAGGTCCCAGCTGAGGACACACTGGCTGGACTGGTTGGTCAAGCCACCCGCCTGGGGTGCTGGTCAGTGTGAGAGAAAGGCCGGGGCTGGGGGCAGAAGAGCCCCGCTCCTAGCTAAGTACTGGGAGGTCCTCTCCGGGCAGTGGGAGGTCCTGGCGTGGCGCCCGGGTTTGGGGGAACTAGGGGGCCAGGAAGGCGGGGCCGGGCGGGGCGGGGCTCGGGGGCGGGGCCTCTTTTTCTCCCAGCCCCGCGGCGGCCGCCCAGCTGCAGCCGGGGCTCAGTTGCCGCCGCCGCCGCCACCACCGCCACCGCCACCGCCACCACCACCACCACCGCCGCCGCTGTGGACATGGAGCCCCCGGACGCCCAGGCCGGAACGCGCGGGGCCCCACAGCTGCTGGTGCTGGCGCTCCTGCTGGGGGCGCACCCAGGTATGCTGGGGTTGAGAGCAGGGCGAAACGGGGGGACGGCCCGTTGGGGATTGTGGAAAGGGAAGGGGGAAGTAGCTTTCACTCACCCCGGGAAGCCAAACCTGGGGACCCCAGGAAGGAGGAATATGGGAGAGGAAGGGGGCCGTCCCTCCCAATGAGAGACCTGGGGACAATCAGGCAGAGAAGCTGGGGACATCACAGCAGTGGATTAGAGACCACCTGAGAAGTCAGAACCCCTTTCCCCACTGAGGACCCAGGAGCCTGAGCCCCTGGAGCTGAGTTCTGGGGCCCCTGTTCCCTCAGATCCAGGAGTCCAGGCCTCCAGTGGCTGGAGTGGCTTCCCCCAGGGCCCAGGAGAACAAAACCCCAGGGCTCTCCTCCTGAAAGGTTCTCAAGTTTTGAGAGGGTCAGGGACTCTATAGCTAGAAATCAGAGTCATGCATTGGAGGGGTCCCCATCTAGATTCAGAGTCCAGACTATCAAGATCCCGCCTCTCTGGGGGAAGAGCTAGAGCACCAGCTTTGGGCAGTGACAGTGGAACAAAGTGTTTCCAAGGGACAGTGCCCCCTTCCTGGGGCCCCAGAGAAATCCACACACCTGCGTGGTGGTGGGAGGGAGAGGAGGCCCTGAGGGCTTGCAGCAGAGGGACAGAGACGAGAGGGATTGGGGAAGAGAGAGGGATCGCTCGTCTGTCCTTGCTCTCTGCTGCTCAGACCCAGACCCAGGCACCAGCCTGGCTCCACGCCCCCTCCCCTGGGACAGGCTTGGGCCAGAGGTGGGTGCCAGGGAATCCAGGCCCTTGGCACAAGCATGGCAAATAGTGGGTCCCCAGGGGCAGGGCTGGGCCAGGCTGGGCAGGGAAGGGAAGGGAGGTTCTAAGAATTGAGCTGATGCCAGGATGCCAGCCCAGAGGGTGAGAGAGCGTGCTTTCCTGATGAGAATAGCACTATCTGCCAGGATCTTGGGACAGGAGTCTAGGACCAGCTACTCAGGACCCAGAAGTCCGAGCCCTCGGCTCCCTTCTCCCTCAGGATCCAGGATCTGGGGCCCCAACCCTATCTTGTTCTGGAGTGACTCACCTTCCCCTCTCTATCGAAGAGGCAGAGGGGCCAAGGGGCGGATAGGGGGCTCTGGCGCCAGGCCGGGCAGGTCTGAGCCAGCCTGTCCCTCCCACATTCCTGAAACCTGCCCAGCCCTGTCCCCCCTCACCACCCCCACACACCCATCCCGCCTCAGCTCCAGGCTCAGCTGCAGCCCACACCCCACCCCAGCCCCCCTGCTCATGAGGGACAGACCCAGGAGCTGAGAGAGATGGAGACTGAGAGTGACATGCTGAGACAGAGAGAGGCAGAGATGGTGGAACTAAGAGATGGAACCCCAGGATGAGAGACACACAGGCAGAGATGGAAACTAAGATGGAAACTCATCCATGCCACTGTGCCAGGCCCTGCAAAGGGTGATGGAGGCAAAGGGATGAACCAGCCTTGGTCCTGCCCTTGAGGGGCATTTGATCTAGTGGGAAAATCAGGGACAGGTGCAGTTTAATGCCAGGAGGAGTTAATGGAGGCCACTAGCACCCTGTGTGGCCCAGGAGAGGAGCCCTGAGTTCTGCAAGTGAAAGGCGAGATGAAGAAAACTGCTGATGGGGTCTGATGCTCAGAGACACAGAGATGAGAGATGGAGGGAGGAGTGACTGAGTCTGAGGGAGGCGGGGCTGGGGACCTGGAGGCCTGACCAGTAAAGGAAGAGCGGACTGGGGGCCTGCACCCCTGTACCCCTGTGTCCTGGAGGAAGAGGGGCTTTGTCTGGAAGGCTCTCCCTATTGGTGGCAGTGGGAGAAAGCTAAGTTGCTCTCCCACAGGTGCCCAGGCTGAGGTACAGGTGTCTGTGCCGCCCCTGGTGGAGGTAATGAGGGGGGATCCCGTCACTCTGGACTGCACCCCCTTGGGGATCCGTGACCATTTCATGCTGGAATGGTTCCTGGTGAGTGCTTCAGGCTTGGGACCAGAGGGTGGTAGAGGGGGGTCTGAAAGGACACAGCGGGTCTGCAAGTATTCATTCTTTCATCAGAATCCACAGGACCCTAAGAGCTCCGCCAAGCTGCCTTTTCATTTTATAGATGGGGAAATTGAGGCCAAGTAAAGGGAAGGCACTCCCCAGGGCCCCCTGGTGTCTGGGCACAGCTGAGACTGAGACTAGTCCCCCTTCAAAGTGCTGGCTCTTAAGAGAGAACATTCAGAGACACCGAGAAAGTAAGATGGCGGGGAGGGGGGCTAAAGAGAGAGAAAGAGAAGGAAAGGAAATAAGAAACAGAAAGATACAGGGTGGGAGAGGGAGAGAGAAAGGGAGAGAGAGAGAGAGAGAGAGAGAGAGAGAGAGAGAGAGAGAGAGGAAAACGTGACAATAGATAGGGAACAGGGGCAACAGGGATGGAGAGAAGGACAGAAGGACCAGAGAGATAACAAGAGGAAAAGAGACAGAG
>NW_017732014.1:892932-1000713 GCF_001890085.2 Hipposideros armiger
GGGGGGGTTGGGCAGAATATAGGGTCAGAGGGGGCAGGGGCTCCAGACTCCTGCATCCTGAGGGAAGAGGGAACTGGGGGCCCAGAATCCTGGATCTGAGTGGTGAGGACTTCTGAGGTAACAGGGGCCTCAGAGTTCAGAATCCTGGCTCAGAGCCCAGGGCCATGCCTGTGTCTGCCTCAGATCGCCACCTGCAACAGCCGCAACGGGAACCCAGCCCCTGAGATCATATGGTATCGGAACGGGCAGCCCCTGCAAGTGCCCATGGAGGTGAACTCAGGTGAGCGTTGCAGGAGCCCAGCGAGACATGGGTTGGGTGGGGTGATGGCCACGGCTGGCTGACTGCCCCCTCCCTCTTTCGCAGAGAGCTACATGACCAGCCGCACAGTGCGGGAGGCCTCTGGCCTGCAGTCTCTCGCCAGCACCCTCTACCTGCGGCTCCACAAGGCCGACCAGGATGCCTCCTTCCACTGCTCTGTGTACTACCAGCTACCCATGGGCCAGCATGGCCGCCTGGACAGCCGGCCCTTCCGCCTCACCCTGCACTGTGAGTCCACGCTGGGCCCAACCTCCCCAAACCTTGGACTTCACACCTCATGGAGGCCTGACCTTCCAAGCTCACCTGTGGCCCCACACTCCCCTCTGGCCCTCCATCACACTACCTTATGCTGAAATGTGTGTTGGCTGCTGACCTCAAAGAGTAGCATGAGCCCCATTCTGACTTCTGATCCCCTCATAGCACTCTGAACCCCATGGAGTTTCACGACTAAACTTTGTGCTCCATTCTCTCACACCGAGTTGGCTCCCTAAATCTTACACTGACCTGTCACCCCCACTGACCCCTGACCTCTGCTCCCTGATCTCAGAATAAGTGTGAACCTGAACCTTGAAAAATATGACTTCTAACCGATGACCACCCGTAGCCCTCCCTTTGCTGTGACCATGACCTCTCTCCCTCAACCCAGCCCTGCCTTTTACCCTTGATCTGTCCTACCCTTAACCCTGATTATGAGTCCCCCCCTTTCCTTCCCCTTAGATCCCACAGAGCACGTGCAGTTCTGGGTGGGCAGCCCGTCTACCACAGAGGGCTGGGTACGCGAGGGTGACTCTGTCCACCTGTTCTGCCGGGGGGACGGCAGCCCCAGCCTAGAGTACACGTTTTACCGCCTTCAGGTGATGCACCCCATCATTCCTTTGGAGCCCCTGGCCCCTGACCTCTGTGACATACTGACCTGTACCACTTCTACCTTTCACCTGGGTGGCCCCTGGCTTAGCAAGGCATCTGGCTGGTGACCCAGGAGCTAACAGGACCTCTGACCCCTGATTTGAGAGAGTCCTGACTTAACAGATACTTGATTTGGGAGACCCCTGGCCTAGCAAGGCCTCTGCCCCCTTACCTGCATGGGCTCTAATCTAGTATGCTACTAACCTGGTGACCCGGACCTATCAAGATGCCTGGCTCTGACCCAGGTGGCCTCTGACCTAGCATGACTCCACTGGACCTGGGTGGCTCCTGAACCGAGTTCCTCATCCCTGGTCACCAGGATAAGGAGGAGAAAATGCTGCAAACAAATTTTGTCGGGAACTTCACCCTGGAGAGCGTGCAGCGGAACCAGAGCGGGATCTACGGCTGCAGAGTGGAAGACTATGACGCTGCCGAGGACGCAGAGCTCTCTCAGACGCTGGAGCTGCGCGTGGCCTGTGAGAGCCCTGGGAGAACAGGGAGGGGAGCTCTGGCACAGGCTGTCTCCTCACCCTCCGCAGCCCTGCCTCCTAAATATGTGGTCCCTGCCTTGGTCCAGATGTGCTCCTCCCCCTGGGTCCCTGCCCCAGTCGTCCCCCCGAAACTCCCACATCAGGTAGCCAGACAGCCCTTTTCAAAGCACAAACCTGACCTTCCCCTGCTCCAGAATCTGCCATAGCTCCCCAGTGCCCTCGGGAGAAAGGCCAGGTGCCTCCCCGCGGCCTTCAAGGCCCACGTGGCTGGCTTTGCCTTTGGCTGACCCTTCTCCCAAAGCATTTTCCTCATCCCACCCAAGCTCCTCTCATTCCCCTGACAGCACCCCACCCTTCTACCGTCCATTTCTGACCGGTCTCTTGGGTACCAGTCTTCTAAGAAGGCTTCTCAGTCCACTTGCCTCCTGGGCCCTCAGGCTCTATTCCTCCTCAGCACTCCTTATGTTTCCTTTCCTGGGGCTAGACCCTATGCCAGAGGTTGGGGACACCTGTGAGCAAGACAGCACAGTCCCTGCCTTCGCAGAGCTCCTGGCCCAGGAAGGGAGACAGATGGTAAATGCTAAACAAGACACTTGGGAGCAATCTTGCATCGGCAGGGACTGGCGCAGAGTGATGGACTAAGGAACTGGCCAGGCCAGAGGGGGAATAGTTTAGATGATGGGGGGGGGTGTGTGTTGGCAGGGTGTGTCCCAGGAAGCAGATTCTGACTTGGAGATCTGGAGGCAGGAAGTTTATGGAGAGTGCTTTGGCGTCCACATCTACTGGGGAGTGGCAAGCGGAAGGAAGCACGATTGGGCAGAGGGAGAAGTTGGGCTGCCGTCTAAGAAGGCCTCGGTTGGCCCCACAGGGCACTTGGAAGCTCGGGTATCCCCAGTTGAGGCAAGGGGGCTTGGCTTTTATACGCCCACATCAGCCAGTCATTGGCTGGTGGGCTGCCTGCAGAAGGGGTCATGACCTTGAGTGAGGGGCTCTCTGCAGCTGAAGCAGTTCCCAGAGAGGGCTAACAGCTGAGGGCTAACAGCTGACATCCCTCTCAACAGCTGAAGGGGGAAGCTGAGTGTCCACAATAGGGTGTCAGAGAGGCCCTCTCTGAGAAGGGGACATTTGAGTAGGAAACCACAGAACGGAATACAAAATGCAAAGAGCCGGAAGAAGAGCACTCCAGGCAGAGGGAACAGCAAGTGCAAAGGCCCTGAAGCAGGACCCAACTTGGCATACTGGAAAAGAACAGCAAGGAAACAGGGTAGCTGGAGCTCAGGGGGCAACGAAGATGCGGTCGAAGAGGTAGACAGCTATCAGACCAGGCAGGATCTTTTGGCTTTGTCAAGGAATTTGGCCTTTATGCCGAGAGTACTGGGGGACCACTGCAGGATCTTAAGCAGAAGGAATTGCTGACCAGTGTGTGTTTTGAAAAGATCCCTCCAGCTGCTCAGTGGAGAATGGATTGGAGAGGACAAGAGTCCTGCCCAGTAGGGAGACCAGTAAGGAGCTGACTACAGTGGTCAAGGCATTTGGATTTGGGGGTCAGAGATGGACAGAAGTGAAAGGATTCATTTGGGGAGGGCAGAGCCGAGAAAGATGAATGAATGAATGAATGAATGAATGGGCAGTGGCGAGGAGGAGGCCAGGGTCTGGGCTTGAGCAAAGGGTTTGGGTGGTCAGAGAAGGAACACTTCACACTGCCAAGGAAATCCATTAACCTTGGGCCCAGATATCAGCTCTGGAGGAAAGTGGTTGAGGTGGGCATGGATATATATATATTTTTTAAGATTTTATTGGGGAGTTGGGGGAGGGGAACAGTGTTGGGGAATTGGGGGAGGGGAACAGCCAAGTTGTTGTCCTTCAATCTTAGTTGTGGAGGGCGCAGCAAGCTCAGCTCCAAGTCCAGTCACGCCACTCAGCTCAGCTCAAGGTGACAAGTTCAGTCTTTAGTTGCAGGTGGGCGTAGCCCACCACCTCAAACAGGCAATCTTGTTGTTAGGAGCACGTGCTCTCATTCGCTGAGCCGTCCTGCCACCTGTTGGCAGCTCAGCGGCAGCTCAGCTTGGGTACAGCTACTGGAACCACGTGGGAATCGAACCAGCGACCCTGTTACTCAGAGCTCGCACTCTTGAGCAAGCTCTTAATCAACTGAGCCACTGGGCCTGCCCCTGGGCATGGATTTTGGAGTTAGACTCCTAGATTTGGACTCCTGAGATTTTGCCTGGATGGGAGAGTGGAGAGTTAACAAGAGATGGGGAGAACTAGGAGGAACGCTTGGCATTCTCTGCTGACAATTGTGCATTCACGTCTGCACCCACAACAGCCCTGGAGTGCCCCTAACCAAGTGGGTGAGGGTCCGGGGAAGGTGACAGTCTGTACCCCCCTTCAGACCTGGACCCCATCGATCTCGACAACATGGCGGAGGTTTCCTTACCCCTGGGCAGCAGCGTAGCCACCAACTGCTCTGTGCAAGGCCTGCCCACCCCTACTCTACGATGGACCAAGGTGAGAGGGAAAGGAGCCCCCAGCCATGGGACCCCCTCCCTCCCATCACCCCCACCCCTTCTCTCATGGTCCACCTGGCCTCTTCTCTCCTCCCCGACCCCACAGGACTCCGTACCCCTGGGGGATGGCCCCACGCTCTCACTCAACCTCATCACCTTCGATTCCGCTGGCACCTACATATGTGAAGCCTCCATACCCACGGTCCCCCTCCTTAGTCGCACTCAGGTCCTCCAGCTGCTGGTTGAAGGTTCGGGGGTAGGGGCAGGCTGGGATGGGGACAATGGGGATGACGGGCCAGGACCAATGGGACAGGTCCATGGCTGGTCCCTATGTCTTCTGTTCTTTTCCTCTCCCCTCTCTCCTTTTTTGCTCCCTCCTTTCCCCAGTGTGCCTTCTCCTCACTCCCTTCCCTCCCACCACCCACAGGGTCACCAGAGTTAAGGCCAGAGGAGATTCAGCCCAAGGCAGAGGGCAGCTGGAGAGAAGGAGATGAAGTCAGGCTGGCCTGCTCTGCTCGTGGCTACCCAGAGCCCAAACTCAACTGGAATCATTTGGGTGGCAGTGTAAGGGACCCTCCTATCCGGTCTGAACCCTCTGGGACCCGGGCACCCTCCCCAAGCCCCAGGGGACCCTGCCCCCTCACCTATCCAAGCATTGTGTCCCCTCTCCTACTTCCTGGGGGACTGGACACCACCTCTGCCCTCACCCCAGCCCTTGATCCCATGGGCCTGGGCCTGATTCAAGCCTCCACAGCCAACAGAGCCAGTCCCCGGAGGGCAGGGCTGGGTGAGCAGCTCCCTGACCCTAAAGGTGACCAGTGCCCTGAGCCAAGAAGGTGTCTACTGTGAGGCCTCCAACCCCCATGGGACCACCCGACATGTCTTTCACTTCGGCACTGGTGAGTAACCACGGTGGTGAGACAGGACCCAGGCGTGGGGCAGACAGAGCACTGCTGGCTGAGCCCTCCTCCTCTGTCTTGTCTCCGCAGTGGCTCCCCAGACCTCCCAGGCCGGAGTAGCTGTTATGGCCGTGGCCGTCAGCGTGGGCCTCCTGCTCCTCGTCGTTGCTGCCTTCTATTGCATGAGACGCAAGGGGCGCTCTGGCCGACAAAGGGAAAAGGGGGCTCTGTGAGTGGCCTGTAACCTCAGAATTGACCTCGGTAACCCAACCCCATCCCTCTATCCGACTCCGACCTCATCCCCAAATCCAGCCCCCAAACCTAGTTCATGACCAACGTCAACAGCATCCTATCCTCAACCCCAAACCCAAATACAGGGCAATCCCATCTCCAACCTCAAATCCCATCTTCCCCATCCCCATAACCATCCCCTCCCCCATCTTCATCCCCAACTACAGCCCCACCCAAGTCATAACCATCCTTCAACTCACCCCATCGCTAATATCTCCAACCCAAATATCATCCCCACCTCCAATCCCAACGCTAAAATAACCATCGCCAAGCCTAACGTAACCCCACGTGCCCCTCCAGCCTCCTCTCCAACCCCCATCTCATTCTCATCCCCAGCTCCAACCCCATCTTCAGTCCCAACCCTACCCCTTCCCCAAACCCATCCCATCTAATCTTCTCTCCAACCCCACCATATCCCCATCCTCAAACCCAACATAACCATCCCCATTTCCAACCCCAACTCCAAGCACACCCCTAACCTCACCCTAAACTCCAACTTCTCCAATCCCAACCTCTCCTCCAACTCTAACCCACAACCAGCACCAAACCCAGCTTCGACCACACCCCTACCCCCAAGGTCCCTCCAACCCCATCTCATCCCCGCCCCTATCTCCAAACCCATCCCCGGTCTAAACTCATCTCCAACCCCAACCACATGGCCACCTTCAACTCTAATCCATAGCCATTCCCAAATCCACCCCCAGAGCTGACCCCAGCTGCGTTACCATCTCCAGTTCCAGCAGCATCTTCGACCCTAGCCCCACCCCATCCCTAAACCCAATGCCATTACTACCCTTTACCCCATCTTCAGCCCATTCCCACCCACCCTCCAAGTCTGTCTGCATCCAGAACAATCTAGCCTCAGTTCCTTGCCCAGCCATGACCACCTCCAACATGCTGCCTCTTCTCTCCAGGCCACCTGGGAAGCCAGAGCTGAGCCACTCTGGGTCCCAGCGGACAGAGCAGACGAGCCTTCTCACGGGAGGGGCCTCTGGAGGAGCCAGGCACGGCACTGGGGGCTTCCGAGATGAGGTGGGTGAGGGCCTGGGCACCCTGGTGAGAGGGGGCCCTGCTGGGGGTGGAGCAGCCTCCGTGAGCACAGGCGGATCTTTCCATCTTCTCCCCAGTGCTGAGCCCAAAGACCTCCAAGAGGCAGTCACTGGACCCGACCTGGAGTTGCAGGCATCAGAGAACCAGCCCTGCTCCTGCCCCACCCGCCCCTGCCTTCCCGGGCTTCCCTCTTCCCCTCCACCCTCCCTTCCTTCCTCTGCAGGCGGACCTACAGCTGCTGCTGCTGGGAGGGAGGGAGGGAGGGAGGGTGGGCTGGTGGGTGGGAGGGGACCTTCCTCCAGGGAGTGTGACTCTCCCAGGCCCCAGAATAGCTCCTGGACCCAAGCCCAGGGCCTGGCCTGGGATGAGGCTCTGAGGGTCGGCTGGCCGGGGCTATTTTTACCTCCTGCCTCCATTGCTGGTCCCCCCCACCTGACGTCTTGCTGCATAGTCTGACACTGGATCCCCACCCCCACCCCCGCCCCCTCATCTGTGGACACTGGAGTCTGGAATAAATGCTGTCTGTCACCTTGACACCATCCTGTGGCCAGAGCCTCCTCTAGGGGATGAGAGGGGAAGGGGCCGCAGGTGATGCTCCCCTCCCCGCTGCTCTCCCGCCCCCTTGCAAGACCTGGATGAAGTCTGATGTCATGGAGAAAGAAATGAGACTGAGAGAGAGCAGAGGGTGACTCAGCTGGCTGAGGGTGGAAGTGAGAGGTGCCTGGGGTCCAGAGGGCGCTGAGCCTTGGCCCTGCTTGGCCAGTGGGGTGCTATCCCCTTAAATAAAAGTTCCCAGACTCTCTTGCCAAAGCCCCAGAGGGAATTGAAGCTTCTAGAGGAAAAACTCTCTGAGCTGTAGAATGGATGGAATTAGGGATGAAGCTGCCTCCTCTGGGAGTGGCACGGTTCCTGCACCTGGGGAAGGAGGGGTGGCTTGAAGGAACCCAGAATAAGGGGCCTGAGGCGGAGAGAAGAGGCAGCAGAAACAACAAGGCCAGATAGAGAGGCTTAATGAGGCAGACAGAGTGATGGAAAGACGGGTGGGGGGGGGCGGCGGTATGGGGGATGGACTGGGGCAGCTCAGAGATGAGAGTCCTAGAGTCAGAGACAGAAAGCTTTGGGGAGAGAGGCAGAGACAAAGAGAAACAGAGAAAGAATTTGGATGCAGAGATAATTACAGCCAGAAAAAAAATGTCGGAAAGGAGCAGCCCGGAAGCAATGGGATAGTGGTGGGAGGTGGGCATGAGTGACATTGTGGCCGAGTGACTTCCCCTCCCTGAGTTAAGCAAATGGAGATAAATCCCACCTGGGTTGCTGTGAGGAGTGGGTGTGACAATCCCCGTGCAATACATGAACCAGGAGGTCTCTGCCATCTCAGCAAGTGACTCCGCCTTGCTGTCCTCAGTTTGCTCAGCCACAAAATGGACAAAGGGGGATCTGTGGCCGAGGGAAATGGGTGAGAGGTGATGGGAACCTCCTGGTAGGTGACCGAGCTGCCTGCCTAGAGGCCCTGGAGCAGAAGATCTCACCAGCCTGATTGAGGTGCTCAAATCCCGTGGTTTATTGAATCAGTTTAAAACAAACGCGAGAATCGAAAAGAGGTGGGCCAGGCTAACACACTTAGTTCAGGGCACAAACCATTAAAGGTCCCCACTACCTGAGTTCTGGGGTACGTATGACTCCGGAATCTCGTCTCTCTCACCGTGGTGTGGTTTCAACCCCCAGAGTGGAAGGTGAGCCAGGGGTTCCACACCCAGAAGGTGCCAGAGCCACGCAGGGGATAAATGTGCATGGCTTTTACCTGTATGACTTGGGCCAGGACTCATGGAACAGAGCTGAAGTCACCAAGGAGGAAGCACTTTAAGAACGTGTGGATCTTGGGGCTTACTTGATCCTTCCATCCTTCGCATCTATGTTTAGCTCACATCCTTTTTTAAATTATTTTTTTAAAAATTTTTATTAAAATATAGCTAACATACATTATTATATTAGCTTCAGGGATACACCATAGGTATTCAACATTTTTATACTTAAAGAAGAGATCACCATGATAGCTGAGCTCACATTCTTAAAATGTCTAACAGGCCTCATGAGTTGCTTCTTAATATCCATCCTTTGTTTTATCTGTCTCCTTATTTGTGTGGCCTTCTTGTTTTCTCCATGACAGAATTGAATATTCTTTTTAAAAATTACAGCAGACACACTCAGAAGATCATAGGTTGGTTGGGAGGATTTGATGAGATGGTGGAAAGTGTTTAGTACAGAGCATGTGCTCAGGACTCGTTTATTATTAGCAGTAGTGTTATCCAAGGGAAATGGAGGGACAGAGAGAAAAGCAAAGTAAGGTCCCCTTGATCCAGGGAAGGGACCAGGTGGAAAGAGATCCCACTCTCAGAGCAGACATTGGTGAGGGGGGCCCTGGGAGAGCTGGATGGGGACTGAACAGATGTCTGGAGGGAGGGGAGAAAGGGGACTCCAGGGAGGAAAGGGTTCTCTGCCCAGCACCTGGTCCCCAAGTTAATGAGGGGAGGGTCCTGGCCCACCTCCCAGGAGGGCATACATTTGCATAAGATCCCTCATCTGCATAGCATCTCAGGCAATTTTCATACAGATGGAAGCCTGAGACCTCTGTCAATCTGACCCCTCCTTCCACCAGAGGGTCTTGGGGAAGAGGAGAGGGGGAGGGGGAGCCTTAGTATCTGGGGGTCCAGGAAGTAAAGGCAAATTTGGAGTAGACTGCCCTTGCTCATCAACCTTCTCTGGCTCCCTATTACTCTCAGGACCATGAGCCTGGCATTCAGGATTGCCCCTCACACTCACCAGCTGCTCCCTCTCTCACACATGCCCCCACCTTGTGCCTTCCTGACTTGACTGCCCTGTTTCCCTGAAAATAAGACCTAGCTGGAAAATAAGCCATGGCATGATTTTAAGTGCCGAAATATGGCACCTGGGCATACTGCATATTTTAAGCTGAAGGAGTTTGTGAAAAAGGCATGCTTCTCCCTGAAACACGTCATGAAACCCTCATGTGAGGGGTGCGTGCCCTCCATATCCTGGAGGAATTCTGCTAGGGCTTCTTCTCTGGCTAGGTCTTATTTTCGGGAAAACACAGTATTTCCCTCACTTGGAATGTCCTTTCCCATTCCCCCCACTCCCGTCTCCTCCCCGCCCCACTGTAACAAAGCTTGCCTGTCCTTCACAGCTTCAACATCTTGAAGGATTCTGAAAAGTTTTCACCCCCCTTTCCCTGCCCTTGAAACTTTTCAGGAATCTATGCCTCTTCTGAACTTCCATAGATTTTATTAGTAAGGATATGTTTGGTTGCAAATGACAAAAAAAATGAAGTAAAAAAATTTGTGTGAATGAAAAGTTATTCACTCATATAACCAGGAAGATCAAAGGCTGGCTACCTTTAGGCAGAGCTATCCTTTTCCATTTGTTCTCCATGTGCAGACAGGGTCTTTTGTCTCGTTTCCCCCAAGCTGCCAGATTTCTACCCTACCAGTTTAGCAACCCCCACCAAAGAAGGGTGTCCCCCTTCTACTAATTCAAGCAAAAACCTCAGGGCTGATTCTCACTGGTCAGTAATGGGTCCTACCCCCATCCCTGAACCAATTCCTGTGGCCAGGGCATCAAATGCTCTGATTGGCCAGGACTGGGTCAGGCTCACTCTGAACCATAAGGACTGAATATAGGGGATTCCTCATAGAAAAACTGGAGAGCGAGGGCTGAAACAAGGAAAAGAGCTTGCCGGACAGGTAAAATACAGTTGACCCTTGAACAAGGCAGGGGTTATGGGTGCTGACCTACTGCACAGTAGAAAATCTGCATATACCTACAACTTGGCACCAGCTCCAAAGCTCACCAGGATACCTTTGGCCCTGTGCCTCTACCTCCTAGTGCTTATGACTCTTCAGTGAAGTGCCACCTCTGGGACTTGTTGACACTGGAAGTTGGCTCCCCAGGCATGGGACCCACCCAGTCATTCCTCAACAAACACAGCAGTGCTCAAGGCCTTATGCATGTGTCTAAGGTGGGTGTGTGTGTGCAACTCCAGCCTGCCCTCCAGGGGCATGTCTCCTGGGCTCACCTATGGCTACAAAGAACAGCCACTCATAGACAGGCCTGGAGAAGAGGGGGTGCGAGGAGGGGGCAGGCCTTCCTGGAAGAAATCTTCTGGGGACTGGTTATTTTGCTGAAGAGGGAAACGGGGGCCCAGAATTATACAAAGCAAGTTAGTAGCAAAGCTGGTACGAAAACCCAGAGATCCTGGCCCTCTAGTCTGGCCCCAGACTGGGGAGAGAAAGACAGAGAGAGCTAGAGTGCATTTATCATGCACCTATTTGTCCAGCCGGCCTCATTCCAGGCTGTGCCAAGCCTGAGATACGTGTTATTTGGAGGTCCCAGCCGACTGCTTCCTTGCTGGGTGGCTTGGGGCAAGTAACCACTCGGCTCAGGGCACTTTTCAGTGAAATGGGGATCATGAGAGTGTCCCCTTCATGGAGTTCTTGTGAGGAATTAAGAGAGGTCACTCAGATCTGCATCTGTCAGTTTATAACTGTGATTTTGGGCCAAGTCACTTCATTTCTCTGTGCCTCGGTTTCCTTATTAAATAGGATACCGGTGTGGGTTGAGATAAAACTTAAGAGTACTCTTAGATCAGTGGCTGGCACGCAGTGTTAAATAACTTTATTAATAGTAATATTATCAAGACGTGAATGCCGGTCAACAAGAGTTTCCACTACTTGAGACCTTGCCCTTCGGGGGAGGAAAGGTCAGGTGTATGGTAGGATGGGGCGGGAGGGCAAGTTTAAGGGGTCCTCTTGCTAGGAAGCTCCCAAGCGTCTGCACCCAGTTGATCAGCTCGGCGCCTCCCTGCCCTAGAGGAACTAGAATGGAGGGATTTCAGGCGCTCGATGGCATCCCCTCCCTCTTACTCCTGCTTCCCGCCCTCACCCCGACCCGCTGGGCGGCCTCACCAGCTCCCCCAGGCAGCCCAAGGAATGTGAAGAGGTAGGTGGGGGTGGGGAGGAGCGGGAGCCGCTGGGGAGAGACAAAGGGGCCGAGTCAGAGCGAGAAACACAAAGACGAGAGGAGGCTGGGAAGATACAGAAGTGGGACAAGGACACGGGGAGGGACTGGGAGTTTGGAGGCCGGACCCTAGCCCAGCCCCGCAGAGGCCCGGAGCGCGGGGACCGATATATGCTGCCCCCTGGCGGACGGACGTGGTAAGGCGGTGGTGCAGATCAGATGTAGCAGGCGAGGGCAGGCGGATGCACCGAGGGAGGGAGAGACAGAGAACAGAGGCGGGGGCAGAGATATCGAGAGAGATACAGAGAAACAAGAGACACTCAAAGAGAGGCACGGAGATACACATACAGATAGACAGACAGAGAAAGACAGACACAGACATAGTGACACAGAGGCAAAGAGAAACACAGAGACACAGAGTTAAAGGGATGGAAAGAAACACGGGGACCAAGTGACACATAAACAGTGATAGAGAGTCCAGAAACACAAAGTGACACTGAAGCGTTAGGACTGAAAGACTCAGAAATAGAGAAATACAGAGACGGAGAAGGAGACCCAAAGATAGTGAGGGACAAAAGACAGAGGCCCTAAGAGAGACAGAGAAATCTAGAAAGAAACGATGAAGCGACTCCCCGAGTCCGAGGCAGAGATTAGGAAAAGAGGATACTCTGAGAAGCCCCTTTACAAACGCGAGAGACACCGGCGACGGAGGGCCAAGGAAACAGAAGTTGAGAGGCGGGAATGGAGTGTGTGGGGGGGTGTTCTTAGAGAGGGGGCGTGGCTTCAGGGGGCGGACCTCTGAGAAGCCGCGTGCCTCAAGCAGGTGTGACAAGAGGGCGGGGCTAGAACTGTGGGCGGGGCTAAGACCAGCAGGCCCCAACTCCCGGAAAGAAGCGGAATAGACTAATGGGAGAGCGGATGGACCGGGGCGGGGGGCGTGGCTTTACGGGGGGCGGAGACTGCCTGAAGGACCGGAGGGGCGTGGCAGAACCTTAATGGAGCCTCCAGTCGAAAGAGGACTCGGCCCTGTGGGGGGGGTGTCCTCGAGAGAAAAGGGAGCGTAGTTAGACCAGTAAGGGGGAACGGTTTGAACACCGGAGAGAGTAGAGAGAATTCTGGGGGAGGGGCGATCGTAGAATCATGGAGGGGCGAACATGGAATCCTGGGGAGCGGCAGGTGTAGAATCCTGGGAGGAGGCGAGTGCAGAATGCCGAGGGGCGGGGAGTGTAGAATTCTGGGAGGGGGCGGGGCAGAAAGCTGGGCAGGACAGTCAGAATCACTGGGAGGGACAACAAGGAATCCCAGGGGTGGGCGGGGCCGGAGCCCAAGATCTGCTTGGCCGGTGGGGGGGCAGGGAAGGGGTGGGTCCTGTGACGTCAGCGAGTCCGAACGGACGGACAGAAGCAAGGGGCCGGGGGCACGAAGCCGGGAGAGTCGAGTCCCTGAGATCAGTGCCGGGAGAACAGAGCTCAGCGGGATCCGGCCAGGAGCCGGAGCCCCTCGGGCACCTGCTCGCCCGCCCAGCCGATCGGCGTACGCAGAGTGGCCCACAGGCCCCCGCCCGGGCCCACTCCCACCCCGGGCCCCCCATGGCCCGGGCCGCAGCCCTCCCGCCGTCGAGATCGTTGCCGACACTGCCGTTGCTGCCGTTGCTGCTAATGCTGCTCCCAGAAACCGGTGAGAGACCGCAGGCGCTCCTCGCCCTTCGCGGACCCAACCCCTCCCCACCTTCTGAGTGGGGGTAGCCTGAGCATCTTCCCCCACTTCTCCCTTAGTTTACCGAGCCCCCTGTCTCGCTCCCCTTTCCTGGCTGGCCCCACCGACTCCGACCCCCACACACCCCATTCTCTCTCTGAGACTCCGATCCTTACCTCTGCATCCCTTTCACCCCCAATCTCCCTCTTAATCCCAACTCTCCATCCTACACCGGACTTTTGTTACCCCCCTACCCCTTCCTCAGACTCTGACGCCAAAAGGGTTAAATCCGAGGCCTCGCGCCTCCTCCCCACCCCGCGCCGTTCTGTTAACCTGGATCTAGGTTTCTGTCTTTGCTTCCTCCCTCAGGAATGGGGGACTGTCTCCCCCACCCCCAGAAGGAGGGTCACGATGATGAGGCGAGATCACCCCCCCCCCGCCCCATTTTTCTTTTTCTCAGGCTTGGGCTTCTGAGGCCCGGGGAGAATTGAGGGCAAGGGGCCAGATGTCGAGGTTTTTTTAGAGGGCGGGGAGCTCGACTTTTCGGTCCCTTGGAGAGACGAGAATGAGAGTTGGGGCGACCTGGGGTGGGGCTCCAGGGAGCTGAGGGCTCTGACTCCTGGGCTCCAGAAAAATTAGGGGCTGGGGGCTCTGGCTTCTGGGTACCAAGTAGAATGAAGTCTAAGGGCTCTGTCTCCTGGGGTCATGGTAGAATTGGGGGCAGGAGCTCAAATTTGTGGGTTCCAAATTAATTGTGAGCAGGGGCCTCTGTCTTCTGGGTCCCAGGCAGAATGGGTGTGTGTGCGAGAGGCCCTATGTCGTGGGCTTCAGATTTAATTGTAGGCACTGGAATGTCTCCTGAGGTCCAGAATGTGAGCAGGGACCCTGTCTCTTGGGCTCTAGATATAATCAAGGTCCGGAGGTTCCGTCTGGAAGCTGGAGGCTCGGTGGGCTGGGTGGACGAGGAGGTGGATTAGGAGGCCTGAGTCTCGCAGACTGGGATCTTTTCTTTTCCGTGTGAGCCTTACGTAGGCAGGGACGTCCCTGGGGAAGTTTTCCCGGTTTCACTTTCGCCGAGCCCGGGCGGGGCGGGGCGGGCGCTCACCTAGCTCCTGGTACCAGACTCCTGAGTTTCGGGACCTTATCTTTCCTGTAGTCGCGCCTTTGTCCTCCGAGCCGCTGCGGGAGGTGGACTCGAGGAGACGCCGCCCTCATCCCCCGTCCCTCCCTCTGCTTAACCCACTAGCCCCCTCCTATTCCCCACCCTCAACCCGGATGGGTGAGGGGCGCAGCCCTCAGGGGAGGAGGGGCTGGGAGGAAACTGGTGAAGCAGGCTCTGGCCCCGCCCCTTGCAGGTGACCCGGTTGTTTATTCCCACCTGGAAGCTCGGGGGTCCTGGGTTTCCCAAGGGTATTTTCCCAAGGATTGTTGGGGAACCTGGGTCACCCCTCCTTTTTTCAAGCATGTCTGTGAGTTGTCTCTCAGCCTTGACTCAGAACTGGGTACTGACTGTCTTTTCCATCCCCTGCCTCTCCCTTCTGTGCCAGAGATAGGGACAAGAGGTCAGGACCTACCACCCCTGGGGGAATGCTCAGGCTCCACCCCACTTTGACCCAGGTGTTGGCTTGAAGCTTGATTTCATGGAAGGCTCCAGGTCACCGTAGGAGACAGGTCCTGTTCTCCTTCCCATTTTGCAGATGAGGACACAGAAGCTTAAGGGCAGGCCACTCTCCCGCGATCCACAGCCAGTCTCACCCTGGGAAGCCAGACTGTAGACTTCAGAGTCTTTCCTGGCTCTGCTCTACCCGGTGGGCTCCAGGAGGTGCCTCTAAGCCTCCATTTCCTCCTTTGTAAAATGGATCACAGCCCCCTCCTGGCAGGGCCACTGAGAGGAGTCAGAGGTCGCACTGATCCCATGTGAAAGCTCGTAGCACCTGGGGAGGGGGCCTTCCTGCTTCCTGACCCTTCATCCCTGTGCCTTCGCTCTCTGCCTCTCTCTCCCTCCCTCCCCCCACCTCAGCCTCTCCTTCCTTCCCTCCCTTCCCCCCCACTCTCCTTCCCTCACTTTCTCTTCCCCTTCATCTCTTCATTTCCTTCTCTCTCTCTCTCTCTCTCTCTCTCTCTCTCTCTCTCTCTCTCTCTCTCTTTCCCGCCCCCTCTATCTCTGTCTCCATCTCTGAGCTTTTCCTCTTTCCTTCTCTCCATCTCTTCTCTGCTCCCATCTCTGTTTACCTGTCTCCGGCTCCCTCCCAAGTTTCCTTCTCCTTGGCCTCCAGGAATGAGGGTTCACCACCTGGGCCTCCTGCTGGGCCAGCTACCTCCCTAGTCCTCTCCAGCGTTCACTGCCCATCCCTGTCAGCCAGGCAGCCCCACAGGAGTGGAGGGGAAGGAAAGAGAGGGGACTGCGGGCCTGCTGTCTCTTCTCATTAAGGAAGGGGGACTGGGCAGAGGGGGTGCATCTGCTCACATACTGGGGTGAGGAAACGGGGAGAGGGATACTTGGAGAGGATTGAGATATAGAAATGGGGACAGAAGCCAATAGAGGGAGGTGGCAGAAACAGATTTAAGGATGGAGTCAGACATAGGGATGGAGCCGAGAGATGGGGGACGGGTGGGGGCTCAAAAGACACTCGGATGGGACAGAGAATGGCAGGGGGAAGACAGCTGGACAGAAACCCCAGGATAAAGGCAGGAACCACCTAAGGAGAGAGACTTAGAGGTTTGGTGACAGGCAGGGAGCCCAAAAGACCTTTTCCATGACTGATAGAGGTCAGGGCACAGCCGCCTCAAGGCCAGCAGTGTGCAGGGCCACAGGGAGTGGTGGACATGGGAGGTACAGGGAGTTGGGCATGACAGCCAGCTCCCCCGCCACTGACTGGGATGCTGTTACATTTTTAATGTCCCAGCGATGCCATGCCGAGAAATGAAGCAGGAGGGGGAGGAGATGAGGGGACCCAGTGAGATGGCTCAGGCAGAGAGGAAGTGTATCAGAGATGTGGAGAGACATGGGGAGACCCAGGAGGCAAGGAGATCTCAGGATCCTAGACAGAGAAAAACAGAGACCATGAAAGATGTGGACCAGAAACCCTCAAGAGACTGGAGATCCGGGGAATAGATGCCTAGAGCCAGATTCCAGAGACTGGGAGACTTGGACCCAGAAACATCTAGACCGCAGATGGTGGAGATACAGAGGAGAGAATATGAGAATGGCCAAGGGATGCGGTATCTCGTCTTCAGCTAGTGAAAATGTTCTGAAATTGATGGTGCTGATGGATGCACATATCTATGAATATACTGCCATTGAAACTGTTCGCTCTAAATGGACGAATTGTACAGTCTGGGAATATGTCTCAATAAAGCTGTTAGAGAGTATATGAGAGACACAGAGCAGAGACCGGGGACTCCTGGGAGACACAGTTAAGAGTGACAGAGACTGTGAGACACAGAGGCAGAGACCAGAGTCCCTAGGAGTTGGGGACACAGAGGGGGCAGATTCCGACCCTAAGAACCAGATATAGAGAGAGACACGAGATTGGAGACAGAAATGTTTAGGTATAAACTCTGGACTGGGCAGAGAAGCATGTAAGGGGTTCTCTCTGAGGGGCTCAGCCAGGAAGAGCAGTCCTGGAGATTGACCCCCAGAAATATGAGACCCCACAGGGGAGGCCTTCAGGGTGTCAAGCCCTTGCCGCAAGGGGAGGCAGGTGCAGAAATCCAGGCCTTGGCCTACAGCCCCATATCCTGGCTACTGCTGCTGCCACTGCCGCTGCTGCTCCTGCACACACACACACACACACACACACACACACACACACACACACACACACACACTGGCTCCCTGATGTCTGCTGTGGGGGTGGGCACTGTGATTAATGCAATTAATTAATTAACGAGGTGGCTGAGGTAGCAGCTGAGGCCAGCGCCTAAAGCACGCCAGCCTTCAAGGGCCTGCTGGAGTCTGGCCACACCTTATGGGAGAGGGCAGGTCACACTGGGGCTTTATAGGTCTGGAGGGGGTGAGCCAAGCCCCAAGGAGCCAGCCAGGCAGGACTCCAGTCTGAGACCCTGGAGGCCAGGCCCCCAGCCCCCTTCTCTAGAGTTCCAGAAGTCACTGCACCTCCTCCTCTCTGCCTTGATCCATCTTTTCCTGGATCTCGGGGTCTCAGGCTCTGTGTCTCTGTCCCCCAAAGTTTTCCCCTGGGCTCACATGCTACACCCTACTCTGCCATTTCAGGAAGCCTGCAGGCCCGGGGCCACAGGGAGAGGAAGTGTGTCTGGGGACCCAGCTGACGCCTTGTGAAAGTGTCACCAGTCCAGCTTCCCAAGGGAAGCTGAGGGAGGCCAGTGTTCCCATGGCCACTGTCCTCCGCTGTGGGGCTGGCCATGTCCCAGCCAAGGTCAGGTCACAGTACAGGTCACAGGCACCTCCCCCGCCCTGGCAGCATGCTGGACACTAGGGTCCTAACTCCAGGCCAGCCTCCTCCAGGCTTCATTTCTCCTGCCTCTGCCTGAAATGCAAATCATCTAGGTATCAGCCTACTTCCCATCGCCCTTATCCTCACAGCCTGTCAGCCTCTATGTCCTCCCGACCATTCCAGCGTCTGACGGTGTTCCATTCCGGTTCATCCTCCATCCCCACGGCCCCTACCCTGGTCCAGGTGCCCTGCTTCTTCCCCTGGGTCCCTGCCCTACTCCATTCTGAAGGCTCTTTCTAAAGTACAAACCTCACCCTGTTCCTCCCCCTGCTCATAACTCTCTGTGGCTTCCCAGTGCCCTCAGGAAAAAGCCCAAGCTCGAACTCAACCTCAACCAGTGCGATCTAGTGCTCTGTTGATTTCCCATTCTCGTCCCATTCATTCATTCAACACATTTATGCGGCTCCTACAGTGTGCCGGGCTCTGGGGGTGCCACAGGAAAACAAAACACAGAAGACAAAGATCCCTACCCCCGGCACTGATGTTCTAGTGGGGAAGATACATCAGGTGCTAAAGGGGAGATGAAGCAGAGGCTGGGGGTTTTTGTTGTCATCGTTAGAGGGGTAAAGACCTGAAGGAAATGAGGGAGGGATCCGTGGGGACCTGTAGGGGAAGAGTGTTCCAGGATCAGGGAACAGCAAGTGCAAAGGCCCCGAAGTGGGACTTGCCTGACACATTTGAGGAACAGTGAAGAGGTCAGTGTGGCTGGAGCAGGGTGAGCCAACAGGAAAGGTTGGGAGATGAGGTCAAAATATAAAAACTTGAGCTTTTTGGGGGGTTAAGGAGAGAGCCACGGAAGGGCCCTGGACAGAGGGGAGGAGCTTGATAGGCTGTAACTTCTAAGAGGAACTCTCTGGCTGCTTATGGGAACAACCTGAGAGGCAACTGCCATCCTCCATGGGGGAAATGACTCAGGGGGTAGGTAACAGTGGATTAGACCAGGATGGGGGCAGTTTTGGGGTCAGATGTGGTCCGCTTGTAGATGTATTTTGAAGATGGAGCTGGCAGGATTTCCTGATGGGATTGCGTGTGGGGTGAGATCCTAAACCTTTTATTGAAATGGAAATGCCTAAAAAATGGACTGGTAATGCCACAGGGGCTGAGCCATCCTGTTCATTCATCCAGAATTAGAAACTTCGAATGGGAACCTGATAGCTACAGGATCTTAGAACCTAGTCAGGGAGGGGAGAGGTGTGTGGCTATCTGGGACAGAGTATTGGGGATGAAAGAATTAACCTGAGGAGTTTGCCCCACAAGAAGCTAAAAGTAAAACAATGACAACAAAAAAAATAATAAAGAAAAAAAAAAAGAAGCTAAAAAGTGGGTGTGTGTTTTTTTAAGCCAACAGTGCTGAGACGTCAACATAGGTATAGGAGGGCTTCCTCCCTTAGAAGAGAAATGGCGGCTTCTTGGAATCATCGGGACTTCCTTAGGACAGGAAATCTGCGTCCCCAAAGGGACCAGAGACCTACAGAGAGAGGGGTGTGGGCTCTGTGGGCCCGGAGCTTGACTTCCCTTGGAAAGGATATCAGGCTCCTCCTCCAGTAAGCCCTCCTGGCCTCCCTCGATGTATCAGGCTACTGCTCTGGGTTCTACCCACCCGTTTCAGCCTTAACAGCATCCTTGATGATGACTGTTTGTGCAATATTTGTCTTTCCCACCAGAATGTCAACTCTGAGAGGACTTGATTTGGCCTGGCATTTCTGTGGCACCTGCTCCCAGTACAGAGCCTGATATTCATTCAACAGTATTTATTGAGCACCTACTACCTGCCAGGCCCTGGTGTAGGCTCTGGGGATACAGGAGGGAACGGGACAGACAAATCCCTGTCCTCAGGGGCTGACCCTCTCATACCCAGGTCCTGTTTGTTGAGTCACTATTTGGATTTGCATAGAGTGGGAAACAGTGGCTGGGGAGAAGCTTGTCTCAGGTTCTGCCCTCTCCCCCTATCACTAAATCTCTTCCAGTTCTACACTCAGTCTCAGCTTTAATTTCTGCATCTTTCTATTGGCACCTTTTCCGGGCCCTTTTGCTATCTGATAATCCATTTCTGCCCAGCTCCAACTTCCCTTCAGACCCCTTTGGTTTAAGCCAAGTCATTCTCCAACTAAGGGACCCTCAATGGCTCCCACTTGCCTTAAGTAGAAAACCTAATTATTTAGTCCCACCCTACTTTGCTTTCCTTAGCTCACCAGTCTGGATGTTTTTCCTGAGTGCCCTTCCCTCCTCACCGGGCCAGAAAGGTACAGAGCCTTTGGGCACCCTTGTCCCACACTCTGCTTTTGGGGGCCAGGTGGGTGGTCCTGGCACCTAAGGGAAGGGGGTGGCCCTGACCCTTCCTCAGCTTCACCTACCTGTTGTGTCCATCCTCATCCCGCCCCCCACCCCCACCCCTGCAGCCCCATATCTTTTTTTGTCTCGATTTTGACATTTAATCTCCAGACCCTTCTGTGCTGCTAGTTCAGTTTGAAACAATGCTGTAAGGGCCAAAAGTAAATACAAGTGAGAGCGGATTTGGACTGCAGCGGGCAGCTGCCCACCTCTGCTTGACTCAGGATCGTGCTAGGCACTATGAAGAGCTTATGGGAGAAAATCATTTCATGGAATTGTCACAGGGTCCCCTGTGACAGTTTTACAGATGGAGGCGCCTAGGCTCAGAAACAAGGTCACCCACCTGGAAAGAGCCAGAAAGAAGCCCATGGTGATCTGCTCCAGGGTCTCACACTGTGGAGACTCTGCAGTGTGGCTCCTCCAGAGGGGTGCAGCCCCATCTCCCAACATGGCACCACTGGGTTTGAGTTGCGGGACGTGTGTGGGAATTCCATGAGATTGTGTATTATCACACAATGGCCTTCACTGATAAAAGTCTCTGGGACTGTCCCCTGCCAGAGGATCTGTCAGAGAGAGCTGAGCCGCAGTTGCCTCTTGAGAATGGGGTCATGTGCCCTTGGCCTTTCCTCGAGGCTGAGTGTCAAGGGCCACTTGTAATTATACTTAGCTGGCTGTGTTTATTTAATAAGCACTGATCTCATGTTTCCTGTGGCCCTGAGCAAGTGCTCTACAAATATTGCTTAATGCTTATAACAACCTCTAGGAGGTGGGCACAGTTATTATCCTCATTTTACAGCTGAGTAAACTGAGGCACAGAGAGGTCAAATGACTTGCCCAAGGTCACACAGCCAGCAAATGGCAGAGCTAGGATTCGAACACAGGCAGTTTATATCAGTCGCCATGCTGTCCTGCCTGGAACAGCAGAAAAATCTTCTTTATTCCAGTCTTTATTAAAAGTGGGAAAACAGGCCAGTCAGCGCCTTTTGAACTTCTTTTGCTCGGCCCACTTCAACTCTTTGGAGTGTACTTTCTCTTCTAATAATGGCCCTTGAGCCATTCTGTACGGCTCGGGCCCGCTTCTATTTCTTTGAAGTGTACTATCTCTTCTAATAAGCTGCTCTTTTACTACTTTAAAAAATAAAAAAAGTGGGAAAACAAAAGATAAGCTGAGAAAGAAAAACATATATTCACAAAAAAACTTGGACCTAAATGTCCCCAGCAGCTTTATTCATAATTGTCCCAAAGTGGAAACAACTCAAATGTCCATCAACTGAATAGATAAACAAAATGTGGTCTATCCAGACAATGGAATATTATTTGGCCACGAAAAGGAACAAGGTGCTGTCACATGCTGCAGCATGGACGAAGCTTGAAAACATGCTGAGTGAAATAAGCCAGCCACAGAAGGCCACGTATTTATATGAAATGTCCAGAATAGGTCAATCTGTAGAGACAGAAAGTAGATGAGTGATAGCTAGGGGCTGAGAGGAAGGGGGAACAGGACTGTTTAATGGGTACAGGGATTTCTTTGGGGGATTATAAAAATATTCTAAAATTGATTCCAGTGCTGGTGCACAACTCTTGTGAATAAACAAAAGCCATTGAATTATACACTTCTAATGGATGAATGGGAATTATATCTCATCAAGCCCGTTTAAAAAAAAAAAAAGATAGGCTAAGAGAGATGTAGGTTTTATAGAAAGATGAGGGAAAGTATATTACTGTGCAGAAAAGGATGAAGACAATCCTCACACTTCAAATGTTTTAAAATTTATTTTGTGATAGGCTTTTTAAATTTTTATTTTATTTCGTTTCAAAGGACTTTTTTTTCTCCTCCCAAAATCTGATACTGAAAAATTTCAAACGTGTACTGTATGAGTTGGAAGAATGGCCAGGAGCCTCCCTCCCCCTTCCTGCTAGACTTGACAGTGGGTCACATTTTGCCACGTTTGCTTCATCTCTTTTCCTGTACATGTTTTTGTTTTGTTTTTTTTGCTGAAAAAACATTTGAGAGCACATTACAGACGTGACATTTCAACCCTGCATCTTCTAAGAAAAAGAAATACTGCATAATCACAATTTCATCATAACATCTAAGAATATTAACAGTAATTCCATAATAGCATGCAATCTGTTCTGGACTCAGATGTCCCTAGTTTGCCTCAAAATATCTTTTCTGACTGGCCTTTTTGGAATCGGACCTTGAAAAGGCTTGTGCATTGCATCATGGCCTGCATTTCTCCCTGGGGCCCCCTCAATGATGGCCCTGCTGGGCCCGGAGATGTCTGGGTCCTTCCCCCCACCTGACTTCTCCCTTTCCTTTCTTCCCAGGAGCCCAGGATGCACGAGTTCAAATGCCACCTGAGGTACGGGGCCGCCTGGGGGACACTGTGGAGCTGCCATGCCACCTACTGTCTCAAGGACCTAAAGGCAATGTCTCACAGGTGACATGGCAACGCCTGGACCCACCTAAGGAGGGCCAGAGTGTGGCTGCCTTTCACCCTTCCCATGGTCTCAGCTTCCCCAGCCCACAGTTTAGCAAGGATCGGCTGTCCTTCCTCACCATGGGACAGAGCCCTGGGGCTAGGCAAGGCCCGGAGATGGAGATGCGGGATGCCACGCTGGTCCTCCGGCGGCTGACTGTGGAGGATGAGGGCAACTACTCCTGCGAGTTTGCCACCTTCCCCCAGGGCACCAGTCGTGGGGTGACCTGGCTCAGAGCCATAGGTAAGCAGCGGTGGGAGGGCAGGGAGGTGGGAGGGGCGCAGTGTGGGAGAGCCCCCTTGTGGGTTTATTTCTCTCTCTCTGCTTTCCCCATGGTCTTCAGTCAATTGGCAAATACTCATTAAACACCTACTGTGTGCCAGACGCTGTTCCGCAAATTGGGGATACAGCAGGCAACAAGGCATTCAACAGATATATATCAAGTACCTACTGTGTGCCAGACACTATTCTAGGTTCTAGGAATAAGCAGTGATTAAAACACAGCTCCCTGCCCTCCTGGAGCTTATACGCCAATAAGGGGGTACCAGGGAGTAAATAACATAAGAAAAAGAAGAGTGAGTCAGGTGGTTCTAGGTGCTGTGGAAGTTGAAGGGGAGCAGGTTACAGTTTTAGCTAGGGTGGTCTGGTGATATTTGAACAAAAACTGGAAGGAGGTGAGGGAGCCCTGCAGTTCTATCTAAGAGAAGAGAGTTCCAGGCAGAGGGAATTGTAAGTGCAAAGGTCCTGAGGCAGGGTGCACCTGGAATATCTGAGAAAGAGCGAAAAAGTCCCCGTAGCTGGAGATGCATGAATGGGGGAATGTCAGGACAAGGTCAAGGAGGTGGTGGGCAACATGGATCACAGACAGCCTCGTAGACCACATGAAGACTTTGGCTTTTGCTCTGGGAGAACAGAGCTACAGAAAGTTCTGAGCAGAGAAGGGTGTGATCTGACTTGGGGTTTCACAGGCTCCTTCCGGCTGCGTGTAGGGGGTTGAGGGTAGAAGCTAGGAGATCACAGAGGAGGTAATTGCATAAGTCCAGATAAGCGGTAATGGCAACTAGACCAAAGTGGGGGCAGTGGGGGTGGGGGTGGGAAATATTTTAGAGGTAAAGCCAGAGAATAATCAAATTAGTGAACAAAGGGAACACCAGGATGTTGTAACACTCACTCAGAGTAAGAGACCACTGCAGTGGCCTTATTTAGATAGAATGTTCCAGAAAAACCTCTTAGTCAAGTCCTGAAGTGTAAGAAAGAGCCCCCCATGGGCACAAAGCCACAGGCAGAGGAATGGATGCACAGAGGGAACACATATGCAAAAGCTGGGACATGAGCGCGAACTTGGCGTGTTCCAGGAAGAGAAAGGAAGCTGGGGAGGCTGGTGACCAGGGCTTGAGTGACTTTCAACAAGGCAGGAAAACCAACAGGGCCAGACTGCGTGGGCCTCACAGGAGGCTAGACTTCATTCAGAGCCATCGGAAGGGTTCAAGCATTGGCTTGGAAGAGGCAGACGCAGGGGATGGTGGGTAGAAAGAAGTGGATAGAATAAAGGCCACTTTAAGGCGATAGTAGGGTGCTTGTCCGTGAATTGGGGATGATCAGGAAGGACTCCCAGCCTTCTGGCTCCAATAGGAGGGTGACTAGCACAACCATTTAGTGAAATGGGGCCAGCTCAGAAAAGGCATTTTTTCAAAAGATGCTATTTCTTGCTAAATCTTGGCATTCGCCTGGAATCTCACCTTCTGCCGGCGATGTCCCAGAAGCCATATCACTCTGGACACTTTATTTACCCTCCCTGCCAAGCCCCAGAGAGTTTCAGACCACCTACCTTATACCGTTTCCAAGTAAACACTTCTCTTTTTAAGGCGCTGAAACCACCGTTTTGCATAGCTCAAAGCACAGCTCTTCTCTCCCCAACCCCTCTCAGATGCCTCTCTTCTTGTGCAATCACTTGTTCTGCTCAAGAGATACATAGAGAGCACCTACCATGCACCAGGCACCTACCACTAATGGGCGAGAGTCAGCTGTCAGGAAAGTTCCCTTGAGGAAGTGAGGCCAGGATCTGGAGAAGGGAGGCCAGAGGATTTCAAGCACAAGGTCCCCAAGACCCCTCAGTGGGTGGGAGCAGGGGCTGGGGGGCAGAATGGGGTGGAGTGCCTGCAGCCATCAGAGGACAGATGGGAGGGTGACCAGGGAGGATATGAGGAGGCCCATCGGCGGCTCTGTGGTGGTCCAGGAGAGAAGGGGGAAGAAGAGGAAAGGAGAGGGGGCTATATCACATTAAGCTCAGGAGATACCCCGATGGAGAGGTCCGGAAGGCAACTAGAGAAGTGAGTCGGAGCTCAGGGAACAGACTGGTTATGGACACACATCAATAACTATGGTTGGCATTATCGTTCCTCATGGAGGTTTTTATTCCTCCCAATATTTTTCCATGTTTTCCAGGGGGATGGGTGAAAAGGGCAAAAATGTATGAGCTTTGGACATCTTCGTTGCCTTTTTCTCACTTCGGCCACCACAAGCTAATGGTGATTATAGGAAAAGAAGTAGGAGACTTTGCAGATGAACCTCTGAACCATATTGTTCTGCTTTGGCTTTTCTTTTTAAATCTCAGCCTTTGCCAGGTTTTTGGACGCTGTCTCTGCTTTTCTAGCAGAGCAGAACAGATAATATAATAACTAACACTTAGGTAGCACAGTGAGTGTCAGGTACTGTCCAAAGTGCTTTACGTATCAATTTATTTAATCCATACAACAATTCTATGGGATGGGTACTTTTATTATCACCACTTTACAAAAGAGGAAACTGAGGTACAGAGTTGAGAAATGACTTGCCCAAAGCCATGTAGCTGCTAAGCAGCAGAGCTGGGATTTGAACCCAGGCAGTTGGCGCTTCACTGCTCGGCCCCTCTGCTGAGGTGTTTGTTGAATGACTGCAGGTAAGGAGTGACACACCCGCTCTGTTCTCCCCAGCCCAGCCCGAGAACCACGCTGAAAAACAGGAGGTCACACTCAGCCAGGAGCCTGTGCCCGTGGCCCGCTGTGTCTCCACGGGGGGACGCCCACCCGCTCTAATCTCCTGGTTCTCGCCCCTGGAGGGGAAGGCCAGCGAGACCCAGGTGTCAGGGCCCCAGCCGGGCACAGTCACCGTCACCAGCCGCTACACGTTGGTACCCTCGGGCCAAGCAGATGGTGTCAAGATCACCTGCAAAGTGGAGCATGAAACCTTCAAGCAGCCAGTCCTGATGCCTGTGACCCTGTCTGTGCGCTGTGAGTGCATCAGGGTGTGACTGCACCCCCAGTCCTGTCTAGACTGGCTTCTCTGGGGTCCTGTCTAGACTGTCCCTGAGTGTTGTCTACCTTGGCCCTCTGCACTGCTTTCCTGCACACTGTCTACACGTCTACACTGGCTCCCCAGGCAACATCCACACACTGCCCCCTCGCTGTCTACACTGGCTTCACTAGGCGCTCTCCGTGCTGCCACAAACAATGGTAAACACTGCCCCCAACTGTTCCCTCACTGTCTATATCAACTACTCTGGGTCTACGCTGCCCAACCCAACATTGTCTATACACACACCTCCCATTTACGCTGTCTAAATTGACATCCCTGGGCACTGTCTATATTGACTCTCCTGGGGTCTCTACACCAACTCCTGCCCCCCAAATGATTCCCATCATCCCCGCTGGGCCCTGTTAATACTGACCCCTTCCAAGACGTTTTATGCTAGCTCTTCCAAACACTGACATCCCCTAATATTGCCCATAGAGGCTCCCCCTGGCATGCTTCCCACAGGTCCTGCCAAATAGTGACTTTACCAGCTATTCCAGTCACCTTCCAAACATACCCCGTACCCCATCTCAGCATTTTCTATCTACACTGCTCCCCAGGCAATGTCTTCAATTAAACATTTAACAAGATTTAATCAGATTCCCTTATCTACTCTGGGCATGTTGGAAATAACACACATTGTCTATAGTGGCTCCCTCCGGCACTGCCCGCCCTGAACAATAACTTCCTCAAAGTGATCGGAGTGGCATCCGGGGACAGTGTCTATACTGCAGACACAGCCCAGATGGATTTGCTCCTGGCAGTTTCCATGGGTCCGCCTCCTGCCAACCCACCCCGTTTCGATAGCATTCCTACCTATCTGCTTACTATCTTATTACCTATCACCTCCTTTGGGATTCTCCTGTTTCTGAGCCAGTCCCCCCATTTTCTCCAGACCCCCCTGAGGTCTCCATCTCTGGCTACGATGACAACTGGTATCTCGGCCGTAGTGAGGCCACCCTGAGCTGTGATGCCCGCAGCAACCCAGAGCCCACAGACTATGCGTGGAGCACGTGAGTCCTGGGTGGACCTGGACTCCTGGGTCTGAGGGAGGAGGGGCTGGGGGCCTGAACAGTAAGTCCTCCAGAAGGAGGGAGCTGGCAGTCTGGGGTCTTAAACAGTAAGCTTTAGGTCCGTGGAGCTTGGCTCCTGAGGGCTGTGTCATCAGGGACCAAGCCTATGCTCCTCTGTGGACCCTGCTGTCCCCCTCACATGACCCTCATATCCTCCAGGACTTTGGGCGTCTTACCAGCTTCAGCAATAGCCCAGGGCCCCCAGCTCATCATCCACGTGGTGGACAGGCTGGTCAATACCACCTTTATCTGCACCGTCACCAATGCCGTGGGCACAGGCCGCGCTGAGCAGGTGGTCCTCGTCCGAGGTGAGCGGGTCTTGGGGGCGGCATGTGACGACTGGGCCTGCTCCCCAAGTATTCCTCCCCTCTGGTTCTGGGGCTGCGTTGGGGGAGGCTGTGCCGCCGGCCGGGGGAGTTATCCAGACCCGCCTCGCTGATGGGAGAGGAGGGCGGTGTGGCTTTTCTCTCTTGTCCCCAGGTAGGATCTGGGTCGGGGTGACAGGGCAGGTGTTGACAGAGGAGTTAGGAGGTTGAGGTCTGTGCTGGGGGCTTTCTAGAAAGGAGACACCTGGAAGGGTCTGATTCGGAAAGAGATGCAGGGACATTGCCTTGACACACCCACAGAATCACACAACTAATTGTAGGAGAGACACGTCTGACGGCTAGATAGAAATACACTCAGAAACACGGATTTCTTCTTTACATTTTATTGGGGAACAGCCACGATCCTTAGTTGCACATCGCTTTCATGCTACAATGGCATAGTTGACTCTTTCAAGGAGGGCGCAGCTCACAGTGGCCCATGTAGGGATCGAACCGGCAACCCTGGTGTTAGCAGCACCACGCTCTAGTCAACCGAGCTAACCGGTCACCCGAAACATGGATTTCTTAACAGTGAGTGCTGGCCAGTACCATCTGGAAGCCAGTTTTGGTGCATGTGGAACGTTTGTGGTTCTGGAGTTGGTACTTTGGAAATGGTGGCTGATAGTGAAATAGGTGTCTGTGGGTGGGAAGTTCTCCGAGTCTCCTTGATATGAACTCAGAGATGCAACACAGACGGGCCCCAAGACACACAGCCGGAGAATAAAAAGCACAAAGGCAAGCTCAGCCTGTGCACTGATGGAAGTGGGCTCGAGGTCACAACTGTAGACCCACACACCTAGAGGGAAGCAGGGACTGTCACAGGGCCACGTGCCCCAAAACTCAAACACACTGGTCCTGTGGCTGGGAACAGAGGCCCCTTCATGTCAGAGCCACAGCCAGCAGGACCCGCATGACAAACACTCCCTGTGTTTCAAGATTCATTGGGATCAAAACAGACAGTCGTCCACAACGTAAACCCATTGTCACCACGACACACACCCCCTGAGAGGACAGCCAAGACGCTGAACAAAGCCAGATAGCAGCTAGAGCCCGCGAGACGCCACACATACCTAGAAAGAGCTATTGTGGGAAACACCCTCCCAGTGTGACTGCCACATGCCTGTGCAAACACACAACACGGGGGACAGTGGCCTGGGGCCCCTTAGAAACATGACCACAGACAGGGGTGAAGACAGACACCCCATACACAGAGACAAATGGAAACAGACCCCCTTGCTGAAACATAATAGTACGTACACACACACCTGGAAAGATACCCAAGTGACAACAGACCCCGCTTCAGGAATTCAGACACGTGCCAGGGAGACATGATGGACCTACTTAGAGACACTGTCACAAACAACACACCCAGATACCCAGAGAGACAGCTGGCCTGCCCTCAGCACATTGTCATGCTCAGGTACACAAACACGCACACCTGAAGGGAGACATTATCACACGGAAACGCTGGAGGGGAAAAGGATGGTAGACAGCAACAGTCCACACACAGAGACACTATCACTCATACACATGCTGAGAAAGAAACCCCACGACAGTCTCAGGGTGCACGCCCTCAGAAACTCTCCATAAGCCCCGTTATAGAGATTCTCTTTCAACAAATCATCATCTGACAAATATTTGTGGAGGTTTCCTCTCGGCCAGGCTTTCTCCTTGATGCTGGGAATACAAAGACAAACGAGACGGAGTCCCTGCCCTCGAAGGCACACCCAGAGGAGGTCAGCTCCACCCACCCAGCAAGGCACCCAACTGGAAATACACCCATGAACCTCTACCCCAGAAACACACCCGAGAATCGGGTCCCCACCCACACTTGGTCACTAGGCACCTCCAAGGGGTGCAGCCTGCAGAACACAGACGCAGTCACACTTAAGAGGAATACACAGCCATGAAAACATGCCCCCCCACCACCAAAAAAAAAATAACCCACACAGAAACCCCAGGGTTGTCCACCCCTGGGAACACACCAGCCTCAGAGTTGAGCCCTTTGGCGGTATTCGCCCAGTGAAACACATACTCAGAGGCCCATCACAAACCGGGGACGGGCGATACACACAGAATCACCCCCCCCAGAGAAAGACTCAGCACTAAGGAAGGACACCCCCTCCTCCCTGACTACCCCAAAGGTAACCACAGATACACTCAAAAACATCATGGAAGACACTCACCTACAGGTGGATGCCAACAGAAATGGGGACATACTCCGAGCATCCTAGAAATCCAGACCCAGACAGTGAGTGTGCCAACAGATAGCCTCCCCCAGAGAGAAAACTCCCAGCTCTTAGCAGAGTCATGCCCCGAGGGGCTGAGGGACACATCACATCCTCACATGCACACAGACCCAGACACACTGTCATAGACACAGTGTGGGGTTCCTGCCAATGAAAACATAGGTACCCAGGCCGCACCACAGGGTAGACGTCACTTCAGGGAGACTTCGGAGAACTTTCAACCCACAAACACACAAACACTCACCCGCCGTCTCATAAGTACCACCTCCAGAAACATAGACGAATGTTCCAACACACACTAAAGCTGGTTTCCTGATGTGCTGGACAAAGTCTGTCTCATGCTTCCTCACAGTGTCCAGGGAGAGACATATTCCCTCCCCAAAAAGGTTCACAAAATACGACTTACCCTTCGTACCTGAGGTACACTTTCTCATTCTGCTTTTTTTACGGCTGCTTGCAAGTCACTAAACTGATTTGACAGCCTACTGGGTCGTGATCCTCTTTTTGAATACATCCAGCAATAGATGCCCACCGGAGCCTGAGTCCTAGCCCCTCCTGTGTGCAGAGGTGCGGGGAGGGTCGGGTTGGGTGTAAGTGCCTCCCCGGTCTCTCCTGGGCGGGCCCTACATGCAGGAGGTGGGGAGGTGTGTGTCAGATAAGGTTCCCATTGCATCGTGTCTGTCCCTGGTGTGGGGCCCCCTCCTTCATTCTTACACCACCCTCCTGAGCCCTCCCTGGCTTTCTTCTCCACCTCCCCCAGACCCCTCCTTTCCCACCAGCTCAGCCATTGCCAGGAACACTGGAGGGAGAAGGGACAGTAGGCTTTGTGAGCCCCATTTTCCACACTGGGGACAACTGGTCCAGACAAGCGGAAGGCCATGCCACCCAGACCAAGTGCTCTCAGTGCTCTGAGGGAGTAGCTCTCAGTAGGCCCCTCATCCTTCTGTTCCCCTTCTCTCAAGTGCCAAAAAGCTTTGGAATCAGACAGCCGCAAACTCATCCCCAGGGGGTCGCAAACTCACATGCTTACTGGGTCCTGGCAAGTGATCTGGAGGCCAGGTGTGGAACTCCGCTCCCTTTCAAGTCACCAGCCTTCACTCAGCTACAGCTTACCACCAGGTGGAGATGAGAGTTTGGTGTTGCAAGATCTGATTTTCCCCCCCAAATGGAATCTGGAATTTTCTGTGAACTCACCTGGTTTTTGAAATGTTGGCTAGCAAGTTTAATAACACTGTATGGGGTGTAAGGCAACACATCTGGGGCCACCAGCTGGCAACCCTCCGTGTACAAAGCGCCCACCCTGTAGCGAAGAGTGAGTGGGTTCTCCCTTCCCCCACCCCCTCCATTCTGCCCAGTCATCTCCCTAATTCCTGTCACTGCCCCCACTCCGTCCCCCGCAGATGTATCCTCTTGACCTCGTGTCTCCCTTTCTCTCACCCCTCCTTCTCTCTCCTCAGACACCCCCCGGGCCTCGCCCCGAGATGCGGGTCCAGTGGTGTGGGGGGCCGTGGGGGGGACACTGCTGGTGCTGCTGCTTCTGGCTGGGGGGTCCTTGGCCTTCTTCCTGCTGAGGGTGAGAAGGAGGAGAAAGAGCCCTGGAGGAGGAGGAGGAGGAGACGGCGGGGGAGGATCCTATGATCCGAAAACTCAGGTGTTTGGGAATGGGGGCCCCGTCTTCTGGACGACGACAGCCCCTGGACCCCTGAGGCCAGATGGCAAGGATGCAGAGGAGGACTACGAGGAAGAGGAGGAGAAGGCAGAGAAAGGCCTCATGTTGCCTCCACACCCTGCACTCGAGGATGACATGGAGTCCCAGCTGGACGGCTCCCTCATCTCCCGGCGGGCGGTTTACGTGTGACCTCCAAGACAGACAGACAGAAAGACAGAGACAGAGCCGCCGGTACCAGCCAAGGGTTCCAGACTGGTTGGACTCGTTTGTCTGGAAGACACTGGAGCTCAAATGCTACCTCCCACTTTCCTGGGATTCAGAGGGAGGTGGAATACACACACACTGGACTTGTGTCTCCAGGGCTGCATGGGGGAGAGAAGGGGGACCCACAGAGGACCCCCCCCAGAGACTTGTTTTCGGCTCTGGCCTGCCCCAGCCCCTGCCCTATGACACTCAGGAGTTAATAAACACCTTGGAGGAAAACATCGGGGGTGTTTTGTAATACATCGGACCCCCTCCTTGGGGGGTGGGCCAGGGACTGCTAGGTCTTGGGGTGGGAAGAGCAGAACCAGGCCTCAGGGAATGGGAGCCTGGTGGAGCGACTTAGGGATGCTGGGGGGCTCTGATCATTTGGGTCTTTGAAGGACACCATGGATGCCGAGAGCTCCGAGGACAGTGGAACTGGGAACTGGGCTTAGAAGCTGGGGTGCTTGGACTCTAAGGTTCTAAGACCAAAGCTGCCTTTCCAGGTGCAGTGGCCAGACCAGTGGGAGGCCTGCCTTCCCCGAGAGAGTGGGGCTGCGGTCTCCTGGACTCCTGGGTCCTTGCAGGGGTGCTATGGTCTCTAGGGGCAGCTCAGATGCAACCCCCAACGAAGGTTGCTGAGGATCTTGGCAGGGAGGGCAGCCCCCCTGCATTCTCAGCCTGAGGGTGCAGGGCAGGCGGGGATACTGAGGACCCAGGAAAGTCCCACCTCTTCACACCACAGTGGCTTTTCCCAGCCTCCTCCTCCTGTCCCTGGGGGTGCAGCCAGAGGGGATTTTCAGTGATTCAGAGGGAGGAGCTGCAGCCAGAAAATCTCCCAATGGCAGGCTGGGGACTGAGGTGAGTGGGAGGGGTGGGGTTAAATTCCAGTCACCTCTGCTCTCCAGCCCCTTGGCTGCCTCTGTAAAACGCGGGTGCCCTTCATCCCTGCTCCTGAGGCTGTCATGGGACTCAGTAAGGCTGATCCCAAACCCTCAGCCCTGGCTGCCTGCGGCGGGGTGGTGGGGTAGGGGTGGGGGAAGAGGGGGGACGTTGGTGAATTCACTTCTACCAGTTTCAACTTCCATTTACTGCTGGGGACTCCAGCAGACTGAGCCCTGCCCACCCCACCCCCCCACGTGCAGTCAGTAAGGATGACAGGAATAACAGTAATTTTAAGATGACCGGGTATGGGCTGTGGGGCAATTAACTCTGATATTCTCCCACACTCAAGCCCTCCTAAGGATGCCAGGCTGTGGAACAGGAAGTTGTGGCAATCAGAAAGTCCAGGGATCCAGACATGGTTCCTTTGGGGGCTTTATCTCCATATCTGCGAAGTGGGCTTGAGGGAAGAAGGCTGGGGCTGGGGCTTTTGCACACGTGTTTTTTCCTCTGGTTGTTTATTGTTGGGACCATCCTTTCCAGTCCCCCGCCCCTCCTCCCACCATGGGAGGGTAGTGCCAAGAGGGCTGGGGTGGGAATTTTGTCAATCTAGCATACGTTAGGTCCCATGCGCCCATGCCGGCCCCTCCTTACACACCTAGCAAACGCCAACTGTGTGCCAGACCTGCCCCTTGGAGCTCACAGTCTAATGTGGAAATTGGCAAGCAAACAGGTAATTGCTCCAATAACAACTTTAGGAAGTGGGAAGTGCTACACAGGCGAAGCCAGGGGGCCATGGGCTTGTCTCACGCCTGTTTCCTGTTAGGTTGGAGGAGCTCTGATCCTCCGCCCAGGATGACTCCATTCCCTGTAATGAATTGAATGGGTCTGACCCCAATCCCAGAATCCCCCTCAATTCTCTGCCTTTTAGCCCCACCCCACCACCCCCTTCCCTCATCTCCCGGCACCCGCCTCATCACTCTGCTCTGGCCACATGGTCTCCTTGATGTTCCTTAAAAGCATGAGGCTTCCTCAGGGCCTTTGCACTGGCTGTTACCTCTGCCCGAATGCTCTCATATTCTCATGGCTCACACCTCACAGCTCCTTCGGGTCTTTGCTCAAATGTCACCTTGCAGTAAGGCGCTCTCTACCTGTCACCTTCCCCACTATGTAGTTTTATCCTACATTACTTACTGCCACCTGGCATATTAGCTATTGTATTTGGTTCTGTACTGTTGGTCTCCCTGCCCAACTAGAACGTAAGCTCCCTGGGGATAGGGACTTTTGTAGGTTTTGTTCACCACTCTATCCCACAACAAATGCTCAGTAAGGATCAGTTGAGTATAAGAATGTCCCCTGCCCTTGGGAGAGGAGGTAGGCAGGTGGGTGGTGACTTGCGGAGGGGGGCTAGGAATAAAGAGCTGTGGCTTCCTCCTGGAGACCCCTTCACACTGTCCCTCTTCTTGCAGAGACCCCCAACACAGCAGGCGCAGGGGCCACGGGTGGCATCATCGGGGGCATCATCGCGGCCATCATCGCTACCGCGGTGGCTGCCACAGGCATCCTCATCTGCCGGCAGCAGCGGAAGGAGCAGAGGCTGCAGGGGGCAGAGGAGGAGGATGAGTGAGTGATGGGCCCTGAGAAGTGGCTGGGGGAGGGGTCCCAAAACTGGGGAGCCCAGAGTGAGAAGTAAAAGTGGGAGAAAACCATTAGTAATGGCTGTGTGAAACCAAGAGACCCGAAATAACTGTGATTTAAATGCGGTGGAGAGGAGTTTCTGTCTTCCACAAGTGTGGGTATGACTGTTGCACTCTGTGATGTCATCAGAGCCCACGCTCCTCCTAGCTCCACCTTTGTGGCCTTTGCTCACATTTCAGGATTGCTCCCCACTCTTCTATCATTGTCTGTGTATTTGACAGCCAGATATGGCTATCCCGGCCTCAAAGCCCCCATTCCTGCCAGTGAGAAAGGGAAATGCAGTAATAGAGGGCAGACCACTGCCATATAAGGGAACCCATCACTTGCTCTCGCTTCCCATTGGCCAGAACCTATTCACATGACTGTCCCAAGCTGCAGGAGATACTGGACATGTAGTCTTTATTCTGGGTGGCTGTATGATCAGCTAAAATCTGTATTAGTATGAGAAAGAAGGAGCCTGGATATTGGGGGGCACTAGCCACACCTCTCTGTGTGGAGTACTTGTTATGTACCAGACATGGCGTGATGCATTGTACATGCATGACTTCAATGAAGCCTCACATCCATTCACTGATTCAAGTATTCAGAAAGTACCCACTCAGGGTCAGGCCCTGGAGGTGAGGAATGCAATGATGAGACAAACAGTTTTAAAATATCCACACACATAAATGTATCATGGAAACATAAATTCTCACAGGGAGCTAATGATAACCATTTATGAAAGAGGAAACAGGTTCAGAGAGCTGAAATCACTTGCTGAAGTTCATCCAGCAATTAAGTGTTTGGGGGGGGGCAACATGGTTCTGAAATAACACTATCCAGTGGGGGGGGGGTGGCAGGGAAACACTTCTTAACAGTGCATATTCCTAGGCTTACACCAAACCTACTAAATCAGAACTTTTACAAGAAGGGCCTGGAGTCTGTATTTATAACAAGCTCCCTAAGTTATTCTGATGCACAAGACAGCATATGAACCACGTCTTAACCATCTAGTCAGTGCAAAACAACATCTTGCTATTGATCTCCTCTATGCTCAGCCCAGTGCTGAGACCCAGTGGTGCCTGAGATTGCCCTGGCCCTGTCCTCCTGGAGTTCACAGTCTAGAGGAAAAAGACCGTCCCCAGTGATGGTCCAGCATGGCCAGGGATGGGCTAGGGAACCTGAGAGAGACCAGAGGGAGACATCTGAACTTGGGGTTAAAGGCATACTAAGTACCCATCATTATTATGTATACAAGATGCTCTGATCTGTGGGTATGTAGAATAAGGGAACTTAACATTGTTTGGGGGGCAGGAAAGCATTTCATTCGTTGTTTTAACGAATGTTTACTGACTTCCTCATAGTGGATTCTGGAAATACCATGTTGAACAAAGATCTCATTTTCTCCCTGACTCTGCTCACTCGGGGGTAGTCATTGAATGACATCAGAAATACCATTTCAAATACAAATTCAGTTAAGTACAGGGAGATACAGCTAGATGTGACCATACAACAGGAGTTCCTGATCCTCCTAGTGAATCAGGGAGGCTTCTTGGAAATAGAAAACTTATGGAATGAGTAGAAGTTAGCCAGGTAAAGGGGATGGGGGCAGTGGAAAGGGAGATCAGGCAGAGGGACAAGCATGTGCAGTGGTCCTGGGGTAGGAGGGCTTCTTGGGTCTGAGCCTCCACCTGACCAACCTCCTACCTTACAGCCTGGAGGGGCCTCCCTCGTACAAGCCGCCGACCCCAAAGGCAAAGATGGAGGAGCCTGAGATGGTGAGCACCTCCCCTAGAGCCCAGGCCACCCCCACCTCCACCCCCACCTTTCCCCACTGAGGCCAAGGCTGGGAGGAGGGGCTGGGGGGAAGAAACTGGCTGTGCAAGAGTCCTGACCTGCCCCTGCCCCTCCAACTGCAGCCCTCCCAGCTCTTCACTCTAGGGGCCTCGGAGCACAGCCCACTTAAGACCCCCTACTTCGATCCTGGCGTCTCATGCACTGAGCAGGTAGGAGCTCGGGGAAAGACAAAGGTGGGTTCAGGGTCTGAGTTTAAGGGCTGGGGTCAGAAGAGGTCAAGGTCAAGGACTAAAGGTCACAACTCAAGTTCAGGGTTGTGTCTTTGGTCAGAGCCTTGGGCATTGAGATGTATTTAGAATTCAGTGGGGGAGGTTATGATTGAGAAAGTCCAAGGACATGAGGTTATAGTTTAGTCACTCAGTCAACGAAGACTGAACATCTATATTTGTCAGATACTGTGGGACAAGACAGTCACTCCCCTCAGCGGTCTACTGGCAGTCAGGGGTCAGATATTGAGTTTGAGACAAGCCAAGGTTTAAGGGGCTATTTCAGGCTTAAGGTTAAGTAACTGAGGTCAAAATTGAAGTCAAAGGTTCATGGGGAAAGACTTGGGGTCAGGAATCAACAGACAAAGTAGAGACCCAGGATTGACAGGGTGAGGTCCATGTTCTGGGCTTTGAGTTAGGGACAAGCCATAGGATTGTTCCAGTGCAATTTTGACCCAGGTGACAAGGGGTGAGATCAAGTCTGGATGGCATGGGGAGATGGTCAGGATTTTGGGGTCAGGGGCAGATTGGGATTCTGTATCATGCTCAGGAGGTGACCTTGGGCTCTTATTCCCTTCCCACCCCCAGGAAGTGCCTCGGTACCATGAGCTGCCCACCTTGGAAGAGCGGTCGGGGCCCCTGCTCCTGGGGGCCACAAGCCTGGGCTCCCCCATCCTGGTGCCTCCAAGGCTGCCTGTTGTGGAGAGGCTTTCCCTAGACCTAGAGGATGAGGAAGAGGAGGAGGAAGACTACTTGGACAAGATCAACCCCATCTATGACGCCCTGTCCTACTCCAGCCCCTCTGATTCCTACCAGAGCAAAGGTTTTGTCATGTCCCGGGCCATGTATGTGTGAGCTGCCATGGCTCTGGCCTCAAGCCTCTCCCTCTTTGATCCATCAACTTTCTGCCAGGGATTTAGTGCCTCCTGACCTCTGGCCAGGCCACTATCAATTAACACACCTCTCACCTGTGCTTCTGCCTTGGTGGCACCACTATGACCTCTACCCATGATCTCTGATCCAGAAAAATTGGCCATGACAATGGAAACCTGGTAACCTTATCTCAAGTGGGGGTGGGGGTGGGGGATATGTTTCTGCACAACCTCTGACCCAAAGACTGACTTTAGTTCATACCTCTCATATCCCACCATCTCCAGTCTCCCTGCAAATTCCAAAGAAGACCCCAGATCTCTGATTTGTCCTCAGGCAGTAAACTCCCAATAGCTCTGCTGTTTGGGGGCACCCTGCTGCTCAGACCTGAGCCCTCTAGGTGGCAGAGCCCCACTTGCCCCCTCTCCACCCTGTCTGTTCCCCAAAAGCAGGAGGGAGAGGATTCCACAGCCCAAGGCAGAGCTTCCCCATCTCCCTCCTGCAGGCAGGAGTCTCAGGGTCCAGACCCTTCCCTGAGCCCCCATTTTCCCAATTCCTGGAATTAAGTCCCAGCCCAGGGCTAGATGGGGTAAGCATCATGCAGAGTGTGCCTCATGGCCCCCAGCCTTGAGAGAACTTCCTGTTAGTCTGAAGACTACTTAAGTCCTTGTACTCCTGCTCAGTGGGATGGGACCCAAACATCTCCCTGCAGAAGAAAGAGGGTCACCTTGGTTGGGGGTGGGGATCTGCTACTGTTTTGTAATATGGCCTTTCCTACAAAATATGAATTTATACTTTGACTAGGTCTCAGCTTGTATTTTTTGTGGGGTGTGAAGGAGATGGGGGTGGAACATGATGGCCTTGAGAGAATCATTGGAAATCAAGATGGGTTACAGACAAAAACAAAAGAGCCAAAGACATGAAAAAAATAATTAAGTGAGGGGATAATAAGCAAAAATACATAAACCAAAAGCATAATGATGGGTAATGGAGAGGGGGAGGAGTCCAAGGTATGGTTGTTAATGAAAAGGAATCAGTGCAACAGCAGTCTAATGGGTAATGGACAGAAATAAACAGAACAAAGATAGAAACGGTAGTAATTAAGTACGAAGGGTTCAGGTTTCATGAATAGATGGCAAGCAGGGATAGGACAAAGGCAAAATTATGGATAATAGGAGCTCAGGATATGGCAGATTATAGATCTGAATAAGCCAGAGACAGAGTGATAAATAATGGAGAAATAGGGGCCGCAGGCATGATGGGTAATGGACTCAAAACATGATCGTTAATGAAAGAAGGGCTAGAAGAACGACAGAAGTGAACAGGCAGAAATGGGCTAAAGGCAGTATAGGAAATAAACTTGAAATGAATGGGGCGGAGGCATGCTGGGTAATGGGACAGAAATGAATGGGCCAAAGATAGAAACTACAGTGACGCAGGTCCGGGGTGTGGGGAAGGGCGGACAGAAGGCATGATGGGAAACGAGAGGAGTGGGTTTATGGCAACTGTAGCGTTAAGTAAAGGGTATTGTGGGTAAAAGAAGCAGGACAGGGTTCACATAACCGGTCAGAATTCTCCCGAGGCACTGTGGGAAGGGCCAACGCTTCCGGTTTTCAGTCGCCGACTCCGGACTGGGGGATCTGTCCCTCTGCCGCGGTGCCTGGTGGGGCGCGAGGCCTGACCTTGCTGCCTAGCAGCCTCTGCCGCGCAACCCACCTTTACCCGTGTCCCTCGACCCTGGCACGTTAGCCAATGAGCACACCAGGCTGATTATGTCACCTGGGTCGGGCCTGTGCCTGCCGGAGCCAACCTGGATGCTGCAAGGGCCAAAGCCGACCAATTATCGTCTCAACTTCGCTGCGGGGCAGAGTCAGAAGAGGGGCGCCTTCGGAAGAGGGGCGGAGGCGACAAGTCAGTGGGCGTTGCAAAGTGCTCAGCACAAACCAATGGCAGGCGAGCACCGGAACCCGCGGCGTCACGAGCCAATAGACGCGGGCTCCGCGAGCCAATGGAAGGGCTGGCAGGTGTGCTTTGACCTGCCTGCGAGTGGACGCCAATAGAAAAGGACGTTCCAACAAGATGGGTGGGACTCCCATCCATGGCTCCAATAGCAAGGCCAGGCCCTGAAGCTGGTGGGCGGAACTCAGGGTATACAGAACCAATAGGCTAGGTGGGGCGGGGCCACGGTGGCGGCGGCGGCGGCAGTGGGTTCGGTTGCGCGTGGCGCACGGGGTGGGAACGGAGGCCAGGCCGGGAGCAGGCGCTGCCGCCAGTGAGAACCGGGGCCCAGAGCAGGGTGAGGGTTGGCTGGGGCCTGGGCCCGGAGCGCGCAGACCCTGACCTCCGCCCTCTGACCTTTTCCCTTCCAGGCGACCATGGGCAACGTGTTGGCCGCTAGCTCGCCGCCCGCAGGGCCGCCGCCGCCGCCTGCGCCCTCCCTCGTGGGACTGCCACCGCCTCCGCCCTCTCCTCCGGGCTTCACGCTGCCGCCTCTGGGGGGCGGTCTGGGAGCTGGGGCTGGCGCGGGTCGAGGTTCGGAACGGACCCCCGGGACTGCGGCCGCCAGCGCCGCAGGGACCGCGGACGATGGGGCCTGCGGCTGCCTGCCCAACCCCGGCACGTTCGAGGAGTGCCACCGGAAGTGCAAGGGTGAGGGGCGAGGGACCTGGTGGGGGTGTGATGGCCCAGATCTCGGGGGAAGGCGTGGGGGGGGGCACTTTGAAGCAACCTTGGGAATTGGCACGGACCATTGGAATTATTTAACAGAGCGTTAGGAGTTGGCGTTGGGATCGAATGGTGGAACGTTGGACTTGGGGCTTAGAACGATGGGATCAAATGGTGGAACCTCGGGATGTAATGCCGTAGGAGTACAGAAAAGCCTTAGGGACCTCAGGAGCCCCCAGGGATCACCCAAGCCAGCCTCCTCGTGTGATCAGGAAAGAAACTGAGGCTCAAGGTCACAGTGTCAGCCAGGTATCAGCAAGGGTCTAGTGGGGGTGGAACCCAAGGCTTCTGGATCCTGGCTTGGAGTAATTGTGATAGCAAAAGTGTTGGAGACTTACTGAGCACTGTCATGGCATTCAGTCTGTGTTAACTCATTAAATCTTTGCAGTATTTCCATGTGGTGAGCATCATCTTACAGATGACAAGTTTGACACAGATAAAATAACTTGACCTAAAGTCACACAGTGGTAGATGGTGGCACTGGGATTTGGATGCAGGCAAAGGCCCCGGTCCTGGCCCCATCCATTAGGTTGAACTACCATTGGGGTACTTTGTGGGACATTCTGTGTTTCTCTGGAGAAAGGAAAGCTGGGCTGATAGAGAAGACAGGGATGAGAGTTGGGGTGTGTATTTGTGGAGCGTGGAGTATGACAGCATTTCTCTTCTTCAGAGCTGTTTCCTATTCAGATGGAAGGTGTCAAGCTCACAGTCAACAAAGGGTTGAGTAACCATTTCCAGGTGAGCTTTCCTGGTGCCCTTACCCTGCAGAGGTCATCCCAGGCATTCCCCCTGCATCTGCATACAATCCCCCTTACTCCTGCCTAAGGACTGGATACCTTGGTACTTGAAAAGACTCAGAGACAGTGCCAGGCTGTCTCCTCAGTGGGGGCCCGTGGTAGTGTTTAGGGACCCAGAATCTAGAGGTACCCCTCCCCCCATAAAACCCAGGCAGGAGTGAAGTGCCAGGTATGTAACCCCATCCCCTACCACATTCTTTTTCTAAGTCTAATCTAGTCAGGCCACACCTCCCAGTCTTTACCCCCTGCCCAGCCCAGAGATGCCTGTTTTCCTCCTTGATGGGGAAACCTGACTGGCAAGTATTTCCATGTGGTGAGCACCCCATCCCAGGCTGGAGGGGAGCTGTGCTGGCAGTGAGCTCAGCTGGGTTTGTTGGGGGTGGCCCAGAGCCTCATCCCCACAGCCCTCCCTCTTCTCTCAGGTGAACCACACAGTAGCCCTCAGCACAATCGGGGAGTCCAACTACCACTTCGGAGTCACGTATGTGGGGACAAAACAGCTGAGTCCAACAGAGGTGAGGTTCCTCTTGTCATTTCATTCATTGTATCATTCTTCTAACTAATATTTAGCCACGCACTAGGCAAAGAAAGCTTTGTCAGTAGGAGACCAGAGCTGCTGAGGGAGCTGTTGGGAGCGGGGAGTGTGGCTCTCCAAGATGTGTTGGAACATGGGCCATTCCTTCATCCTGAACCCCTGCTCTCTGCCCAGTCTTGTGCTGGGTGAGGCTTTGAGTGCCAAACTAGGCATTTGGACTTTATCTAGGGGGCACTGGAGAGCCATGGAAAAATTTGAACTAAGGAAAGTCATAGTCAGGTATGTGCTTTAGAAATGTCCCTCAGGCTGCCATGTAGAGTCTAGGGTAGGGGAGTGGGCGCAAAACTGGAGGACTGGAAGGAGGCTGTGGTAGGAACAGATGGAATTGGGAAACTGAGTTAGATCACTGCTTACATTAACTATTCCAGTTCAATAAATTGGTTTATTCAACAGACCTTCATTGTACCCCCATTCTTTGCCCCGCTCTGTGCCGGGGATGTAGCAGTGACTAAAACAACAATGGGGCACACGGTCTAGTAGAGAGAGGGAACAGGTTTATCTCTAGAGTGACAATCCAGGGTGGGCAGGACTGAAATGGGGGAACCCAAAAGCTGTGGGAGCCTAGAGAGGAGTCTAATTCAGCCTGGGTGGTCAGGGAGGGCTTCCTGGCAGGGGGGGACCTCAATCCGAGGCTTTCTGATCCTAGGCGTCTCACCTAAGCCTGTCACTCATGTATGTCCATAATGCTAGACCTCTGGTCTCTAACCTCTAAACTTGCCTCACAGGCATTCCCCGTGCTGGTGGGTGATATGGACAATAGCGGCAGCCTCAATGCTCAGGTCATTCACCAGCTAGGCCCTGGCCTCAGATCCAAGATGGCCATCCAGGTGAGTGGGAGTCAAGTCGGCTGCTGCCCCAGCCACCCCGGGCACCAGGCTGCCCTCACATTCCCCTTCCTCCCTCACAGACCCAGCAGTCGAAGTTTGTGAACTGGCAGGTAGACGGGGAGTACCGGGGTTCTGACTTCACAGCAGCCGTCACCCTGGGGAACCCAGATGTCCTGGTGGGTTCAGGTAAGAGGCGCAGGGCTGGGGGGTGGTCAAATCCCAGTCAGTCCCAGCTTTACCAGCAAGTCCATGCCCTTCCCTGGCCCTCCTTTCTACCATCCGAGAAATGGGCAGGGATAGGAGGGGTTTTGAAACATCAGGCAGCATAGCATTGTGAAGGAGAAAGCAGGTTCAAACCTCAGCTCTGCCACTGACTGAACTGCGATTGTAGGCAGACTCCAGCACCTCTGTGGGCCTTAGTTCCCTTGTCTGTAAAATTGGGCTGCCTCACAGGGTTGTTGAGTAGGTCTTGTAAGTTCATGTGTGTGAAAAGCTTCAAAGGGAGTCAGGCATGTAAAGGGTCCCAAGGAAATGAGCTATTGTTATCACTCATGGGTCTCTGGGCTTGTTTGGGGGCACAGAACAGATCCCAGGGTGGGCAGGGTCCATGTGGGGAGGAGGCAGGTAGTCTGAGATGGAGGCTGACAGGGAAACTGGGCTGGCTGGGGTCAGGAACCGTCTGACTTCTGTTTGCACTTCTATTTCTCCAGTGGTTTGGAGGTTTTGTGGGAGGTTGTGTCTGGGTGTCTGTTCGATTTCTCTACGTTTATTTAATGAGTATTTATTGATCGAGTACTGTATATATTCTAGGCACAGAGGATAATGTGAGCAAAGGAGAATTAAGTCTGCCCTCTGGGAGCTTCCATTTTAGTGGACGCAGACACAAGTAAAGCAATACATGAAGAGATGTTAGGTGATGGGGGCTGTACCGAAAGATAAGGGCCTCAGGAGGGGTGGGTGGAGTTCTCAGCGGAGGCCTCATTACGTAGGTGATATTTGAACAACGACTGAGGGAAAGTGCCAAGCAGATATATGGGCAAAGAGCTTTTCAGCCGGAGAGAATGGTGAATGCAAAGGTCCTGAGGCAGGACTGTTTACTGGAATATCAAGGAGGAGAATGGCTGTAATGGATGAGGAAAGAAGGCGAGTGATAGAAGTCAGAGGAGTCAGGGGGGCAAATCACATGAGGCTTTGTGGAACTTTGGCCTTTAGTCTGAATGAATCGGGCAGGGGCCACTGGAGGGATTTGAGAAGGACAGTATCTGACTTGGCTTTTAAGAGTATCCCTTGTGCTAACATGTGAAGAATAGACTACAAAGGGACCCACTGTTAGGGGCAGTGGAGGGGGTGAGAAGTGGTCAGATCTAGGTATACTTTGAAGGTGGAGCTGATGGAATTTGCTGATGGATTGGATGTGGGAGATAAGAGAAAGGAATCCAGATGATTCCGGAGTTTTGGGCTTGAACGGCTAGGAGGATAGAGTTGGTGATTCCGGCATTTGCTCTGTTGCAGAGAGTAGGCTTGTGGGCATTGAGTATTGAGTGCATTTGTGGAGGCTAGAAGCCAGAATCCCCGGGGGTGCTGAGGGAGAACTTGTAATTCTGCCTGTAATTCTGCCTGCTAAGGCAAAGGAGCCTTCTCAGAGGAGGTATCACCTTTGAGCTTCCAAAGGAAGGGGAGGAGCTACCCTGGCAGGGAGAAGGGAAGGAGGGAAGGGCCATGTCATAAAATCCAGGAGACTGGGAAACGGCATGAGAGGCCTCCTTGGTGAGTTTCCAGGGGAGATGACGGGCCTTGGGCCAGAAGAAACATTTCTGTCCCCTGCTGACCTCTGATGGCACCCACTCTGCTCCCACACTCACTGCACATGAACTTTTCTGACTCTTCCTGGAATTGCTGTATTCATTCTGCCCCAGGACCTTATCACATGCTGTTCTACTGCTTGGAATTCTCTGGGTTTTTTTGTTTTGTTTATTATTATTAGTTTCAGGTGTACAAAACAGTGCAATAGTTATCCTTTTCACTCCTCACAAAGTGACAACTCCCCTCCCCCCTGGAATTCTCTGGTTTTGACGTGGCTGAATAAGTGAGTCTCAGGGCACACATCACATTGACTAAAAGACCTTCCGTGACTAAAGCGTGTACATGTTTGCACTGTATCACCTCACCCTGTCCCCTAGTCACTGTAGCTCTTCCCTCTGAAATTGTCTTGCTCTTTATTGCCTGTCTCCTACACTAGGATGTCAGCTTTTCAGGCCTGGAACCTTGCCGGGATCAGAGTAGATGCTTAGAAAATACTGAGCAAAGGAGTAAGCAGTGGTAATGGCAGGTCCCATCTTTTACCTCTGCCCTTGGTCAGGCCTTAAGCATGTTATGTGCATCTTCCCCTTTGTTCAGTTGTTCTAGGCACTGAGGATAGAATAGTGATGAAAACTGCTCCTTGAATCCTCACGACAGCCCTGTGGGATAGGTGCTGCCATTATCCCCATCTTATTGAGGCCCAGAGAGGGTGCTTCCCCAAGGACACACAGCAAGTTGGACTCCAGGGCCCATGCTCTTCTCTGTGGCACCTCTCCACCCCACACACACACTTGGCAGTATCAACCTTTTGTGCTCCCCAACACTGGCTTCCAGGTCCGTCTTCCCTGGAGCTCAAAGCCACCAGCTAACACTCTCATATCAACTCTTATAGGTGCCTCTTCCTCCCCTCAGACACTCTTAAAAACAGGGCCTACTGGATCAGGTCAGTGATGAGCACACAAGTAACTTACCAGCGAGAGCTCAGATGTAGGACGCCAATGGCTGCACCTCTTCTGAGCCTCAGTTTCCTCACCTGTCACAAGGGCACAATAGCAGTGACCACCTCTTGCTGAAGAATTCGGTAAGAGAGCCCATGTTCAGCCCTCAGTTCCGGACCAGATGCGTAGTTAGGGCTCACTCTGTGTTGGGTCTTGGTGCCACCCCATGAGGGCAGAAATGTCCGTTTTTTTGTTTTGTTTTGTTTTTAAGATTTTTATTGGGGAGTTAGGGGATGGGAGCAGCACTAGGGAATTGGGGGAAGGGGAACAGACAAGTTGCTGTCCTTTTGTTCTTCAGTCTAGTTGTGGAGGACGTTGCTTCACTGGCCCAAATTGGCACCATCATTGCGCTCTTCCCGGGTGAGGCAGATCAGTCGCCGGCTTCTGGACGGCCGCTCACTGTGGCTGCTGGCCGCTCACGCTGGCTGATGGCCGCTCACGCTGGTAGCCCATGGCAACCCACTGCAGCAGGGGCTGCAGCCTACGCCGTCGCAGGCGACTCACGACAGCCCAGCTCCAGGTTGAGCTGTTGTTCAGCATCTTAGCTGTGGAGGGCAGTGTCACTGGCCCTCATATGTGGGATCCACCGAGGCCCTAATGCTCAGAGCCGGTATCCCAAGCCAGCTCTTGACCAATGCGCCACTCGGCCGGCCCCAGAGATGTCTGTTTTTAATGGCTGCCATTTCACAGCTCTGGCCTGGGATCACCTGGCAAGGAAGCAGAGGAGCTGGAATTTGAATGGCGGCCTAACTCAAGGGCTCGTGTTCTTACCTGGTTTCCCGCCCCCATGACCTCGGCTCCTCTGGAGCCTCTGCGCCATTCTGAGCGGGGCAGTGCTGGGGCACAGCAGTGACCAACACAGCCCCTCACTGCCACCACAGGGCTCGCAGGCCAGAGGGAGAGATATTTGCCTTTAAATGATGATCATACACTGACTTCATTCCTATTGTGAGAAATCTCACACAGGAAAAGTCCATGTTGCTATGAGAGCTTAAAACGGGGATCCCGTCTCACTTGGAGTGACAGGGACAGCTTCTCTAAAATGGCAGTGTCTACTCCAAGCGAGGTTGAAGAGAAGGGAAGCACTCAAAAAAGGCCTCTGCAGGGCTGGAGGGCAGAAAGAAATGCTGTCCAGCGGGGGCCAAGAACCACCTTCCCTTTGGTGCTGCTCCGACCTGAGCGTCTGCCCCCCGGTGTCTGCCATTTCTGCCCCAGGCCACTTCCCCAAGGAATCCTGGAGTGGCCCCAGCTGTGCAGTGGGTGGCAGCCCAAACCTGCTCCTGCCCAGCAGGTTTGGGAGGCAGATCGGGAGACAGGACTCCTTTCCCAGATCTGCGGTTCTGCCCCTCACCTGAGGCCTGCTCTTTGCTCTCACAGACCTCTGACCCACTTTCTTTCCTTCTGGCAGGGCTTGGACTCACCAGGTTCTTCATGGCTGCTCCAACCCCTGCAGAATGGGGGGATGAGAGCTGCTGGTCTCAAAGCCCTGGCCTCAGGGAGCTCGTGTGCCATGGGGGAGCTGGGTCTGGCTAAGAGTGGGTTAAGGAAACAGAAATGCATGAAGGGATGAGCGATTCATGAAAAAGGCCTGCAAGGAGAGGAGCTAGGTGCTGGGCAGTGACTTGTGCATCCTGCGAGGAAGAGCATCGGGGCTGCGATGACCACGGGCCGGAGGATATGTGCTTAGGGAGCAGAGACGGGTGCAGCGTGGGAATGAGCCAGATCCCAGGAGGCACATGGGGATTGGGAGAGACTTCAACAGGGGAGATTGCGCTCGGACTCGGGCTCCCGCAGACTCAGTGCTGTGTGTTCTGGCCGATGACAAGAGTCAGGTGGAAGCAGAGGACCAGGGCAAGGCGACTGCCAGGGTCCCATGGGGATGGTGGCTCCCATGTGGTGGTGTGCTGGAGACAAGTAGCTAAATCCAGGAGGCATCTAGGTGCAGATATTTATTTGGCCAGACTAAGCAGAGGGAATGGTACACCGGGCAGGGGGTCAGTGTATGCACAGGCCCAAGTGGGCAGAGAGAGCTCCATGTGTGGGTGCAATCAAGACACAAGTGGCTGGCTGAGTTATGGGAAGAGGAAATGTCTCTATTTGGAAGCTGGGGCCGAGCCACGTGGGGCCTTGTAGGTGTGCTGTGAGGAGCCAGGGTCTCAGCACTGGGGAACCACAGCAGGTTGTGAGCAGGGGGACAATAGGGCTGTGTGTGTGCTTTAGCAAGCTCCCTCTGTCTGCTGCACGTGAAGTTGCTGGGAGAGGTTGAGGCTCCACCAGGAGACCAGAGAGGAGGGTGGGGCTGGGGCAGGAGGGAGGGATGGTCACAGCCCTCAGTCCCAACAGTTGGCAGAGCTGAGAGGCCAGTGAGTTGAAGTCCCTGTGTGACTATAAACAGTCACTTTTCTCTGTGAACCTCAGTTTCCCCCTCAATTGAATGAGTAGATGATTCTGGCCAAGTGGCAGGGCTAGAATTTGAACCCAGGCCTTCTAGCCCCCGGCAGGTGTGCTCTCCCAGCAGCAGAGTGGTTCACACATTTTGTGACCATGGGCGAGTGACTTAATTAAGTCCCTCAGCCGCCTCTGTAAACGGTGGCAAGTGAATGCCAACTGCCCCGGGTTGTGCAGACCAGATGAGGTCCCTTGGGGCCTCCAAGGCTGGCCTCTGAGCCCTGTGAACCGATCCAGAAGCAGGTGTGGGAAGCCAGAGGACAGGCCCGAGCCTTCAGCAGGGCTGCCTAGAGCAGGAGTCTGGCCTAGCACTGGGGCCAGGCGGAAACTGACAACCACAAAGCCCAGGTAATGCCCCACCATCTCACCCGCAGGAATCCTCGTGGCCCACTACCTCCAGAGTATCACGCCATGTCTGGCCCTGGGCGGAGAGCTGGTCTACCACCGGCGGCCCGGGGAGGAGGGCACTGTCATGTCTCTAGCTGGGAAATACACATGTGAGCCTGGGGTCTGAGGGAGGAGGGGTTGGGGACTAAACTCCTGGGTCTGAGGGAGGCACGGCCTGGGTTCCCAAGTCTGCTTGGTAACCTACTCCACCCCCCATCCTGCTGTCCTACAGTGAACAACTGGTTGGCGACGGTAACCTTGGGTCAGGCGGGCATGCACGCGACGTACTACCACAAAGCCAGTAACCAGGTAAGCTAGTCCAGGTACCGGCTATAAGGGCACACTTCCACGTGGGCGTGTATCCCCGGGAGTCCAGCCTGGGAAGCTGACTCTGTTGCCCTGGCCCCTTCCAGCTGCAGGTGGGCGTGGAGTTTGAGGCCAGCACAAGGATGCAGGACACGAGTGTCTCCTTCGGGTACCAGCTGGACCTGCCCAAGGCCAACCTCCTCTTCAAAGGTACAAGCCTCAGTTTTCCCACCTGGAAAACAGGCGAGAGTCAACTCAGCTCTAAGTGGGTATACGCCAAAGGAGATGATGGAGGGTAGCATGCTGGGATTTTTGTGGGCCTCCAAATTACCCAAGAACACTCGTTAAAAAGTGAGGGCCAGGCCGGCCGAGTGGCTCAGTTGGTTAAGAGCTCGTGTAAGAGTGCGAGCTCTGAGCAACAGGGTCGCTGGTTCCATTCACGGCCTGAGCTGAGCAGCCACTGAGCGAGCTGCCAACAGGTGGCAGGATGGCTCAGCTAAAAAGAAAAAAGAAAGTGGGGGCCTGGGCCCTGAGCTTTGCACCTACCACATGATCTCCCTCCCCAGCCAGCAGCCCTCTCCCACTCTGCACTTGGCCATCTTTGTTCTTTTCCCATAAGTAGAAGGCAACTTAGCACATCCGGCACACCCTCTCATCTCACATTAATGGAAACTGAGGCTCCTAAAGGTTACACAGTCACTACCTGGTCCCGAACCTCGCCCCTGGCTGGCTGACTCTCGTCCTGATGTCCAGTCCTAAGTTGTCTCAGACCTCAGTAGTTCTCAGGTTTGGGGAGTGTGAAGACCATGCCCAAAGGCAGCTTCACTCGGCCTAAGGCAGGGCTTCTACTGGCAGTAACGAGGCCCAGGGGTTCCTTGGCTTCTGAAGCCAGTCCGCTTGGTGGCAGAGGCTGGGTTGGGGTTCCAGCTGTACTCCCATGAAGTAAGTGAGCACCCCTCCCACGTGGGGCCAGCCCCATTCACACGTGTCAGGCTCTGATAAACGAGCCCGAGAGGAGACTTCAGTCTTCCATTCTGTGCCCAGCCTTGCGCTGAGAGTACTGGGGATACAGTGGCGATAAGGCCCTGTCCTCATGGGACTCACTGGGAAGGACAGACTCATCCCCAGGGAACGAGGACCGAGTGTGGACAGGACTTGGGATGGCAGAGGGCTTCCTGGGGGGGAGGGCTCACTGAACTGAGGAATAAGTGGGTTGCTCCCAGGGCTGAAGCACTTGGGGTGTGGGAAGGGGTGTCTGGGAACAGCGTGGTCAGAGGTCTGGAAGCTGGCAGTCTGGCTGGTGGTGTCTGAGGTGGCCTGGAGTGTGACTCCAAAGGGACAGAGAGAAGCTGGCATATGGTTCTCACAACAGCTGTCTGCCCACAGGCTCTGTGGACAGCAACTGGATCGTGGGCGCCACGCTGGAGAAGAAGCTCCCCCCCTTGCCCCTGACACTGGCCCTCGGGGCCTTCCTGAATCACCGGAAGAACAAGTTCCAGTGTGGCTTTGGCCTCACCATCGGCTGAGCTCCGCCTGGCCCCCATCTCCCATGCCCTTCCACCTTCAGATCCCACTCTCCCTCCCCCTGCCACGGAGGGGAAACCTGAGCCCCCCTGCCCCTCCCTTCCCTCTCTCCTGGGGGTCAGGAGGGCAGCGGAAATGAGGGAACCCATCACCCCAGCAGCTGAGGGGGGATTCTGGAACCACGGGCGCTTCAGGATTCAGAGCACGAGGGGGCCTGGGTCCTGGAAGGGGTTCCAGAGTGAGGGGCACGCCGGATTCTGAGCACCAGGGGCAGAGGCAGCCACACAACCTCAGGGAGGTGTTGGGGCGTCCCCGGCTCCCTAAAGGGCCCTGGGCCCCGGTCCCTGCCCCAAGAGGGCAGCAAGAAGAGGAGCTTTCCCATCCCTGGTCAGCCCCCAACCTGTTTCCCTTCCATCCCTCGGTATAAATCATGTTTATAAGTTATGGAAGAACTGGGACATTTTACAGAAAAAAAAGAAAAAAACAACAAAAAATATACATGTGTAAAAAAAGAAATGGGAGGCCTTGGTTTTCCTCCCTTTTGTGGTCCCTTTTTGCTCGCTCATTCCATCCAATCCGACCTTCCCACTGTCGCCGGTAGAGGGCGCCAGAGGGCTGGAGCGAAGGATGCCGCCGCCGGGAGTCAGGCTTGGTAGCTGCCTGGTAACCCGAACGAAGGGGCTGGCCCAGTGTCTTACAATCTCCTTGTGACTTCTGCCCTCCCTGGAACATCACAGGCGCTCCCTCATCGGTAGGGTGTGGCCTTGTGGTCACTGGGTCGGCTTGGCCTGGCCAGAGTGACTGCAGGGGACTTTGTCCCTGGGAGCTGAAGCCACAGGGATAGCACTGTCCGAATGCAGGGGTAGGGACAGTGAGCTGGGATGCCAGGGGCTTTCGAAGTTTCAAGAGGGGCAGGGATGATGGGGTTTTAACTTTCTGATTGGGAGGTGAGTTTCCAGAAGTTTCATGAGGGATTCTAGCACCCGGCAAGATTTCAGAATCAATGACTGTGCCTGACGGGGGAGAAGCGCCTGGGCTTAGGACCTCCGGGCTTGGGGAAGAGGCTGGAGCCTCTGACTGGTCTGGATGAAGGGTTGGAGGCTGGATCACCTGTGTCTCAGGAGGAGGAGGAGGGATCGGTTCGGCCCACCTAGGGCTCAGGTAAACACCTCTGACTCCTCCAGACTGGAACTGAAACCCTGTCTGCCACACACAGCGTATGGGGAGGGAGGCTGCCGGGCAGAGATGACCCCTTATTACCTGGAGGAACCACAACACCCGCTCCCTGTTAGCGCCCTCTGAGGCCAAAGCAAACAGGCCTGGCTAGCATTGTGGCCCCCCTTCCTGGGACCAGGCATTCAGCCTCCCCTGACCCCATGGAATCCAATTCCCAGCTCCTCCTGTTCTCCCTGTGTGGCCTTGCCACCTCTGAACCCGCAGTTTCTCATCTGTGAAACAGCTGGATTCATGTAACAGGGCAGCGAGGGAGGTGACTTGGAATGCTCATGGCCAATCACAGCAGTTAGATCTAATATAGGACCCACTGTGTGCCAAAGATGTTCTCAGTACTTCATACATAGAGGTACAGCCAAGTTCTCAATGTTTTGTTCAACGTCGTCTTGTAACAAGATGCCATTGGACCTTAACTCTTGTTTCTATCAATTAGCCCCTGGTAAAATTGGTTTCATCATTATACATTTTGCAAAAGTACCGAGAATCATTATCAACAAGGTTAAGTGAGGACTTAACTGTAGCTTGTTGCATCACTGAATGATGATGTAAATGCAGCTATTTCCCAGGTTTTCTGGACCAAGAAACTGGATGTTCAGAGGCTTGGTCATTTGCCCAAGGTCATACAGCTGGCAACTGACAGAACCTGGATTCGATCCCCAGCAGTTTGGTTCCAGAGTCCCCAGTCCTAACCAGGCAGCATGAATGCTTCAAGCTCTGTGGAAGGCACGGTATTCTGGCAGCTCCTGGAATCCACAATGCTTGTGCTAGGGAGAAGAGCTGGATTTTCATTTCACAAATGCAGACGGGCTCAGAGAGGCGCTCATCTGTGCCTAAAGTCACAGTCGAAGAAGGAGCTAGGATTAAGAGCCGGGTTTCACTCTCAAAGCCTAGGCATTTAGTAGGTGCATTACTCTGTTCCCACCGGTCTTCCATCTCATGGGTCTGCAGTCTTCTCCCTTAGACCCAGATATCCAAGCCTCCAGCCCCTCCTTCCTCTGACCCAGGATTTCGGCCCCCAGTCCCCTCCTCAAATTATTGACCCATCCACAGGGGAAGGGGCAGGGAAGGGGTGCTGTCAGCGGCTGCTTGCTCCTTCCCCTTCTATGCCCAGCCCTCACCCGCCCACCCCAGAATAGAGGAGGGTGCCAGTTACTGGATGAGCTGTCACCTCCCTTCATGGGGGTTGGGGGCATCACAGGGCCTCCAAGCCCCTCCTCTTTTCTCCTCCCTGCAGTGTGAAGGGGGAGAACAGCCCACCGCGTGACTGGGGGCTGGCCAGCTTGCCCTAGCCCTAGAGGAGTGGGCGGGGCAGGGGGAGAGCCCTATAATTGGAGGAGTCTGGGATTCCTGAGTCCTACTCAGCCAGAGGGGAGGCGAAGGACGTGCTTACCCAGGAGCTGGTGAGAAGCAGAACTGGGGGCACGGAGACCAGCTCAGGGCTTCTGTGGGGGATGGGCTAGATCAGGGGTCGGCAAACTTTTGAGACAGAAGAGCTGCCAGGGGTCAGCAAATTGCAGCTCGCGAGCCTCTGAAGTAAAATTGAAAATAAAACTATCATAGTTTGATTTTTAAAATTTTCAAAGGCTATTCACATAATGGTGATTATGTAAAAATATATTTATGGCTCTCGAATAATTTTTAAATTGTGAGGGACAGGGTTGGCTCTTCCAGGGATCAGCAAACTTTTGAGACGGAACGTACCCAAAGAGCCACATGTGGCTCACGAGCTGCAGTTTGCTGACCCCTGGGCTAGATGGAGGAGGTGACTGTCCTACGCCCGGGTCTGAACAGAAGCATGAGCTGGGGATGAGGCCCGAGGCTGGGGATTAGACTTAAGGGAGTGGTGGGCCACAGGGGCATCCGGCTAGAAGGTGGGGTGGGGGAAACTTCTGGGCCTGTAGAAGAGCCAGATGAGGCTTATCAAGAGCCCACAAATTGTCACTCATTTATTGAGTACCTACTGGGTGCCCCCTTCGTCTTCAGATTGCCTTAACTGGGGGTTCAGGGGTGGTGGCAAGGTAGCTAGAGTGTTGATTGAAGAAGGATTTTAAAATGAGGATTAATTTAGCTAACATGTGAAAGATGGCACTTGAATGTGAAATTGGAGCTTAGAATGTGAAGATAGAACGAGGAATGTGAGGCTGGAACTTAAAAAGCCCAACTGGGGCTTACATGGAACTGGGGGGCAGGGTGAGTGGGTTTTGAACCCCAAGAGAGGGGGATGGAGTTTTGGCGGGGCGGCCATCCTGGAATAAGGAGACAGAAGAAGACAATGTAGAAGTTAAATAGACAATGGAGGGGCTGCTCCGTAAATGTTTGTGATAGGATTAGGATGATGCAGATCTGGGGCTAGTTGAGACTTAGAAGGCCAGGACCCGGTGGGTGGGGTTCTCTGAGTGGGAGGAGTCCCCACTGGCTGTTGATTGACAGTTTCTCCCTTCCCTAGACTGACCTGCACTAAAGATGAAGGCTCTGTGGGCTGCGTTGGTGGTTACGCTCCTGGCAGGTATGGGGCGGGGCTTGCTCAGGTTTACTGCCCCTCCCCCTTTCACCCTCACCTCTACCCACTGCCCCCCTTTCATTCCTGAGTTCCTTCTTCTGGTCTCTGTTCCCCTTGAGAGGAGGCCCAGGTCTGAGACCTCTTCTGACATTCACTGGCTCTGAGCAGCTATTTTACTCTCTCTGGGCCTCAGTTTCTCCTTAAAATGGGAGTTATAACAGTTTCTAATGCATTGTTGTCAGGCAGGCACTGAGCACCGCATAAGTGTCAGCTGTATCTTTATTCTCCATCACCCCCACATGGCCCTGCGCAGACCACACAGAGACACTCAGTAGGTGCTTGTCAAGAAATGAAACAGGCTGGCTGTCATTCCACCCCCTCCCTGCCCACCAGTGTTCTGAAGACCAGCACAAGCATTTGTGGAGCACCTACTGTGTGCCTGGAGGGGGCAGAGCACCCTGACGGCAGTGATCTTGCTCCACACAGGATGCCAGGCCAATGTGGAGGAAGAGGTGAAGCTGAGACAGGAGCCAACCGAGTGGCAGCCCAACCAGCCCTGGGAGCAGGCACTGGGCCGCTTCTGGGATTACCTGCGCTGGGTGCAGACCCTGTCTAACAATGTTCAGGAGGAGCTGCTCAGCGCCCGGGTCACTGAGGAACTGACGTGAGTGTCCCCACCGTAGCCCCTGACCCTCCTGGTGGGCAGTTCCTTCTGGAACCTCAGCTTCCATTGGTCTGGGTTTCTTTCTGTCACCAGCTATTGGGGCGGGGGAGGTTCTGTTCATTTCTTACTCCTTTTTTCCATTTTGAACTCGTAGCTTTACCTCTGATTCTTTCTTAGTTCTTCCTGTCTCTGGCATGTTCCTTTCTGTCTCCCTCCATCATTCTAGCTGAGTCGCTCACACTCTTCACTTTTGTTTTCTCTTGGCCTCTTCCTCTTTGGGGTTTCTCTGTCCTCCCCCATTCCATCTTTCTCCCTTTGTCTCTCTCTCCACACATGTTCACTCCCTCCGGTTTTCCGGCCCACAGGATGCTGATGGAGGAGACCATGAAAGAGGTGAAGGCCTACAGGAAGGAGCTGGAGGAGCAGCTGGGCCCCTTAGCCCAGGAGACAAAGGACCGGGTGACCAAGGAGCTGCAGGGGGCGCAGGCCCGGCTAGAGTCTGACATGGATGATGTGCGCAACCGCCTGGCACAGTACCGCAGCGAGGCGCAGACCGTGCTGGGCCAGAGCGCCGACGACCTGCGGGGCCGTCTGGTCTCTCACCTGCGCAAGCTGCGCAAGCGGCTGCTCCGCGACGCGGAAGACCTGCAGAAGCGCCTGGCCATCTACCAAGCCGCGGCCCGCGAGAGCACCCAGCGCGGGGTGGGCACCATCCGTGAGCGCCTCCTGCCGCTAGTGGAGCAGGGGCGCTTGCGGGCCATCACTGTCAGCCAGCCGCTGCAGGAGCGGGCTGAGGCCTGGGGCCAGCAGATGCGTGAGCGGCTAGAATCGTTGGGCAGCCGGGCCCGCGACCGCCTAGACGACATGCGCGATCAGATGGAAGAGTTGAAGGCCAAGGTGGAGGAGCAAGCCATACAGATACGCCTAGAGGCCCAGGCCTTCCAGGAGCGCCTCAAGAGCTGGTTCCAACCCCTGGTGGAAGACATGCAGAGCCAGTGGGCGGGGCTGATGGAGAAGATACAGTCCACCGTGGGCACCAGCCCCACTCCTATGCCCAGTGAGAACCAGTGAGTGCCAGGCATGCCACCTGGTGGGCCCCACTCCTGCCACCCTATGCCCACTGCCTCCCCCAGCCTGCAGGAGGCCCTGTCCCTGACCCCGCTGTCCCCCTGGTAGGCCCTGGCTTAATAAAGATTCAGCAAACTTCACAGCACGGGCTTGGCGTCTGAGTGTGATTTCTCACAGCTGCAGCCTGTTTCTCCTTCCCCACACATAGTTCTCAGTCTTGTCTCCTCTGTCCATGTGTGTGTGTGTCTATTTCTTTGTGTCTCCTCCTTTAACTCTCAGTCTTCCTTCTGTCCCTTTCTGAGATATGCTGCCTCCTCTGCCGCTCACTCCCTCTGCCTCATTCCATTCCGTCTCTGAGATGTGGTTCTGGACAAAATCCACCCCTGGGTTAAATCCTGCAGTTGCCCCTGACTACTGTGGGCAAAAGCAACCTCTCTGAACCTCGGTCTGCCCGGCTTCATAGAGTTGTTGTGACTCAAAAGACCTGAGACCACTGCCACTCTGAAGCCATCTTTATTTTTTCCCACTCATTCTCTCCCCTTCTCTCCATCTAATCTTAGCTGATTCTGCCTCCTTCCCTCTCCTGGCCTCCGTCTGTCCTGCTCTCACTGAGACACTTCATTTTTCTAACTTCCTGTTTTCTTCCACCTCTATCTTTTATCTCTCCCCCCTCCGGTTTCTCTTGCCCTGATCCAGCTTGTTTGTTTTTTTCCCTTCCTCCTCCATGAGGGTTCGTTCTCTCGGCTATTCTGTTGCACTTGAGCCCTCTGCCGTTCTCCTTCCCTCTGGGTACGCAAGTCCCTTCTCCCTGAGCTGTGCTTCCCCATCCCCTACCCTCATTCTCATTCCTTCTCTCCTGTGTGGGCGCTGGGCCCAGGTTAGAGAGAGAATAAAGAGGAAACACCCGTGAAGATCTGCACAGGCCCCTGGAGTTCGGGGCTGGGAGAGAGTTGGGAGTTGACAGAGGGTTAAAGGTTGAAGCCCTGGATGGAGCCGCAGGTGCTCTCCGCTCCCACCCCCTCAGTTCTCAGAGGGGAGCAAATTTCCACTACGGGACAGGCCAGGGCTTGAACTTGTGTCTTCCTGGGGGTCTTTGCTTCTTGACTCAGCCAGGGCTGAGTGAGGAAGGGAAGGTCAGAAGGCCTGGTCCCAGCCAAACCTGCTGCTGCTGACTGACTATGTGCCCTGGAGCTGGGGCTGAGCCCTCGCGGAGCCTCAGTTTCCCCAGGTGTCAACAAGGGAGGAAGCGTCAGCCCTGTCTCCCACTTGAAAGATGAATTTGAATTCTCACCATGCATGAAGACATCTGAGCAGAGGGATGTCCAACCTCACTGCAGCCCCAGTCAGGTCTAAGAGGTGGGACAAGGGCTAGACAAGGAGCTTTGGGAAACAGAGGCTGGCAGGGGGTGCCGTGGGGTGCAAGCTGACTCCAGCAGGGATCCAGAGAGACAGCCTAGAGTCTGGGAAGGGGAGGAACAAACAGCCCCTTCCCCTACAATTAGCCATTGAACGTTCCTTGGCTCTGCCTCAGTTTCCCCGTCTATAAACGGAAACCCCTATAGTTGAGGTGAGGATGAGACTGGAAAAGCAAAGTAGTTCTATTTTTGTGGGGTGGGGAAAGGAGGGGAAAGGAGTCGATGTCTGGGAAGACAGCTGGGGACTGTCAGGGCCTTGAAGCTGCTGAGCTGGCCAAAGGGGTGTTGCAATCCTGCCAGGGCCTGCTCTGTGCGCCCCTTTCACAACCATTCCCCCTCGCCCCCAGGCTGACATGTGGTTGTGGGGGCACAAGGCCAGCCAACCTAGAGTCTGGGGCCTGAGGCCACCCTCCCCCGAGCTGCCAGGGGTCACTGGCGGTCAAAGGCAGCTGAAGAAGAGTGGAGGAAGCATTGGACTCCAGCCCTGGGGAATAGATGTAGTGTTTGTTAGGAGGGGTGGCAAGGGTGGGGGCTTGGTGCCAGTTGGGGCCTGAGAGGGTGAAGAAGAGCAGATGGAGTGTTTCCAGGGGCCCTGGAGGCTTGGAGAGTGGCAGGGGCGATGAAAGGGTGGGGGATCTGGTGGAATAGATGGAGGGGCAACACTAGAAGCCTTGCAGATGAGTTTGTGGGGTTTAGACAGGCTGAAAAAACCCATCCCCAAAACGCAGAGGGGGGGCTGTGAAGTTACGACTCCAGGGAGCATCTGGAGAGGCCTGGGATGCTGCCAGAGTGCAAGGAAATGGAGGCTTGAAGGGCTAGTCTGAAAGTGAGAATGGAGGAGGCATGAGGGGTAGGAGTGTGGGGGCAGACTGCGTGCCCCCCACAGATGTGAGTGTAAGAGTTGTTTGAGCTGCAGAGGCTTGCTAAGAAGGGGGAGGGGATGGGAGAGGTGGCCTGGGGACACAGTATGAATTGAGTTACTGAGTAACAGAGTTACTGAAAGACCACCCCACCCCCAACCCCGTTGGGAGAAGGGTGTTAAGCAGGAGGGGAGAGGGTGAAGGCTGTCCCCTGAGGGAGCAAGGGGCTCAGGTTGAGGTCCCCCAGCAGTCAGATTTGGAGGTGAGGGTAATGAACAGCAAGAGGCTTCAGGCTAAAGGACTTGGCTGTGACCCACCTGACCCCCACGCCCACCAGTGAGGGATGGAAGAGGAAAAGGTGGGTGGGCACAGGGAGGCAGGCTCCAGGGGGAGGGAGATTAATCTGCCCCACCCTCTCCCTAGTCTATAAAGGCCCGGCCAGGCCAGGCTGGTACACCTGCTACCTGTGCTGTCCAGCGATTGATCCAGGTTGGTGCTTGGTGCCCGGGAGGGACCCCCGCCCCACCACCACACACACACACAACAAGAGCACAAGAAACGGGGTGGACGGACCTTGTGGGAGGAAGGAAGGTTGCCACTGATCACCCTTACCCCCATCTCTGCCTCCAGAGTACCCCTACGGCCTCACCATGAGGCTCATGCTGTCGCTTCCGGTCCTGGTGGTGGTTCTGGCGATGGTTTTGGAAGGTAACAGTGGAATAGGAAAATCTGGGAGCTTGAGATTTGAGATTTGGGAGCTTGAATCTGGCCATGGGCCTGGAGTCCAGGCTTAGAGGACCCCTGAGAGCGCTGGAGCCCCTCCTGTGCCCTGGTTCCCCTATCATCCACTGATCACCCCCACTCCCACCCGGCCAGTTGGGTTCTCAAGGTTCTCTCAAGGTGTACCAGCAGTTGACAAATCTGCCCAGGAGAGCCCTAGCTACCGATGACATAAGGACTCTTACCCCTTCGGGATTGGCTGTCTTGCTTTTACTAGAAAGGGGTGGGGAGTTGGGTCCAGTGCTGAGAGTAAGGCAATGCTCAGCGGTTTGGATATCCTTTGGGTCGCTCCAGTGATCCCCTCCCCCCATTCTAACACTATGGCCCCCAAGAATCATATTCAAGGGTCTCCTTTTCCATCCCTGGAAGCTCATCCTAAGGGCTCCCCAAACTGAAATTGTTGCACCCTTGCCCATCTGCTGAGTAGACCCAGTTGACGCCCTGAGTGACATAGACTTCTCTCGGGACCTAAAGAAGTTCGGAAGTGCCCTGGAGGAGAAGGTCCGGACAGCCATTGACCACATCAAACAGAGCGACATTCCCAGGAAGACCCGGTTAGGACTCTTCCCAGGGCATGGGAGGGTGAGGGCTGTATTGATTAGCAGACTGGAAAACCGACAAAGTCTCTATGGTCACACAGCTAAATCTCAGAGTGCTCAGACGTGGGGGACAGGTTCCCTGACTTCCCCATCCAGCCACACAGTAGAGATAGTCCTGAGTTTGGGGGGTCGGACAGGCCTGGGTCCACAGGTTGGCAAAGGCTCACTACTTCCTGTGTGGTCATGAGCCTCAGTTTCCTCATCTGTGAAATGGGTGGTTCTGAGGGGAGTAAAACCAGAGCACTTGCATAGCACCTGGCACGTTGTAAATGCTCAACACAGTATTTAACCAACATTGGCTCTGTTTAGTGAGTTAGAGAATCATTTACTCATGAACAAATATAAATTGAGCATCTACTAAATGCCAGGAACTGTTCTAAAGTGGGGAGTAATCATGATGAACAAGATAAAAGTCCCAGTCCACAGGGGGTGACATTCCTGTGAAGAGGGGAGGGAAATTCCGGCTGGGGAAACAGACAATAAACCAGTGAATTTCCAGATTAGCCCAGATAGAGGTAAACATTGAGAAGATAAACAGGGTGGGTGTAAACTACCAAGACTGGGGAGAGGCTTCTGTAGACTTGGTGACCGGATCTTCTCTGAAAAGATAACACTTCAAATTGAGATCTCAATGATTAGGAAAATCCAGCCAGGCTGAGAAATTTGGGGAGGATGTTCCCTGTGGAGGGTGACCGGTGCAAAGGCCCTGAGGTAGGAAGATCTGTAGATAATCAAGGAGAGGGTGGCAGTCGCTGCAAGGGGAACAGACTGGGCAAAGGCAGGGGGGCTGAAAAGTGCCCTTGAATGAATAGGGGACAGCTAGGGCATGAGCAGGCTTAGAGAAAGGGTTGGTAGCAAGAGATGTCAGGCCTTGAAAGCCAGGTCAGGGCACAAAGTGTTCTGACTTTAAGGAGCTCTGGCGCATCTGGGAAACTGAAGCACAGAAGTTGGGTCACCCAGCCCAGGGCTCCTCCTTAGCCTACAGATGGAGAGATACCCGTTATTTTCTTGGGGGAAGGATAAGATCAGGGAGTCAAGTAGGGAGCAGGATCTGGGCATCCTGGGGGAGGCAAAACAGTAAACCCTCCTCCATCTCCCCCTATAGGGTCTGGTTTTCGGAGACATACAGCAAAGTGAAGGAGAAATTCAAAACGACTTTCTTCTGAACACCAGGAGGGCTGCCCCTGTGCTCTGAGGCTATATCCGGGAGGAGGCTCTGAAATTTCCCATGCCCTCCGCACCTGTGCCAGGACTTCCTCCATGATGCCCCATGTCCCCATCCCAACACCACCAATAAAAATCATATAGAGAATTCTGACTGCTTCTTTGCTGTGCGGCAGGGGCTATGGGACAGGGTGGGAGTTGCGCCTTGGGGGAGGAGAAGCAAGGATTTAAATGCATTGCACATTCTCTCCTTGCTCTGTGCTGAGGATTTTGGACTACATGATCTCAAAAGAATCCCCACAAGAACCTTGAAAGCTGGGTTCTAGTAACCCCAAGAAGGCGCTGAAGTTTAGAGAAGTGAAGTCACTTGTGCAAGGAAGGTCACACAGCCAGGAAGTGGAGTGCTGGATGGGAACCCCCCAGCCTGGGGCTATCACTCTGCTATACTGTATGTACTCTTCCCTAGTGGGCTGCCCAAGATAAGGAACTGGGGTGACTCAGCACAGTGCACACAGTAGGTGTGTATTATACTTTCAATGGATAATGAAAGGGGATATGGAAGAGGGCAAGGATAGGACATGGGCTAGAGCCCTGAAAGACTGACACAATCCCCACCCTCCCAGTCTCAGTGTTGATGTCCCGTCCTCCAGGAAGCCCTCCTTGACCCCTACGCTGGGTCAAGGATCTCCATCCCAGCCCTGCCCACTCTGAGTCGTCACTGTCTGGTGACTGGTCTGTCCACCCCATTGGACTGTGAGCCCCAGGAGGACAAGGGCCAGGGCTGTTGTCACCACTGTGTCCTCAGACATAGCCTAACACAGGACTGGGCATAGTGCAGGTGCTCAACAATATTTGGTGAAACAAGTGTGTAAATCCAAAAACAAAAAATCCCTAAACACTAGGTTTTCACAAAGCCCCTCTGAGGTAGATGTCACTGACCCTGTCTTAGAGAGGAAGAAACTGAGGCACAGAAGGCTAAAATCACTTGTGTGATGTCACAGCCAAAAGTGGGTAGAGCCAGGACTGTAACCCAGGTGGGGATCCCAGGACCACGTTCGTATTCACCCTACTTTCCTTTTCCCCGAGTCCCCCTGAGGAACGTGCTGGCTGCAACACACATGCCCGGTCCCAGGCCTCATTCACATCAGACTCAGCAGATTAAAATGCACCCAAGTCCCTCAGTAGACATTAATTGCATGAGAAGTTGCATTACGGTTGGCTGGTTGGCATAAGGGTGTATTCTCTACCGATTTACTCGAACAATTACTAATTTTTACTTGGCCATTTTTCTAGCATTTTGGAGTCAATTTATTTTTCAAGCTTTTTCAGAAGCCCATGGAAAACTCTCGGGCTGGAGGCCACGCAGACGGAGGAGCAGTTCATGGAGTAAGCGTACACTCTGCTTTTAAAGACAGCCTCAAACTCAGACACACACTCGGGGGTCTCAGGGCCTGCCACACCCAAACCCCACTCCCTCCTCGTGACTTCTTTGCACCCATTTCCCCCAAAGTTGTTTTTGAGCTGCCTCTGAGGTCCACCCTGGACGACCTTCAGCCTGTTCCTGTCCCCGAGATGGACAAACATTGCAAGAAGCAAACAGTGAACAGCCCACACTGACCTTGGAGCCAGGGCAGGGGTCAGCGACCTCCCCTGATGCCCTGCTCCAACCTCCCTCTTGCCCTCTAGGATTTGGGTTGGGAGGTGGGGCAGAGGTTGTTCTGGCTTGGCTAGGTAGTGTGAGATGGCCGGGTTCAAATTCACCGCTTGCTGGTTGAGAAGCCCTGGGTATAAGTGGCCTTACCCCGCTCTTGCAGCTTCACTTTCCTCATTTGAAAAGTAGAAATGATAAAGATAGAGCTGTTATGAGTTAATTCAATGAGTTAATGCACTAAAACCCTGCTAAGGCACCTGGTGTATAGCATGTGCTCAGGAAACACAAGTTTAATAAACAGCAGCTGACACTGACCTTTGTGGCATATCTGGCACTGTTCACAGCATTTTACGTAAGCAATCTCCTTTATTCACCGGGGCAGGTAGTCCAGGATTCGCATTCACTGGGTGAAGAAACAGGCCCAGAGAGGTTAAGCAACTTGCACCACATCACACAGCTGGAAAGATACGGAGGTAGCCTCTGACCCACACACCATGCTGCTTCTTATAACACAATGCATGGTGAATTTTTTCTTTTTATTTTCTTTTCTTATTATTATGGTAAGATACATAATATAAAAGTTTTCATTTTGACCATTTTTAGGTGTACAGTTCAGTGGCATTAAGTACACTCACAACATTGTGCAACCATCACCACCATCCATTTCTGGAACTTTTTCGTCATCCCAAACAGAAACTCTAGGAGGTTGTTTTTTTGTTTTTGTTTTGTTTTTAAATTTTATTGGGCAACAGTGTGTTTTCCCAGGACCCATCAGCTCCAAGTCCAGTTGCCGTTTTCAAGCTAGTTGTGGGGGGCACAGCCCACCATCCCATGCAGGAATTGAACCGGCAACCTTGTTGTTAACAGCATGTGCTCTAACCAACTAGCCACTGGCCGCCCATAGGAAGTTTTATTTTGCTAATTATTGTTAGTGAGGAACTTCAGGGAACATTTGTTGAATACCTACTGTGTGCCAGGGCCCATGCTGGGGCTGCTAGAATGCACAGCATTCTGCTGTAGGCCTCTGGGTCAGGACTGTCCTGTTCAGATTGTGACCATGGTAGGGTTGTCAGATGTACCACCTAAAAGTACAGCATGCCTGGGTGAGACTTGAATTTCAAGTAAACAACAAATAACTTTTAGTATAATTCCCAAATATTTCATGGGACATACTTATTCTAGAAATAAAATCCTTTATCTGAAATTCCAGTGTCACTGGGCAGCCTGTATTTTATTTGGCAACCCTAGACCAAGGACGGCAGCCCATGGTCCCCTGGCCGAGCCTTGTGTTCTGGCCTGTGGCGGGTTCTCCAGGACAAAAAGCCTAATTTGCTTCCTGTCTCGCGTTGGGCCTGAATCTTGTGCTGACAGCCTCCTACTATGAGCATCTGATGCTTTCCCTCCAGGGCCTCACCTAGCTTTCACACGGACTATGCGAGGCAGGCACTTATTACCATCCTCGTTTTACAGATGAAAACACTGAGGCCCAGAGAAGGGAATGTATTTGCCCAGGCCATGCGGTGAGAGTGTGTCTGGCCCTGTAGCCAAAAGACGAAAGAAATCATCATAAACAGCTACAAGCTGTGAGCACCTTCATTGCCAGGCTCTGTGTTAAGACCTTTCCTTGTATCATTTCATTGAATTAATGTCCTACTGGAAGCAGGGCCATTTAACAGAGCAGGAAACTGAGGCCAGATGGAGGGGCTGTCATGTGAGATGGAGCCAGGATTTTAATCAGGTTCAGTGCAGGAGGGCAAAGAGCATTCTGCCGTCACCTGTCAGGCCAGGGTACTGGGAGGGTAGGAAGGAGAGAGGCCAGTGGGGGCGGGCATAGCCTCTGATTGTCACTGTCACCTGGGCTCCTCTCTCTGAAGTCCCTGCCAAGGGGCGTGAGGAGGAGGCCAGGGGCGGGCTCTGCTCTGTGCAGCCTCCCCCTCCCCCCAGCCTGCAGCGCTGAGCACAGAGGTACAGAGCCCCCAGAAATGTTCTCTGGACGCAGGCCCTGGGCCCTGCCCTCCCTCTGCCTCTGCGTTGTGGTCCTGGCCTGTGTTGTGGGTGAGGAGGAGGGGGGACAGAGAGGGGGCAGGTGTGGGGGCCCCCGTAGCAGTGTGGGGTGTGAGTGTGACTGTGACTGTGACTGTGTGACATGCAGTGTAGTTTGCAGCTGTGTGGGTACGGAGCTTGTGTATTTTTGTTTTTTTTTAAAAAGATTTTATTGGGGAATCGGGGAAAGGGAACAGACAAGTTGCTGTCCTTTTGTTCTTCAGTCTAGTTGTGGAGGACATCGCTTCACTGGCCCATGTTGGTATTATCATTGCGCTCTTCCCGGGTGAGGCAGTCGCTCGCCGGCCATTGGATGGCCGCTATGGTGGTGGCTCATGGCAGCTTGTGAAAGCGCCTGCCAGCTGCCAGCCAGCCCCGCTGCAGCCTACGCCGTCACTGGCGACACGGCAGTCCAGCTCGTTGTTCACCATCTTAGCTGTAGAGGGCGCAGCGTCACTGGCCCTCATGTGGGATCCGAACCGGGACCCTGCTGCTCAGAGCTGGCGACCCAAGCCAACTCCTAACCAACGTGCCACTCGGCTGGCCCAGAGCTTGTGTGCTTTGTAAGATGCAGATGTGTGTGCGTGTCTGGAAGTATGTGCCAGTGGCAGCTGTGTGTGAGGTGTGTATGTGAGGTTGGAGCAAATGACAGTGTTCACGCATGTGTGTTTGTATGTGTGTAAGCATGAATATGCACCCGTGGTAAATGTGTGTGCAAAAGGTTTGAGTGTATGGACACATGTGAGGGTGCCTGTGTGTACCGGTGTGACTATATCTGGGTTGTGCACATGTCCTTAAAGTTTTAACTCTTATATAGTGCCTACAATGTGCAAGGCACCATTCCAAGTGCCTTACACATGTTCACTCTGAATTCCCACAGTCACCCTAGGAGGTAGGTCTGATCATTATCCCATTCTACAGAAAGGGAAACTGAGTCCTGAAGAGGTTAAGTCATTGGCTCAGGGCACACCACAGGTCATGTGGATGGCTCTATACGTGTGTGTACGTATGTACCCATGTGATGGCTGCTCTCTCTAGGTGAGGCTTTGCTCAGGTGCGTGGGTGCTGGACAGAGGTGGGTGCAAGAGAGTGAAGTGTCCATCAGGAGGTACAGATAGCACGGCTTAGCCAACCTCCATTCCTGGGGGCAGAAGGTCCTCCTGTGCTCTCCCTCCACTGCCTGCAGAGGTAGTTCAAGAGAGGGTGGGAGTCACAGGAGAGCAGAGGGGGCAGCGAGTGAAGGAGGCATCAGGAAGGAGACGGGCGGGGGTCAGGGAGGTGAAACGACAGACTAAGGGGAAAAAAACCACAGGCAGACAGAGGGGTGACAGGAGGGGCCACGGGCACAGAGGGTGAACGGAGATGACCAATGGGTGAAGGGGAGCAAGTGGTCAGAGGGACCTACAAGAAGGTGAAGGCCAGTGATAAGAAGACTGGTAAGGGCTGGCCGAGTGGCGCGATGGTTAAGAACTCGCTTGGGATGCCAGAGGGCCCCGGTTCGGATCCCACATATGAGGGCCAGTGACACTGTCCTCCACAGCTAAGATGCTGAACAACAGCTCAACCTGGAGCTGGGCTGCTGTGAGTCGCCGGCAACGGCGTGGGCTGCAGTCCCTGTGGCAGTGGGTTGCCATGGGCTACCGTGTGTAGCCAGCAGCCAGCGTGAGCGGCCAACAGCCAGCGTGAGCGGCCAACAGCCAGCGTGAGCGGCCAACAGCCGCAGTGAGCGGCCGTCCAGAAGCCGGCGACTGATCTGCCTCACCAGGGAAGAGCGCAATGATGGTGCCAACTTGGGCCAGTGAAACAACATCCTCCACAAATAGATTGAAGAACAAAACGACAGCAACTTGTCTGTTCCCCTTCCCCCAATTCCCCAGCACTGTTCCCATCCCCACAATTCCCCAATAAAAATCTTAAAAAAAAAAAAAAAAAAAAAAAAAAGAAGACTGGTAAGGGGCTGACCGTGGGCCACCAGGAATGACAGTGACAGTGAGCATGGAGGAAAAGGAAGGAGGTAGGGTTCTGGGATTCCAGCCCACCCAAGTTGCCCCTGGTCTCACCTAGCATGCCAGCAAGAAGTGACTGCTGGAGCCCCGAGCCCCCCGCCAGGGCTGGTGAGTAGTTCCTGGAACCTGGTGCGGAACAAAGTGAAGACGTTGACAGAACCGCTGGTGACAAGAGCCAGAGAGGGGTGGCAGTGGTTCCAGTGAGTGTGCGCAGGAGGGTCTGCGGGACCCGGACTTCTGGGTCTGAGGGAAGAAGGGACTGGGGGTCTGGACCCTTGAATCTGAGGGAGGAGGGGTGAACAGGGCAGTCTTGGGGGGTAGTTGGGGTCTCTGCTGTGATATCCCTTCTCCTGCAGGGTCCCCAGCACCGTCCAGGGCTTTGTGCAGACCTACTATGATGACCACCTGAAGGACTTGGGTCCCCGCACCAAGGCCTGGCTTCGTAGCTCCAAGGACAGCCTCCTGAACAAGGCTCACAACCTGTGTCCCCAGCTTCTCTGCCGGCACAGTGACCAGGACTAAAGTGTTCACAGTCTCCACAATAAAGAAATTCTTCTGTGTCCCTGTCCTAATCTCTCCTCAGTGAGGCCAGAGTAGTCCCCACCCCACGCATCCCCTGCAGTTAATGAATAGAGGAAGTGACTCTTGGCAAGAGGGACAGTTGGGGGGTTTTGGGGAAAGGAGCAGGGTGATGACCCCCCCCCCAAGTCCTGAGTCTCACTGTGGGCTTGTGGGGGGTGGGAGACTTCAGGATCCTCAGTTTGGGATGGAGGGTGAAAGATGGAGAGCAGATGTGATTCGCAGGTCCCCTCATTCAGAGCTCTGCCTTCACTTCTGCAATCGAGACCCCAGACCCCATTCTTGGTGGGGGCCCAGAATCCTCAACCCCTACTGGACCTGTCTCTCTCAGGGGTGAATTTCCAGAGTGGGGGCTCTCTGTGACTTGACCTCAGGGGACATCACTGCCCTTTGTGCCCCCACCCCACCCTCTCAGCGGTTCTGTTGGCCTGGACTTTGGCCTAGGCAGCCAGGTGGGGGCGGCGGTTGTGGAGGGGAGGTGGATCCTAGGAGCTATAAAGCCTTTCTCTGCCCTTGGGAACTGGTGAGGACTGCCTGGCCAGAGTCTGGTAAGAGAGGGACCAAAATGGAGGGGTGGTCAGCAGGGAGGGGGCAAAGGTTGTTAAATCAGAAACCGCAAGAGTCAAGATGTTAGCTCCTGTGTGAGAAACACAGAATTTAGAATTGTAAATGTTTGCCCATGCCCGTCTCCCTCGTGGGTCGGATCTCAACCTTCTCACACCTGCCATGGATGGACAGACGGACCGAATGAGCGAACGGGGGTGGGGGGTGGGGGGGTGGAGCAGGGCCCCCACAGCAGAGACAGGGTCAGCCAGATGGTGGTCCTTCACTGAATATGCGGCATCCGTCCTGTTCCTGTACTGACTGGGTCTTAGCATAAATGTTACCCTCTGCTGAGGCTTTTCCAGGCTACACAACACCCTTCCCCACCCAGGGCGCTTATCTCCATGTGACAAACTCTGCATCTTACTCATTTAATATGTGTTGTTTGTGTTTCTCACTCATGTGGGCTTTCTAAGGGCAGGGCTGTCGCTGTGTTCACAACCTAGGCCCAGAACTGTGCTTGGCATGCAGTAGGTGCTCAAAAAATGCTTCCTGAGTGAATGAACGGATATTAGAATTAAGATGTTAAAATCTGGAGTAGAATCGTAGAATGTCAGACAGGGAGGCTCAAACCAACCCATGAGGAGCTTGACTTGGGTAGGGGTGTGGCAGAGGGGGAGCCCAGCCCCCTCCCTATGAGTGCGGGGACCCCAGGAATAGATGCCTCCAGTAGCCCTGCCCCCGCACCCTCCTGTGTTCCAGGTTTACTGACGCCATGGGCACCCGACACCTCCTGGCTCTGTTTCTCATCCTCCTGGTATTGGGATTCGGTGAGTGTGCTCAGCAGGGGAGACAGGTCTGCTAGGAGGGGCATGAGCCCTAGGCATCTTCCCAGCCCAGTTCCTTTCTGGCCCTGCCCCCTCCTCTCCTTCCCTGCCCATTCTCCCCCTGCTGCAGGCCCATCAGCTCTCCCTAACCCACTCTCACTCTGCAGAGGTCCAAGGGAACCCGGTAGCCCCGCAAGACGAGGTCACCAGCCCCTCGCTGCTCTCCCAGATGCAAGAGTCACTCTTTGGTTACTGGGATTCAGCCAAAGCAGCTGCCCACACCCTGTACGAGAAGACCTATTTGCTCTCCATGGACGAAAAAATCAGGTATCACCCCACCCCCAGCCCGGGCACTAGGGAGTCTGGGTCCCAGCCCCTCCTCCCTCAGACCCAGGGGTCCAGACTCCCAACCCCCTCCCCCTCAGACCCAGGGGTCCAGACTCCCAACCCCCTCCCCCTCAGACCCAGGAGCCCAGGCGCCCAGTCTCTCACCCTTTATACCCTCTGTCCTTTCTCCCCAGGGACATGTATGACAAAAGCTCGGCGGCTGTGAGCACTTACGCAGGAATTTTTACTGACCAGGTTCTTCATCTACTGAATGGAGAAGAGTAACAGCTGGGCCCCTAATCACCGGGAAAGGGAGTGTGCAGGGGGAGGGGAAAGTCCAGACCCCAGCAACTCCTTGGCTCCCTGACCTAACCCCCCCACTTCCTAGCAGCTCTCAGCATCCTGTTCCCAACATTAACTTGATTTCTTACCCGTGTAAAAAAAAAAAAACAAAAAACCAAGTTTATTCTCTTTGATGTGGTTGCTTTTCTGAGATCTTAGGGGCCAAGATGGAGGGACTCATTCAGTCCAGCCAACATTTATTGAGTGCCTATTGTATATATGTAGCTGTAACCTACCTGGTTAGTGGAAATAAAAGAGGTGAATAACAATATACAATCATTACAAAATTACAGACTGTCCTTCACTAAGGTCCTTTTCTCATCGGTAAAATGACAAAACTATGGATGCAGCTAACCTGCAGTTGCTTCTAGCAGTGTCCAGACCCTGGACTGACACTTTGAATGTGCCATTGTATGGAGCTGTCCGATGGTCCTGTGACAGAGGGGAGACTGGCGCCCACAAGTCACTGCCGAGTGTAGGAAATTAGTGCCCAGGTTGGCTGGGACCCACGGGGATAGACCTGCAAAAGCTGTGCTCCGTGACAATCCCTATATATCCCTCTCACATGCATTCATCGAAACCCTACCAGGCCCTGGGGATACAGCTGGGAAAAGACAGAGGCAGTGATATCTTGATGTGGCCCTTCAAAAAGCTGTTTTTGGGTGCTGGCCCAGCTCCATACAGTTTTAGTGATTACAGCTTTGTGGTATGTTGTTAGTTGTTCTCTTCTTACGAGCAACAGTCATAACATTTCTTGAGCTCCTACTCAAGGCCAGGTGCTCTGTTCCATCCTAACGCCACAGACCGGGGGTGTAGCAGTGGGGCAGCAGAGGCTGAGCAAGCTGACCAATGTAAAAGATACGTTCAGACAGCAACGTATGCAATGAAGAAAAAGAGAGGAAGTGAAATCAAGGCCTGCGTGCAGCCCCCTTAGATAAGCAGTGCGTTCCAGAGCAGGGAGGGCCCCTCAAGAGGACCTGGCTGGGCTATGCATCACAGCAGTGTAGCTGGGGCTCTTGTGGCTATGGAGTGGCGGTGGTGGTAGGGGGGGCACTCACTTGGCCCTTAGATCCTAGCCTTTGAAAGAGGGGCCTCAGGCAAAAAGCACAGGGTGTACAAATAAGAACAAATAAGGCTCTGTGGCATGAGAGGACAGTGCTGAAGCTCATGGTAGAGAGGCTGGGGGCCTGGACTCTTGGACCCCGTGGGAATAGTGTGTTCCTGGGCCCCCAAATCCTAGGGGTGGGGCTGTTGGCCTCTGAGGACCCAGGGCCTGCATTCCTCCTAATCTACTAGGCATTAACCTCTCCGGCCAGCCTTTCGGCACTGTTGGGGCTGTTTCCAGGTCCTGAGGCTAACTAAGCAGCTGTGAGTCTAGTGGAAAACAGGGGCCTTGGGGAGAGGTTGTGGGAAAAGTCCCCAGGTCCCCAGGGCTGAAGAGTGGAGGCTGCCAAACCTAGGGAGTGAGGGGGAGGGGGACCCAGGAGGAACAATCCTTGCTCTGTCCACTTGTTTCCCACGGACTCAAGCCAAACCAAACCTCTGCCCAGGACAGTTCTGCTTCCAACCAATCCTGGTGCCCTGCCCAGACTCCTCCTTCCTTTCTCAGGCCCCCACCCCAGTCCTCCTCCCCTCAGGACCCCAGACTCTTCCTCCCCCAGAACTCAGGAGTCCAGTCCCACAACCTCTTCTTAGGACCGAGAGGTTCGGGTCCCCAGCTTTCCTCCCTTAAAACCTGAACTCACAGCCTCTGGTTGGTGTTGGGCGTCCCCTAGTGGTAGAGTGGGTCTGGCCTATGATTTATTTACCCGTTAGATGGAATGAAACAATTTGGTCACTTGACAGACATGGGGAAGGGCTTTGCAGGGGTCTCATCTAAGGGGACTAGAACCTCTCATGCTCCAACAGATCAGGACTCAGCTGTATATGAGGGAAAACAGGTTGGGGCATTTTGTATCTAGAGCAGAGCAGAGATGGGGTTACCGTGAAGCTGGAGAAAATTAAACTTCAAGGCCCCTCCCTTGCCTGGGCTTTCTGTGGTCCTCTGTTTAAATTCATATGTGTAATTTTGTACTTTAAAAGAAGCCCAGGGCCAACCGAGGGGCGCATTGGTTAAGAGTTGGCTTGGGACGCCAGCTCTGAGCAACAGGGCCCAGGTTTGGATCCCAGGAGGGCCAGTGACGCTGTGTCCTCAACTAAGATGGTGGGTGAACAACAGCTCAACCTGGAGCTGGGCTCCCGTGAGGTGTAGGCTGCAGGCCCTGCTGCAGTGGGCTGCCATGAACTTAGTGAGCGGCCGGCAGTCGCCGTGAGCGGCCGTCCAATGGCTGGCGAGCAACTGCCTCACCCGGGAAGAGCGCAATGATCATAATACCAACATGAGCCAGTGAAGCGGCGTCCTCCACAACTAGACTGAAGAACAAAAGGACAGCAGCAACTTGTCTGTTCCCCTTCCTCGATTCCCCAATACTGTTCCCCTCCCCCAATTACCCAATAAAATCTAAAAAAAAAAAGCCCAGAAAATCTTGATCTGCCCATCTGGGGGGCTTCATCCATCTGTTCATTCATCCCTAAAGAATGGGCCTCCAATTTCAGAATTGTTAGTACCATTATCGTCTGTAAGAGAAGGGCGCTGGGCAAGTTTCCTAAGATTCTTTCTCACCCTTGTGTTGGTCCTCAAGAGGTTTCGTTTCACCTTCCGCACTCGAGTTTCATTCCTTCCGTCTGCCATGATGCTCATCACTCAGCAGTCACCCCCTGGGGCAGTGACCGTAACAGCCTGGGGCTTGTCTGCCCAGGGCAAGACACACCACACCAACCCCGAGTGATGGCCCAGGTGGGCAGGGATTTTGGAGGACTGGGAGGCAGTGCCCTGCCCAGCCTGGGGGACTAGGAGGTGATATTACTGAGCTGAGACTTAAGAGGAAAGTAGCCAATGAAATGGTCATTAGAACATCCCAATGCAAAGCCTGATCTCTTTTGCAATATGTAAAGTTCGTTGTAGCAGTGCATGTTGATCACTTGAGCCAGGTGATTTACATCGGAGATTTCACTGGGTCTTCCCAACCTTGGTTGGGGGGTGGAGAAAAGGAATAGCAGGTATTATTATAATGCCTAGTTTACAAGAGGAAGAAACTGAGGCTTAAAGAGTTGTCACTTGTCCAGGATCATTTAGCCCATCAGTAGCACAACCAGGGTGTAAACCCAGGTCAGACCCCTACCCAATTCACTGGTGAAGGTTCAACAGCAGATGAGAATCTTGTTCTCTCTGGGCCTCCGTAACACCCTACCCAAGACAGGGGTCTTTTAAAACGTGTCCTGCTTTAGGGGCGGCCAGTTGGCTCAGTTGGTAAGACCATGAGCTCTGAACAACAGGACTGCCGGTTCGATTCCCACATGGGCCAGTGAGCTTTGCCAGTAAGCTGTACCCTCTACAGCTAAGATTGTGAACAATGGTTCGATCTGGAGCTGGGCTGCCATGAGTGGGCGGCAACCAACTGCCTCAGCCAGAAAGAGTGCAATGATCATACCACCAACATGGGCCAGTGAAGTGGCATCCTCCACAACTAGACTGAGAACAGCGAACGGCTCGGAGGGGGTGGGGAGCGGGGAAAATAAATAAATAAAAATAAAATGTGTCCTGATTTAGAGCTGCAAAAAGATACATAGCTAAGAAGTATGGAGAGCTCTTAGAACCCTTGAAGCCTAGTAGAGTTGCCAGGTTTGCTAGAAAGCAGAGTGCTGAGACTACACATGCGCACTAGTGGTGGCCCGAGCTTGGGGAGGGGGCTGACAATGCCCAATTTGGAGGTGTGGTGGCCATGAAAACCCTGATGGTACTCTGAATACACTGAAAGACTATAACCTAGGGGGGACTTGTCGAAGGAAAGGGTCGCATGCTGACTGAGCAATAACATCAAGGAGGTACTCTGTCACCAAGATTTATTCACAAAAAAGGCTGCAACCCAGCACATGCACCCTCCCCCCCCATAAGAGCTTTATGAAAAGGAAGTTAGGACTAGAGTTCAACGAGCCCAGCTCCTCCAGTTATGGGCAAGTAGCTGTCCCCCACCCCCACCCCAGACTGAAAACTTTTAAGTTTTCTCTCCTATAAGAAATGTTAAGTCTCCTCCCTAGTTTCTTAGCTCCTGGCTTTGATTACTCTTCTAAACAGTACCTGAATCATAGAAAATCTATTTTTCCTCATTCAGGGGCCTTGGGGATACAGATGATAGCCCAGCAAGATTGCCAGTCACAACCAGAGAAGCCAACATGGTCTTCCAGGCGGATCTCAAGACCCCTTCTTCTAAGATCAGCTAGGGTGAGAGTTCATGAATCTCCCAATAGGCAGGGACACCTCTACGCCCCTGCCCAGCAGGAAGCAGATACAGAAGAGATCTCCTGTCCCTCAGCTTCCTATAGAAATTTTATAGGGATCAAGTCTCTCAAAGGGAAACAAGACAGGCAGTTAAGAGGCAGGCATTGGGTCTCTGCATTCCTGCATGTCCAACACAACCCACAGAATGCGACCACCAAGGAGACTTCCCCTACCCACCCACTTTTCACACCTCTTCGGGGAAACAAATGGATACAAAATACCTACTGCACCTGCACAAATGAGGTAATAACCACTTGTCAATCACAGGTGCCAATCAAGTGGTCCCATGCCCAGAGAGGAACAGCCCATTCTAAGGAAAAAGGGATAAAAACCACCAAGGCCTCATTAGTCAGGGCCCTTGAGCCATTCTCTACTGCTCCAGCCCGCTTCTATTTCTTTGAAGTGTACTATTTCTTGTAATAAACTGCTTTTTCACTACTTTGCCTCAGTATCTCCTTCAATTCTTTGCTCAAGGCGCCAAGGACCTGGACACCGTGCTGAGAAGGGCCTGTGGCTCCGGCAACATATTTTGGCGAGCCAGCCAGGAGGTAAGCCCCATTCGAGAGACCTAAGAAAAACAAAACAAAAAACCTCTTGCTCATTCTACTCATCTCCTCTGTTCTTTCACTGTCTCGCTAAACTCCTCCGGGGGCCTTAGCCTGCTGCTCCTTTGTCGCCTGGCTCTGACCTCACCTGGAGGGTCTGTCGCTCCAGTAAGTGGTGGGAAAGGACACCACCACAGTGCCTCGCACTGAGTCCCTGGAGGCGCCCTGACAGAGTATAAGCTCATGGTGGTGGGCGCTGGCGGCGTGGGGAAGAGTACCCTGACCATCCAGCTGATCCAGAACCACTTTGTGGACGAGTACGACCCCACCATCGAGGACTCCTACCGGAAGCAAGTGGTCATCGATCAGGAAACGTGTCTGCTGGACCTCCTGGATACGGCAGGCCAGGAGGAGTGTACAGCCATGCATGACTAGTACATGCGCACTGGTGAGGGCTTGCTCTGCGTGTTCGCCATCAACACCGCCAAGTCCTCCGAGGACATCCACGAGTACCGGGAACAGATCAAGCAGGTGAAGGACTCGGACGACATGCCCATGGTGCTGGTGGGGAACAAATGTGTCCTGGCTGCATGCACCATGGAGTCTCAGCAGGCACAGGACCTGGCCCTTAGCTACAGCACCCCCTACATCGAGACCTCGGCCAAGACGCACTGGGGCGTGGAGGACGCCTTCTACATACTGGTGCGTGAGATCCGGCAGCAAAAGCTACGCAAGCTGAGCCTGCCAGACAAGGGTGGCCCCGGCTGTATGAGCCCCAAGTGCCTGCTCTTCTGATCCCGCTCATCCCGTCCCCGTCCCCCCGCTCCCCCCACCCCAGCACGAGCCTGGAGGCGCCGGATACTGTGGGGAGAGGAGGAAGGGAATTGCCGCAGGAGCTCGGCCACTCAGGACATAGTCTGTGGTGGAAATTTTGTCCATGCTTGGGGCCCGGGCTCGACCCCCGGTCCAGTGGGCTCTTACTCTCCCTTCTTTTGCAGACCAACATGGGAAATGAGCTATCAACCTCAATCCCGTCAGACTCTCCACTTGGCTGTATCCTTAACTACTGGGACGAGTTTGATCTGATAATTTAAAGAAAGAACGTCTCATCTTTTTTTTGCAATGTGGCTTGGCCCCAATACAAACTGGGGAACCAAGAAGCTTGGCCAATTAATGGGAGTTCAAACTAGAGGAATGGCCCATTCTAGGGAAAAAGGGATAAAAACAACCAAGGCCTTGTTAGTCGGGGCCCTTGAGCCATTCTCTACTGCTCGGGCCTGCTTCTATTTCTTTGAAGTGTACTATCTCTTCTAATAAACTGGTTTTTCACTACTTTGCCACGTTCAATTCTTTGCTTGAGACGCCAAGGACCTGGGCATCACACCGAGAAGGGCCCACTCTCCGGCAACACTCCCATAGACCTCCTAGCCTGAGCAGTTTCCTTAAAGTCCCAGTTCATCTTTATCATTTCCCCTTTTTAACCAAGATCTTTCTCCAAAAGCATCGCTGATCCAAGGTCAAGTCTTCCATCTTCAGCCTTTTTTTTGGTCCCTTGATGTCAGGAAGGACCTCTTCTGGGTGTCAACTCTCACATTTGAGGGAAGGTGCATGGAACGGGAACAACTTGCATCCAGAGTTAACAGGCAACAGGTGCAGAGCTTAGTAACAATAAGAATTTAAAACAGAATTACAACAACCTAGTCTGAAAATTAAGTTTGCAAACTCATCCTAGAAAAAGTGCTACATACCTCATTATTGAATATCACTACGGTCACCTTCGAAGTACTCCCCTTGGGAAGCTATGCACTGACGCCAGCGCCTAGTCCATCCTTCAAAGCAATTTTGGAACTCTTTTTCTGGAATGGCCATCAGAGCTGTCATCGTATTACCCTTGATGTCCTGAATGTCATCAAAATGTCTTCCTTTCAATATTTCCTTTATCTTCGGGTAAAGAAAGAAGTCATTGGGGGCCAGATCAGGTGAGTAGGGAGGGTGTTCCAATACAGTTATTTGTTTACTGGCTAAAAACTCCCTCACAGACAGTGCCGTGTGAGCTGGTGCATTGTCGTGATGCAAGAGCCATGAATTGTTGGCGAAAAGTTCAGGTCGGTTTTGTCTAACTTTTTCATGCAGCCTTTTCAGCACTTCCAAATAGTAAACTTGGTTAACTGTTTGTCCAGTTGGTACAAATTCATAATGAATAATCCCTCTGATATCAAAAAAGGTTAGCAACATCGTTCTGACTCTTGATTTGGACTGATGGATCTTTTTTGTTTGTGGAGAATTGGCTGACTTCCATTGTGCACTTTGACACTTTGTTTCAGGGTCGTATTGGTACACCCATGTTTCATCACCAGTGATAACCCGGCCCAAAACATCGTCCTGCCTCTCCAAAAGGTCTTGGCAAACTTCAACTCTCCTTTGCTTTTGTTCATCGGTGAGCTCCTTCGGGACCATTTGTGCACACACCTTTCTCATGCCAAGATTTTCAGTTAAGATTTTCTTAACTGTTTCTCTACCGATGTTTACTTGGTCTGCTATGCTTCTCACAGTCAGCCGACGATTTTGACGCACAATTTGACGAATTTTTGCAATGTTTTTGTCAGTTTTGCTTGTTACTGGCCGCCATAAGCTCTCTTCATCAGTGACATGTTCTCTCCCCTCAGAAAAATGTTTAATCCATTTGTACACTGTCGTCTTCTTCATGACATTATCCCCATAAACTTGGATTAACATGTCCCTGATTTCACTTCTACTCTTGCCAAGTTTAACGAGAAGTTTAATGTTTGTTCGTTGCTCTAATTCAAGCTCAGACATTCTCGCGGCGGCACACAGAAACACGCAACAATAATGAATGCCACTCAGCAAGACACCATCCTACCAAGGTTATGAGACCTTACCGAGCTGTTTGTACAGTGCTGCCAATGTAAGCACACGGTGGCAAGTTTGCGAACTTAAGTGTCAGACCACATTACGTCCCTTTAAGCCCAAAAGTTCCAATAGATGGATGCTATCTTCCTGTGAGGAAACCTGAGAAGAAGAGCATAGAAGTAAATCATTCACATATTGCAACAAGTTGGAACCTTTCGGGGAAACTACGTCATCCAAATCAGTCTTCAGAATCTGTGAGAAATAAAAAGGGCTTTCACCGTAAAACCTTGAGGCATTACTGTCCAGGTGAATTGCTTTCCTTCCTTAGCGAAGGCAAAAAGGTACTGGCTAGCTTCATCAACTGGGATGCTAAAGAATGTACTGCAGGGCCGGCCGAGTGGCTCAGTTGGTTAAGAGCTCGCTCAAGAGTGCGAGCTCTGAGCAACAGCGGTTTTAGTCGTGGTTTGAGTCCTGGCCCGAGCTGAGCTGCCGCTGAGCTGCCAACAGGTGGCAGGATGGCTCAGCTTAAAAAAAAAAAAAAGTATGCAATGCATAAATCAACTACTGTAAAGAATTTACTTTCAGTTGGGATGGATGCCAGTGGTGTATTAGGGTCAGGAGTGCCGGGGTGTTGAGGGATATCGATGTGGTTTATTGCTCGGAGATCCTAGACAAACCTCCACTCTCATTCCTCAGAAGTAAGATAGGAGTGTTACAAGGACTACAGCAAGGAATAACAAGGCCTTGAATTATGTAATATTCTATTACGGACTTTATATCTTGAAGGGCCTCTTTACTTATAGGATATTGATTGTGGGCAGAGGCTTTGAAGGATCAATTTGGATCTTAACAGGAGGTGCACTGTGGATTCTGCCAGTATCAGTTGAAGATTTTGTCGATAAAGAAGATGGCATTTGTTCCAATAGGGACAATTGATCAATGCTCTCAGATTCAGCTGCTTTACCATTAAAAATGGCACAAATAAAAGATGCTGAAAAGCCACGTAATTCACCTAATTGGTCATTCTGACAGTTACCATCAAGCCCTAACATTATTTCTCCTGTTTGAGAAAAGGATATTCCAGCATGATACTTCTGAAAGAAGTCTCTGCCTAATAAATGGGTAGGAGCAGAAAAACTAAGGAGAAAACAATGTGTCCCTCTTAAAGAGCCTAAACAAAAGGGACTACGTTCAGATATGTAAGCCTGTTGAGGTTTGTTTGAAACCCCCACTATTTGCAGTGTCTTATTACTCTAAGGCAGGGGCTGTTTTGACAGTGGGGTTGAGCATCAAAGAGTGTAGAGTGTAGCACCGTTGTCAATAAGAATAGAAAGTTTCCTTCCCAATTTGAAGAAAGGTTTCTCCAAATTGCTAAGAGGAAGGATTGGAAAAAGCCCCTGTAGTCCCTTGGAGACCCATCACTAGGGATTAGAAAATCGTGGACAAGGATGATTAGAATGCTGAGTGCGTCTGAAGCAACGCTTAAACTTACAGCAATCCCTTTTCCAGTGTCGTCGTCCCTTGCACTAGTGGCAAAAATACGGACTCCTTCGGTTTCGCATAGGGTGTCTCATTTACAGAGACCAAGAATTAGAAATCTTGGCAATCTTACTTTTAGGTGGCTCGTCTAGAGTACTGGCAAGCTTATTGGCCAAATTCACCAAATCTAGGGTAGCCATAGTTCCCCATCCCATCCTGGATCTCATAACCAGGAGGGAAAGGTTTTTGTTCAGCCCATTGATAAACAAAGAATTAAAAGTTACACGTGTGGAGTCAACATCTGAAGGAAGATCAGAATTTTCCTTAAAAACAACCTGAAGTCTATTATAATAGTTATGAACAGATAGATTCGCCAGGCCTTTGTGAGCAAGTCTGAATCTTGCTCCAATTGACAGGCTTTGGGAAAGCCTTAGAAATTGCTCCATGAAGTTTTCAAGCAAGTTCCCTAGCTTCCTTGGAGGTTTGCTTTTCTAAGTCTCTTTCAGGATGTTCCCATCCAGCAGTTCTCATACAGTTTCGACTTCGCCAGCTATCATACTGATTAGCTGATACAAATCAGAAAACCCAGGCTGATAGGCCTGAACAATAATATCAAATTCCTCAGCAAACTTGTGAAGGTCCTCAGTTACCTCAGGGAATTCCTTTACAATGGCTTGTAGCTCAGCTTTGGTCCAGGGGACATAGGAAATTTGAGGTCTGTTAGGATCCCCAGAGGGTTTAATCCCAAATGGAAACAAGCTGATAAATCCAGAGGAAGAAAAGGCAGGAGAGGACTGAAGGGAACGTGGTACTGGGGGTGGAACCGAAGGCAAGGAAAGCGCAGTGGTAGGCCAGAAGGTAGGGTGGAGCTTGAGGCAACAAGATTGGGGGAGAAAATTGAGACAAAGTATCCATGGAACAGGGTGGTCCTGAAGGTGGAGCAGGAGATGGTGAAGCAGGAGATGGTGGAGCCGGAGATGGTGGAGTAGTGGCAAAATAGAGGTGCAGAGGGAGAGCACAAGGCTTCAGATGCCCTTTTCTCTTCTTTGGAATTTTTAACAGCCTCTGTTAACTTTATTTCGCAAAAAGGAAACTTCAGATTCATGGTCTCCTTTGGAAGCCTCAATGTATCATTGAAAATGGGCATTCCACTCAGCTTCATCAATTCTAGCGCTATTACTGTCCAATTCGGTTTTAAGAAAATTAAGTTTGGGGATCTCAAAAGTTCCCCACAGTGGCCACTGATCATTTAAATTATTTTTAGTCAGATCTCTCCATTTAAATATGCACATGAAAACGCCCCAAGGTTCTTAACCATGTACTCGACCAAGCGTCCTTGGTGGAGGAGGAACGGTCTCAGAATCTTTAGATAGCTGAGATCCCATTTTTTTCAGAGGGATCCAAAAAACAATTACAGCTCCAGCAACCTGCAGGTCAGACGCCAGTCAGCCTCACTCTAGAACAATCTGATCACGGAGGACCAGGCCAAAGGCTAAAAGCCAATTTTAGGAAAATAACCCACCCTGGGAGAGTCGAGTTATAGGCTGGGTGGCACTCCTCTCAATGAAACGGCACAGTCTAATACTGGGCCAAACTGACTAATTTCAGTAAAAATAACCTCTGTCCCCAAAGGGATCTTTAGGCGAAAGCTCGTTTTGTGTCAAAGGCGAGCCTGTTTCCAAAAAAACAAGTGCCAAATTGAGTACTCATAAACAAGGCCTTTTAACACATGCACACACCACACATTCACACACACACCAAAACATATTTCTAAACAATTCCCGAATAAAGCCCAGAGAGCTTCATATGCAAAAAGCATTGGCTCGACTCCAGGAGAGAACTTACCTGAGGATTCTGAATCGGAGAGCAAGCAGTGAGCCAAAACGGCTTTTTGTGTAGCACCAGGAGCTGGTTGCTCACCAGCCGTTAGGGTTAGTTCTCCTCTGGATTCTTGGTGAGCCTCCAAAAATACTGACTGAACAATAATATCAACTAAGTATTCGATCACCAAAAAGGACTTGTTAGGGAAAAGGAAAAAGAAAAAGGACTGCAATACAACATATATAGACCCGGCAAGTCACGTGCACAGTCTGGCTTGGGTGCCAAGATGGAGGATATTTAAGGCAGGGAGACAGGAAGTTAGAACCATAGAGTTTTATGAAAAGGAAATTAGAACCATAGAGTTCACCGAGCCCAGCTCCTCCCATAGACCTCCCAGCCTAATCAGTTTCCTTGAAGTCCGAGTTCATCTTTATCACGCGTTAGGAAAAGGGGTCCGAGGGCGAGGGCATTGGCCAAAAGCCCTGCTCTCCAAATCTAGGTACGGTAGTCAAGCAAGTTCCTTTAAATGCAGGAGAGACGTGGCTGAACATAACGTTTTGAAGCATTCGGGTGGGAGGGCAAGTTCAACATAGAACAGAACTAGGACTCGAAGAACCGGCGAGGCGAGAGGGCAGGACGGCGTAGAGCGCTCCTTCCTATAACTGGAAGAGGCGGGTTTATTAGAGGGTGCAGAAGGAATGGAGCCTGTGAGAAGCGCATATGTTGGCCGAGACAGCCCTGGGAGTTTGGAGAAGGCAGTGGATTCACTAAGTGAAAGCAAACCAGCTACTAGAAGGGGGGAGTACGGTGGCCGGGGTGGTTCTTTCACAGCCGGAAGTGGCTCTCCCGAGAGGCGTGGCTGAGGTGCTCTTGCCATTACGGTGGCCGGTGTGTCCGGCAGAGGGTGAAATCTCGCGCGATCGCGCTGGCGCCGTCGGGGACGGGGCGGGGCTGGCCGCGGGGGCGGGGACCCGGAGCGGGAAGATGGCGGCGGCGCAGGAGGCGGACGGGGCCGGCAGCGCCGTGGTGGCGGCCGGGGGAGGCAGCTCCGGTCAGGTACGGAGGCCGAGAGGGGCCTGAGGGGCTCTTCCCCACCTGGGGGGCCTCCCACGGGGCGTGTCCTGTCCCTTTTCGCGGAATCCCCTGCATTAGGGGCTCCTTACCCAGAGAGGGACCTTGAATACCGGGCCCAGGCGGGGCCGGGCGGCCCGGGAGGTCAGACAGTGCGGGAAGCGGGACTCTTGCGCGCTGGTTCCCCTGCACGCTCACGCCGGGCGGCCACCAGGCTCATTGTTCCAGCCAGAGACAGTGGCGCGGAGGGACGCAGATTTGTACCCAGGCGCCCTGGGTTCCTGTCTCCGTGATTCCAGACTCCCAAGACCGTTCCTAGCGTGGTCTGGTGTTCAGGATCTCTCTCGCAGTGACCGACGCGTGGACAATGATTGATTAATTGGGAGTTTTGTAGCCCTAGGGAAAGTCAGGTAATCAGGTAAGGGTTTAGGCTGGGGAGGCTCACAGACCCATTTTACAGACTGGCATCCAAGGAACAGCGAGACTAAGGCTCTTGCAAAAGGTCACTCAGGTTGGGGTTGGGGTCCATTCCATGTAGCAGTTACCAGACATTGCTGACCCAGGGTAGTCAGGACTAGGATAGGTGTGCTTTATCATAAACTAATTCTATGGGGGAATTAGCCCAGGTGCTGATGACTTCTGATCCATTGCCGCCTCAACGAAAGTGAGGCTGCAGAACATACTAGCTAGTTCAGGCAGCCACCCTTCAGGCATTTAGGGAATCGATGGAGTGACAGCAAGGTGCTATCGACCCACCCACTGGGATGTCACTGACATGTGGGAGGCAGCACAGGGGAGAGGAGCACAGGTTGGGAGAGGGGGACGAAGCTGACTTTCTCTGTGACCTTGTGCTAGTTCCTTGCTGTCTTGGGGCCCTTTTTTCTCCAGTGGTAGGTAAATGGAGAGGTTGGACAGGAGGGCCAGCCACTTGATGGGCCACAAAGATGGCTAACAGCCATGTGGCTGCCATCAGTAGTGTAGGAGAGACTGACATGTAAAGAATTACAATCCTGGATGACTAGGGTGGTGGCAAAAGTCTGTGCCAGGGACTGAGGGAGCCAAGAGGAGGGGCAAATAATATCATCTGGGAGGACACCAGGATGAGATTTGTGTGATAGAACCCAACATATCTGGTTTGGTATCTTTAACTGGAAAGAGGACTCAGTCCCTGTCTTCAGGGGCTTTCCTGGCTTGCGGAAGGAAGGTCCTTTCCTCCTGTGAGTTTCAGTTGATTACTGGGTGGGAGGTGGTCAGAGAGACCAGGACTCAGGTTGCCCTGATTGCCCTAAGCTTCCAGAGACTGCCCCCTCCATTCTTTTCTTGTCCCACCTCTGCTTAAAACTTTTCAAGACGTTTTCCTTTGCCTTCAGGATAAAGCACAAATTCTTAAGCAAATCAAGGCCTTGCGTGATCTGACTTTTCTTCAGACTGCACTAGGATTTCTTAGCCTCAGCACTATTGACATTTTGGATTGGCTAATTCTTCCCCATGAGTGGCTGTCCTGTGCATTTTAGGATGTTTAGCAGCATTCTTGACCTCTACACACTAGATGTCAATAGCATACACACCCTTCCCAGTTCTGACAATCAAAAATATCTTCAGATATTACTAAACGTCCCCTGGGGGCAAAATTGCCCCTGCTTGAGAATGACTGGATGAGAGGAGCATCTGCCGCTCTAAGCTCTTTTATTTCCAGGAGTGTGCCTTACTGTCTCTTTCCTCGTAGCCTTTGCATATGTTTCTCCATTCTTTACCTGGCGGATCCTTATAGTTCTGCACGTCTCAGATGTTTCCTTTCCTAGGAAACCCTCTTTGACCCTCTCAGCCTGGGTCAGGACTCTAACAGCCCCCTTGGCTCCCCTGTCCCAAGCTCTGCCCACTCTGGGTTGTCACTGTCTGTCTGTCTCCTCCACTGGACTGGGAGCCCCTGGAAAGCAGAATCGGTACTGTCTTGGTCGCCACTGTGTCCCCAGCACTGCCCAGCTGAGGACCGGGCACAGAGCAGGTGTTCAGTGTTTGTGGAACGAGTGGCTCTTAAGGCAGAGGCTGGACTGAGGTGGAATTCCCATGGTGGATCCAGGCTCTCAGTGAGGACATGCTGGAAAGCCTGTCTTCACACTCCTAGCTCTGGCCCAGCCTCCTGGCCTCAGCTGCTTCCTGGGCCCCTTAGTGGGTATTTGGGGATTCTGTGTGAGATTGGACATGCAGGTCCAAGAACAGGAACTGTGTCTTAGTCATTGCTGTGTCCACAGCCATCACCACTGTCCCCTAGCCTGTGGGGTCTAGACAGGTCTCTGTGGTCTCATGCTCCGGCCAGCCTGCTCCTTTTCCTCCCCCGGGGGCTCAGACTCAGGGCCCACAGCTCCACCACTCAGTCTTTCAGCTGATGTGTATTGAGTCCCCACTACCGCCTAGGCCCCATGCTAATTCTGGGGATACAGCTGTGAACAAAACAGGCCCTCCTCTCTTGGAGCTCATGTTCTCTTTGAGGGCTTCAGGGTAGAAGAACAGACAGAGACTAAGATGGACAGTGAGTAAGAAAAGTAAGAAAATATATAGTGGGTCAGATAGCAGTAAGTGCCATGGACAGAAATAAAGCTGTGGGGGAGAGTAGGAAGTGAGAGTGGGTAGGAGAGTTGCAATTTGAACAGGATAGTCTAGGAGGACCTCTCTGAAGAGGCGACATTTGAACAAAGACTTAAAGGAAATGAGGGAGGTACCCACGCAGGGGCATGGGGGAAAAGCCTTTCAGGTAAAGGCAGCAGCCAATGTAAAGGCCCCGAGGTGGAAGGTGCCAGTGTGAGGAAGGGACAGCAAGGAGGCTGTTGTGGCTGCAGCTGGTGAGTGAGGGAAGAGGGGTAGGAGGAGAGAGGCAGGGAGCAGGCCCGATTCGGCCAGGCCTTGGGGGCCATGGTTAGGACTTTGCCTTCCCTCGGAAGGAAATGGGTGCCACAGGAGAGCTACCTTTTTATTGAGGTGTAATTTAAATACTGTAACATTCACCTGTTGTCAGTACAGAATTCAGTGGCTTTTAGTACATTTATGCAGTGGTGCAATGCAAGCATCACTACAGTCCGGTCCGAGAGCAGTTCCATGCCCTCAGAACATTCCCTTGTTCTTTTTGCAGTCACTCTGCCCCGCAGTGTTTCTTTTACTGTTGAGTAGTATTCCATTGTACAGGTACATCACAGTTCGTTCATTCTTTCATCAAAAGATATGGGTTGTTTCCGGCTATTATGAATAATGCTACCATGGACATTTGCATATAACCTTTCGCATGGACGTATGTTCTCATTTTTCTTGGGTCGAGACCCAGGAGTGGAATTGCTGGTTTGTTCAGCGGGAGGACATTTAACTTTTTTAAGCATCAGCCATGTTTTCCAAGCGGCAGCTCTGTTTTTCCCACCAGCAGTGTACAGCTGTTCCAATTTCTCTACACCCTCGCCAACACTTGTGACTGTACATCGTCATCGTTTTTTTTTTTTTAGCTGAGCCATCCTGCTACCTGTTGGCAGCTCAGAGGCTGCTCAGCTCGGGCCGGGACTCGAACCGCTGTTGCTCAGAGCTCAAACTCTTGAGCAAGCTCTTAACCAACTGAGCCACTCGGCCGGCCCTGTTCATCGTTTTGATAATGGTCATTCTAGTGAAGTGACATCTCATTGCAGTTTTCATTTGCATTTCCATGGGAGGGTTTCCAGCCAATTTGTCCACCATTTTGGGTAAGAGAACGGACCTAGGAGCCAGCCAGATGTGGGTTCAAATTCTGGCCTGGCCTCAAGCTTCCATTTATTGACCCAGAATCAGCTCAGGCTTGCTGGAAAACCTTACTTGTCCTCCCCCAGTGCTCCCAGGAGCCAGGGCCAGCCCTGAATGAGGGGACCCTGTGCCTGTCTGATCTCGCCTGCCCCCAGCCAACCCCTTCCCTGAACCTTTCCCTCTCCGCAGCACACCCTTCACCCTAATGTCAAGACAGCTTCTCGGGGTGGCCTCCCTGACCCCCCAGTCCAAAGTGGGGCCCTGTCCCCTACCTCTGTTGTCTCCTGCCCCTGCTTGTTTTCTCCAGAGCACTTTTCCCATTTACCATTTTTAATTAACCTGTTTACTGCTCTGCAGGTGTGTTTCCCTCTAGATCCTGAGCTCTGGGAGGGCAAGGCCCAGAACTGTGTCACCACCACCGGTCCCACCACCTAGCACAGGGCCTGGCACACAGTAGGTGATCAGGAAATATTTTTTCAACACACGAAGGAAATCTTTTCTGAACAAAACACACTGGTATTTTCACTGCCTGGCCCTTGGGTCAGAGAGGGGAAGTGATGTGACCAAGATATCATAGCTGGGAACAGTGGGACCAGGCCCACAGCCTAGGTCTGTCAGACCCCAGAGTCCCCACCTTTTACCACAGCGCTGTCCCACACTTTTGGAGATGACAGGGTAAAGCTCTTGGCTGGTGAAGGGGACAGGAGGTGACAAATGACACATTCAACAGATGCGGCCACCAGCTCCCTGGCAGCCCCATCTGGCTGGGGTGGAGGGCGGGAGGGGCTCTGTCCCTGCTTCCTGGGGCTTTCAAGGCCGACAGAAGAGAACATTGTAGAGGAGTGGGCTTGGGGCTGTGGCAGGGGAGGCCTTGGCAGTGGAGGTCCAGAGCAGGTAGATTTGGGTGGCCTGGGTGCTCAGGACAAGCCCTTCAGGGAGCATTTGTTGATTCCACAGGTGGTCATCGAGCCCCTACTTTGTGCTGGCCCCAGGCTAGGTGTTACTCCCACCTGACAGTGACCATGACAGTCCTGGTCCTGCCTCTTAAAGGCCGAGGAATGAGGGGACCGAGCCGGAAGGAAGGAAGAGGGCAGGACTGGGGAGTCGACAGGTACAAGGAGAGGGGCAGAAAGAATTTCCCCATCTCAGACCCTTCCAAACTTGACATCACGAAATTCTGTTTCCAAGCTTCTATTTTTGAGTGAAGATTCTTCCTCTGGGAAACCCTGGCCTACCCACTCCCCTGTCATCTTGCTGCCATCATCCTTCCCGAGTGATGCAGACAAGTGGCTTAGCCTCCCCGAGCCTCTGTTTGCTTGGCTGCCACACAGAGACGTTCATCGTTCGGGCCCACGGGGAGGTGTGTGCTGTGTTCGTTGCACACACCTCCGTGTGGCTCACAGGGCGTGATTCACACTCTGGTTGTGTTTTTCTGTGTCTGTCTTGCTTGCTGGTTCAGGAGCTCCTGGAGGGATGGGCCCGTACAGGGCTGGCCTCAGAGGAGGCTTGAGGAACTGTTTACCAGGGGAAGGACCTTTCAGGTAAACCCAAGCCTGGCAGTATCTGGCACCTGCCACGTGACCCCTTCATGGTATCCCATTGTCACCTGCTTGTACCCTGGGCTCTGGTCCCATGAAACAATGGACAGTCCTCAGAGTCAGCCTGTGCCTCTCACCTTTGTTTCTGTACCTGCTGCTGCCCTCATTGCTTCCTGTGCACTGGCCACTGGTTATATTTTAGGTCTCAGCTCTGATGTCCCCTCCCTAACCCCCGATGCTGGACTAGGCCAGCTCTGTGCTCATCCCTGTGCCTGGGTGGTACCTAAAACACACCTTGTGCCTCAGGTGTTACATCCTCCCTCCTTACCCTGGCTTCTGTCCCCTGCAGGTGACCAGCAATGGCAGCATTGGGAGGGACCTGCCGGCGGAGACCCAGCCCCAGAACCCACCACCCCAGCCAGCACCCAACGCCTGGCAGGTCATCAAAGGCGTGCTGTTCAGGTGAGCAGATGTGGCTTTGGTTTTGTGCATTGAAAAAAAGTCCAAATAAGAAGAAAGGGAAAAACCACTGAGGATGACCATCAGTACTGTATTGGTGGAGTGCCCTCCCTCTTCTTTTTTGTATGATAGATTTGTTTTTTTTGTTTTTTTGTTTGTTTGTTTTTAGCTGAGCCATCCTGCTACCTATAGGCAGCTTAGTAGCAGCTCAGCTCGGGCCCGGGCATCGAACCGCTGTTGCTCAGAGCTCAGACTCTTGAGTGAGCTCTTAACCAACTGAGCCACTTGGCTGGCCCTTGTTTTTTGTTTTTTAATGTGGTAAAATATACCACATTATTGATATTCAAGAGCTGCTGTAACAAATAGCGCAGACTGGGTGGCTTAAACAATAGAAGTTCATCATCTCACAATTTTGGAGGCTAGAAGTCTGAGATCAAGGTGTTGGCATGCCTAGTTTCTTCTGAGATCTCTCTCCTTGGCTTGTCGATGGCTGTCTTCCCTTGCCTTTCCCTTCCCTCTGTGTGTGTCTGTGTCCTGATTTCTTATAAGGACACCAGTCCTATTGGGTTAGGGCCCATCCTAATGACCTCACTTAACCTTCATCACCTCTTTAAAGGTCCTGTGTCCAAATATAGACACTGAGGTACTGAGGGTTAAGACTTCAACATGAATTTGGGGGGGACACAATTCAGTCACAACATATTCATTACATAAAATTGACCATTTTAACTAACCGTAACATTCAGCGGCATTAAGTACATTCACATTGTTGCACAACCATCACCACCATCCAGCTCCACAATTTTTTCCTCTTCCCAAACTGAAACTGTCCCCATGAAACACTAACTCCTCATTTTCCCCTCTCCCCAGCCCCTGGCACCCACCATTCTACTTTTTGTCTCTGTGAATTTGACTGCTCTAGGTACCTCATTTAAGCAGAGTCATACGTCTGTCCTTTTGTGACGGGCTGGTGGTGATCCTTTTATATGTGAATTCATACGGTCTTTCCGGGGCAGTGGGAGCAGAGGGCCTACCTTCTATCTAAGCCTGGCCTCTGACTGAGGCCCGTTCTGGTGGGCGGGTGGGGGTCTCTATCTGGGGCTGGGTTCTGTCCCTGCCTGCCTAGACCTGGTGACAGTTCCTTTTCTGCTCTGAGCCTTTGTTTACCCGTCTGCAAAATGGGCATTTCCTTTTCTTTCTGGAGAGGTATTTTTGCAAAGTGGCCAAGAGACCAGGCCATGTAGTCAGACAGTCACTTCCTCCCCTTAATTGGCCAAAAGGAATTATAGGACAAGTTATTTAAAACATCTCCTTGGCTAGAATGTTCCCACAGGGCCATGGCCAGATGGCAAGGGAGCCTGAGAAGTATGGTCTTTATTTTGGAAAACCGAGCATCCTGCTGCAAAGCAGGGGCTCTATTACTGAGGAGGAATGGGACAGTGCTTTTGGGAGGGCAGTGACTTATCTCTTCCATGCCATCTTTTTAGTTTTTTTGCCCTAAACTTATACATAATACATGCTTATTGTACAAAACAAAACAATTCAAACAAGACAGAAGAGTATAAAGAAGAAAATACCAAAGAAGTATAACATATTGGTGGTCACCCTATAAAAACATACTTGTAATTGGCCTTAAATAAGATTATATAAGGATGGTCACACACAGTTGTTCAAATTAGGGGAAAATTTAGAGCAGCCTGCTTGTCTCAAATGGAATCAGCCACTGAAATGTAGGGGGCAGGTAGCATCAAATTGTATCTAAGAGCACAGGCCCACTCTGGCATCTCAGCTCTCTCAACCTCTGTGCTGTGTGACCTGGTCAGGTGACTGCCCCTCTCATTCCTGAGTTTCCACCTCCGAGAGGAATCCTGACAATTAGCTCGCAGGTCATCAGAAGGATTCCATGAGAATCGTGTCATCTGGGGGCGCAGGAGCTGGCACCCGCTCAAAGTTGGCCACCATTGCTTTTCAGATTGCTCTTATTCAGTGTTAAAAAAAACACCTTGGAAAATGTAAAGAGAAACAGCTTAAAAATAGCCCACAATCCTCGACACCATCACTGATCACATTCTAGGGGGGACAGACCCATCTGCCTGGTGTCCTCCGAGAGTGTCACAGGACACTGAGAAGCTGTACAGAAGGGAAACATTACCCTCTTCAGCCCGGACACTCGTCCGTCATTCCTGACGTGTACCCCGAGCTTCCTCAACTATGGAGCCCCTGTCCCTTGTCCCCATTCCTCCTCCCCCCATGCCCAATAGAGACTTAGAATTTTCTTATATATCAGTTTCTTTTTTTCATGCTTCAAACAGCTATGAATAAAGATTATTTTTATCTTTCCCTTTATTTTTATGTCAGAGGTAGCCTGTTCTACACAGTTCTGCACCTTGATTTTTTTTCATTAGCAATATATCTTAGAAATCTTTCCACATGAGTACATAAAGGAACTTCCATCAGATAAGTGTTTTTAATACAGCCACAGGGTAGGCTAATTTCCTGCTCCTTCCTTGGAACCAGGTAGCACCAAGCATCAGTTCAGAGTCTCATCTGGAGTTTTTAAAATGGAATTCAGGGCTTGTTTTCAGGGGTCTGTGAACTCTCCGAAGTTTCAAGCAGATTGCACTAAAAGGGCCTTTATTGGGGGTAGAGTCCATGGTTCTCACCTCATCCTCAAATTACACCAGTGGTTACCTGGAGAGGGGGGTAGGATGGGAACTGGGTAGATAAATGGATGCGATGGGAGGGAGAGCATTCATTATATGTATTTTCATATATTTACATTTTTTCTGAATCTGTGAAAGTAATACCTCTGTGAGGTGGGAGGGAGGATGTCAAGTCTCTTTGATTTACTTACTCTGGAAAGTTGAAACACATTAGATGAAGGCTGGTCCCCTGTAGGCCTGGTGTCCTCAGACTGGGCTTCCTGGCCTGGGATGCATAGATGGAGGGCAGTGTCCACGAGGCCTCTGAGAGGGTCCCCAAAACTCTGGGAATACGGGTACACACAGATGTTCTTCAAGGGGTTGGAGATCTGGAATTCTAGAAAGGTCTGGTCCAATCGGCCTCAGTTTACATAAAGGGACCCGGAAGTCCAGAGGGGCTGGGACCCCTGCAGGCCATACACCGAGCCTGGGCAGAGCTGCTGTTCCCAAACTCTCCCTTGGCGTCTTCACTCAAATGGGAGCCTCTTAGAGGCGGTGGGGGGGAGGGGGGATCCCCAGAGATTATTGGTTCTAGACCTTCCCCAGCCCTGTGCCTCAGGGACTTCTTGGGGAGGCAGCAAAAGGCTCAGCTGGGCCATGGCCCCTGGGACCCCAGACTCCAGGGTTCCATGGCTTCTACAGGCAGAGACAAGTCCCTGTGCCTGATCCTGCCCTTCAGCATGGTTTGGGGCCCAGCAGGGAGCCACCCCACCCTTACTAGAATTCCTAGTGTTTTTCTGTTCTAGAGTTTTTTGTATGCCTTTTTCCAATAATAAAAATAACAAACAATAATAACTAATGCTTCTACTTACTGAGCATGTATCAGGCTCCATTCTAGATGATATATATATATATCATTGCATATATAATCATGTGTATCTCAATGCATTTATTGCTTGTAAACAACCCTACAAGCTAGGTAGTGTTATCCCCATTTAACTGTGGAGGAAACAGAGGCCTAGAGAGGTTAACAGTCTTGTCTGAGGTCACACAGTGAGTAAGTAGAGTTGGGCTTCAGATCCAGGTGTTGCAGCTGCGAGGCTGGGCATTTAACCTCTTTGCTATATTTTTTTACACCTGTAATTAATAAGTACTTGTTCATTTAATAATTACACAGCTTCTATATCTGAGAGACCTGAACTAATACAATAGAAGTTTGTTTCTCATGTACCGGTCTGGACCTAGGCAGACCAGGATTCTGCAGTCTTTTGCGACCCACACTCCTTCCTGCTTTTTGTTCCACTGCTGCTAGGTTTTGTCCATTATCCTTATGGCCTAAGATGACTGCTGAAGATCCAGCCATCACATCCACATTCCGGGAGGGAAGATGAAGTCAAGGAGAGATAGTCTTTCTCTTTAAAGACACTTCCCAAAAGCCCAACATAACACATTGTTTTTTCATTTTATTGACCAGAACTTTACCTGTGTCCACACCCAGCTATTAACAAGGCTAGAATTGTCTTTATTCTAGGTGGCCAAGCTAAAATTTAGGAGCTTTCTTATTGAGGGAAAAGGGAAAGATGGATATTGGGAAACAACTATCATTTGCTATAGTTTTGTTTTGGGACTTTTATTTTGTTCATTAAAAAAACACAAAAAGAAAAGCATAAAGAAATAGTAAAAATCACCTAAAGATAACTGCTATTCATCATTACAGTATTGGTGACGCTCCTTTTACATATTGATTCGTATGCATGCTGGTTTTATTATGCAAAATTTTTTAAGGCAGTATTATGTTTTGAAGCTTTTTTTTTTATTTTGTTTTTGCTTACCTCTGTTTCTTCCCCTGCTTACCTAAAGCAAAGGAATCCATTTGAAAGTCTGATGTGTATCATTTCATACCTTTCTCTGCTTTTATGTCAATATAAAGGTGCATATACAGGTTGATGTGGGGTTTTTTTGGCCTTTTGTTGTGGTAAAGTATAATAACATAAAATGTACCATTTTAACCATTTTTAAGCGTACAGTTCCATTGTTGTGCTACCATCATGTGACACCATCCATCTCAGAACTTTTTCATCTTCCCCAACTGAGACTCTACCCGTTAAACACTAATTCCCATTTCTCCCTCTCCCCAGCCCAGGTTTGTTGTTTTTAAATAGTTTATCACTACACAGAAGTAGCCTCATTCTGTGCACCTTCCTTCATCTTGCCTTTTTCTTTTAACAGTGTATCCTGGAAATACCTCCAAGTCAGTTACAATTCTAAGACTGTAATGTTAGATTGATTCAATTTTGTAAATTGAGAAAATGACTCGACAGTATTTCTTTTAGCTGAGATGGAGTCATTTTGTTTTTACTTGTTTTTTCCTATCGTATTATTCTAAGTATGGTACTTCTGAAGCTCTCTCAATACAAATTTTGAGGGTTTTATAATAAATTCGGAAGCTTCAGAGTTCAGTGGCTCTGAGTTTAGATATTGGGTTTTTTTTGTTTGTTTTTTTAAGATTTTTATTGGGGAATTGGGGAATGGGAACAGCGCTGAGGAACTGGGGGAAGGGGAACAGACAAGTTGCTGTCCTTTTGTTCTTCAGTCTAGTTGTGGAGAACGTTGCTTCACTGGCCCAAGTTGGCACCATCATTGCGCTCTTCCCGGGTGAGGCAGATCAGTCGCCAGCTTCTGGACGGCCGCTCACTGCGGCTGCTGGCTACACACGGTAGCCCATGGCAACCCACTGCAGCAGTGGCTGCAGCCTTCGCTGCCGAAGGCGGCTCACAGCAGCCCAGCTTCAGGTTGAGGTGTTGTTCAGTGTCTTAGCTGTAGAGGGCAGTGTCACTGGCCCTCATATGTGGGATCCGAACCGGGGCCCTCTGGCATCCCAAGCCAGCTCTTAACCAACGCGCAACTCTGCTGGCCCAGATATTGTTTTTGGTTTCCACTGGTTCTCATTCCTAGTGTCTTATTTCCTTGTGCACCTGGTTTATCTTTGGCTGGGTGTTTATCATTATACTTGAACAATTATTTATAAAAATCATTTCAGGCCCAGAATGAACATATTTTCCTCCAGAGAGGACTTGCTTTGCTTCCACTGGCTGCCTGAGGCATTATTGGTGCAGGGTCTTCTTGCACCAGGTTCCAGGCTCTGGCCGTGCCTACCTGGTGTGCAACTCCTGAGGAGGTGGGCCATGCCTGCTTCCCCTCATCCTGGGTGTGGAGCCCTATGAGCTCTTAGCTTCTCGCAGGGTAGGTCTCTGGTTACCTTGTGTGGGCCTTGGGCTAGCATTCCTATCACCTATCAAAATACCTAGCAAATGTCCTCAGTTTTCACAAAAAGAAGCTTCTGGTGCCCCTTTACTTTTTTGGATTCCAATCTTCCCTTCAGTTTTTGCCTAGTAAAGCTTTAGTCATCCATCTTCAGTGCTTTCAAGAATATAGTACATTTACATAGGTTCATAAGTAAAGTGAATTAAAAATATGTGAAAAAGAACATCTGAGCAGTATGTATTCTTGCTATATCAAGATATATAATATATATAAAATTAATACTGATTTTAAAAAAAGATTTATTGGGGAATTGGGGAATGGGAACAGTGTTGGGGAATTGGGAAAGGGGAACAGCCAAGCTGCTGTCCCTCAATCCCAGCTGTGGAGGGCGCAGCCAGCCCAGCTCCAAGCCCAGCTGCCATCCGGCTGCCTGTGGGCAGCTCAGGGCAGCTCAGCTCAAGGTGCTGTGTTCAATCTTGCAGGTAGGCATAGCCCACCATCCCATGCAGGAGTCGAACCGGCAACCTTGTTGTTAGGAACACGTGCTCTCACCAACTGAGCCATCCTGCCACCCATTGGCAGCTTAGTGGCAGCTCCGCTCAGGCGCAGCTCACCGGCCCATATGGGAATTGAACCAGCGACCCTGTTGCTTAGAGCCTGAGCTCCTAACCAGCTAAGCCACTCGACTGGCCCAATACTGATATTTTTAGTGTATTCATTTTTATTAAGCTTTTCCAAGTTGTTTCCAACTGGAGAGTTGGTGTCAATAACCTAGCCCATTGCTACTAAAAATTGGGACAACCTATTACTTAGTATCTGCTTCTCCACTTTTCATTTGAAGTTCTGAAATGTTGCTCTCTGTAAGGTCCTGTGCCTCTAAAATGCTGGGATTCCAGATTCTTAGGATTGTCTCACTTTGGGATTCCAGGAGACTGAGACAGTAGGTTTCCTAGGTGTGAGGGTTTGAGGGTCCAAGCTCCTGCAGCCCTATGGCCACCAGGAGCTCCTGGAGGCCTCAGCGTGGGGGGTCTGCACAGAGACCAAGGCAGTGCCAGGCCCCCCACACAGCAAACAGTGGCATCTGGGGCCTCTCTCTAGACATGGCCTTGTAAGAGCCCCTCCCTATTTGGTCACCAGCCCTGGGTCAGGCCTCAGCAGGTGCTGAGTCAGAAGGTGGTCAGGTGGACCCATGTTGGAAAGAAAGGCTTGGGAACTCACCAGCTGCCCTGCCTCCCTCCCTAGGATCTTCATCATCTGGGCCATCAGCAGCTGGTTCCGCCGAGGGCAGGCCCCTCAGGATCAGGTGGGCCCCGGAGGAGCCCCGCGCGTCGCCAGCCGCAACCTGTTCCCCAAAGACACTTTAATGGTAAGTGCTGGCTAGGAGGCCAGAAACTGGAGACGAGCACTCAGGGGAAGGTGTGTGCGAGTGACATGGGCAGTGACCCAGTCCGTGATGACTGTCAAGTCTGTGAACAGGTTCGGGGCTGAGGAACTCTGGGTCTGTCCACAACCCATGAAACCTATCACTTAAGCAACACCTATAAGGAAAAAGTAAATTCCTTTGGCGGAGTGATGGTGCTATGTCTTGGGAAGAGGGACATCCAAGGAGTCACTCAGCTGTTTAAAAACTGTCTTAACAGGGTCCTTAACATATTTTATTTCTAAAGTACATTCAGGCTTTACAAGGTGCAAGGGGAGGTGTGCAGGGGAGGGGAAAGGACGGGAGAGACCGAGAAGGGGTGGGGAGTGTGGCAGAGGCAGCAGGGAGGGAGAACCCTGAGTGGCCAGGGATCAGCAGCATCTACAGCAAGTGTTCAGACCCCAGGCATCCAGGCTCCTCCCACCTTTGTGGTTCTCCGCAGCTCTGGGATTCCTGGTTTCCTGGGATTCTAGTCCGCAGGGTGACCACTGCTCAGCTGTTCTTTGTCAGTGGGCCTTTAGGGCTCTGGGCAAAGAAGGCCACGGGGACTTGAGAAAGGAGGGCGTTCTCAGAGGCCAGGCTTCCCCATCTCCCCTGTGTTTCCAGTAGCCAGCTGACACTCCTGCCGATTTTGACTGCTTTATCCTTAAGCCTGCAGAACTCTGACTGGGAAGGCCATAAGAGGCCGAGAAGGGAGAAGATAATTCAGGGAGGTCCTGATCGTCCTCTCTAACCCCAAATTCTAACTGCCAAGCTGGCCATTCTTCAATTATTTTTTTTTCTTTCTTTTCTTCAATTATTTTTTTGCTCATAGACATCACAGATTGAGACCAGAACAAGCGTGAAAGAAGTATGAGAAAAGAGAAAATAAATGTGTTCTACCAGATGCGACTTTTCTCTCCATTAGCCCTCCTACCCTTTCCCCACAATATTGTTCATATTAGTGTGCTGATCACTGCCACAGCTCTTCACCTGCTCTTTATCCATCAACCTTCAGAGGCTCTTATGAGCAGCCTTAAGCTCTCCTCTTCTCCTAACAGAACCTGCACGTGTACATCTCAGAGCACGAGCACTTTACAGACTTCAACGCCACATCAGCACTCTTCTGGGAGCAGCATGACCTTGTGTATGGTGACTGGACTAGCGGCGAGAACTCAGATGGCTGCTACGAGCACTTCGCTGAGCTTGACATTCCACAGGTGGGGACACCTCCTGATTTCTGGCCCCAGAGCCGCTCTACTCACTCTTAAGGGCCTTCCTTTGAACCATCTCCCAGTCCTGCAATCTGGAGTATAGGCTCCAAGCCTGGCAATACCCTCGGTTCACATGCTGTGTGGTCACAGGCATGTTCCTGAGGTCCCTGGGCTTTGGCCTCCCCACATCTCCATATGAATGGAGTTGGAATTGGTCTGGGATCTTCCCAACAACCCCCAGAATTGTGTAAATCTGTGGTTTAAACCACTGTAAGATTAGTAATCATCCTTGGGGGTGTCTAGTCCTCACTAGTTTGTCAGGAAGTCCAGTTTGAAAAGTTAATGTTGATTAAGCACTTACTATGTGCAAGGCTCCAAGCTGGGCCAATTGGTGGACATCTCCCAGCAACCGTATGAATATCTCCATTTGCCTGATGAGAACACTGAGGTACAGAGAGGTTAAATGACTTTCCCAAGGTCACACAGCTAGTGAGAAATTTGAACTCAGGCTGTCTGGCCTTGGATTCTGGCAGCCCCAGATTCAAATCCTGCCTTCTCCAAGAAGTCCTCCCTGATATTCAGGCTTAGGCAGCCACCCTCTCTGGGCTCTCTTACCCAAGCCATGCACACTCTGGGGGGCTGTCACTTTCTAGACATGGATCTGCCCCCCCCCACCGCTCCCCACACACACACACACACATGACTGTGACCCCTATGAGGGTAAGTAAGACTGAGACTGTCCTTGTCACTGAAATGTCCCCAACTCTGCTCAGCATGGGGCTGGGTGCAGAATCAATGAATGTTGAACAATCAATGAATTTGATAAATCTGTGAAGTTTACATCTCCTTTGGGGCTGCTGCCCTCTCATTTCCCCTTAGCAGGTCTCCATGTCTGTTCTGTCTGTCTCTGTCTTGGTCTGTTGGGGCGGTTGGACGCAGGGTGTGGACACCGTCTTTCTGAGACAGATTAGGCTAACCCGTGCTGAGGGGAGGCTCCCACCAAGATTTATGCCCAGCCCCTTGGCTCCTCCCCGAGGGGCCGCAAGCCGGGCAGTGAGAACGGCCCCCAAGGACTCTGATCTGATGCTTCTCCCCAGCTCTGGGGTGGGAGGGTGTCTCAGTTGCACCTGATTTTAATTTATGAAGGTGACTTGAGTGGCGACATGGAAAGGCCAATGCCACTAGAAGAAGAATTTGTTATATTTCCCTAGAAGAGGGGACCCGCCACACCACACAGGCCATGGAGGGGAAGCACCAGTTTGGGCAGGAGCTAGGGGAGTAGGGAAGCCTAGGCCACAACTTCATTGGGGTTTCCACAGTGAAGACAAAGCAAGGCAGGGAAACAGCTTAAGACTAGCTAGTTTGGATAATGTTGGTGGGCTCTGGGCTAGGGGGCTAGTATCTAAGTTTTCTGGTACCTGGTCCCGGGTGATTTAGGGCAGCTTGGTGTGTGAGAGGTAGCTGAAGGGGGTGGATGGCGTTGTGGACTTGGCATTGGTTGGTTTCCATACTAAAAGGCGTGTTCCAGGGCAGGTGAGTTGTTTATTATTTCTAGGAATCAGCTAGCCCTGCAGGTAGGACTCTACCCAGCCAGCTAGGTCCACCAAGATTTTCAAACATAAAATGGAAGAAACACGATGAACACAGAGGTGGACTTCAAAGGCAGGGAAGTGAGGAGGACACAGTGTGACCAAGTGAACCCTGGCGGTGCACGAAGATCAGACAGAGGGGGCTCTGATGCCCTTGCCACCCGCCTCGTGCCCCTCTTCAGTGTTCTCATCTGTACCAGGTGGGAGTGAGCTTAGTCCCCTCTCCTCAGAAGATAGAAGTGAAAGGCACAGGCAGATGGTGGGAGGCAGAGCCGCACAGGAGCCCGCAGACAGGGTTCAGATCCACTCACTCACTGCACGTTACGTAACCCCTCTTCCTGAGCCCCAGTTGGCTCATCTGGAAAATGAGGGTAGTGACACAACCACGGCATGGGGTCTGTGTGTGTGATAGGAATGTAAACTCTGGATTAGGCAGGACCATTTGAAGGCTGGAGTAGGGTCTGGTCCCTGCTGTTGGACTGTTGAGTGAATTAAGGTTGCTGACATTTACTGAGCTGCGACTCTGCCCGAATGACCTGCTAGGTGCCCTGGGATAATTCCGACAGCACTGCTGTGTCTTCAGCCTTCATCTGCACCCTGCCGGTGGGCACTGAGGCTCAGTGAAGGAAGGCTGAGGCCACCTAGCACGGTGTGCTAGAGTCAGGGTCCGCATCTCAGCCTGTGTAACCGCCAGTGTTTTGCTCTTAACTGCTCCCCTACACTGCCTGCCAGGCCTGAGAACGGGGGACTGGGGAAGCTGCGGGGGGCATGTGTTGTGAGTGGCTTCAGCGTTTCCTTCTCCATGTCGGCCCACCTTGCAGAGCGTCCAGCAGAATGGCTCCATCTACATCCATGTCTACTTCACCAAGAGTGGTTTCCACCCAGACCCCCGGCAGAAGGCCCTGTACCGCCGGCTTGCCACGGTCCACATGTCTCGGAGTAAGTCAGCTTCCAAATCCCAGACCCACCATCCAGGTGGCCAGCGGCCTGGGCACCCCAGGCAGGGCAGAGCCTCTAATCCCAGGTCCACAGGGGCAGGCAGGAACCCTGAGCCCCGGGAGACTGGGACCAGCAGGCCATCCTTTGTGTCTCTGTGGACATTTCTTGCATGGATGGGATAGCAGTGGGCTTAGAAAGAGCAGCTGGACAAAGGGACTTTCGAAGGGTAGGAAACGGGGCCGGCTCTTGTGCAGTACCTGGCCTGGAAGAAGTAGATGCTTTAGAAGAGTCTGCAAATGGACAATGGGTTGATTGACTGAGCAGAGGGAGACTGGAGGACCTTTGAGATTTGTTTCATCCAGTGTGATCTCTAATTGCATCTGTGTCAGCCCAGCCCGCGTGAATGGGTGCAGCACATATGCGCTGCCTTGGGATGTCTTGTGAGACAGTGCCCGGCTCCCAGGTGCCCCATTTGCATGGGTCTGGTGTAACTGTGCTGTGAGCCCTCAGTTCCCAGACACACACCTCTGAGCAGTGCCCTTCATTTTTGAAGGTAAGATGCCAGGGCTGTGTGTCCACCAGAAGAATCCCAATCAGGTGAACAAACCTCTGGGACTGCGAGTGGCCCTCAAGAAGCCCTAGGTCAGGACTGGCCATTTGTGACTTCCAATACAGTCTTAGCTATTGTTTTTTGTTTGTTTGTTTGTTTGTTTTAGCTGAGCCATCCTGCCACCTGTTGGCAGCTCAGTGGCAGCTCAGCTCAGGCCGGGCATCGAACCACTGTTGCTCAGAGCTCAAACTCTTGAGTGAGCTCTTAACCAACTCCCCCAACACAGTCTTATGTTAAAACAGGTTTTCTCTGCCCAGGGTGTCTTACATTTTTTAAACATAATCTCTTATTACAAGTACAGTTGGTTTTTGAACAACACAGGGGTTAGGGGGGATGGCCTCTGCGCAGTTGAAAAATTCATGTATAGTTTTTTTACTCCCCCAAAACTTAGTTGTCTCTTGGTATCTGTGGGGGATTAGTTCTAGTACCTTGTGTGGATGGATACCAGAATCCACAGATGCTCAAGTTCCCTATATAAAATGGTGTAAATAGATCAGTGCATGTCATCTGCCGCCCACATCTGCGAACTCCCAACCACCGATCAAAAACAGTACAGGTTTAGGGGCTCAACAAATGTATTTTGAGTGACTGGGTGAATTGATAAATAAATGATTAAATAAATGCCCCTGTATACATATGATCTATGTAAAAGTACAATAAAAGCTGATAGATACTTCTGTGAATAAATAAAAAAAAACAGTACAGGGCTGGCCGAGTGGCTCAGTTGGTTAAGAGCTTGCTCAAGAGTGTGAGCTCTGAGTAACAGGGTCGCCGGTTGAATTCCCACATGGGCCGGTAAGCTGAGGCCGAACTGAGCTGCTGCTGAGCTGCCAACAGGTGGCAGGATGGCTCAGCTGATGAGAGCACCTGCTCCTAACAACAAGACTGCCTGTTTGAGATGGTGGGCGTAGCCACTAATTGAACATAGCACCTTGAGCTGAGCGGTGCAACTGGACTTGGAGCTGAGCTTGCTGCGCTCTCCACAACTAAGATTGAAGGACAACAACTTGGCTGTTCCTCTCCCCCAATTCCCCAACACTGTTCCCCTCCCCTAATTCCCCAATTTAAAAAAAAAAATCTTTATTCAAAACAAAACAAAACAGTACAGGTATTTATTTTTGAAAACTCGCAGAGAAGTGGACCTGTGCAGTTCAAACCCATGTTCAAGGGTCAACTGTATATGGTTTAAAATTCAAAAAGTCAACCAGGCAGTGAAACTCATCAGGCTCCTGTTCCCCCTTCCCCTCCTCCCTGAGTTCCCACCCCCAGAGGCAACGGCTTTCAAGTTCATTTAGCTGGTTCTTCTGCTACTTGATCCCCAAGGCTCCCGATAACAAGTTGATACCTCAATCTCTTGGTTTTTTTCAGTTTTACATGTTATCGCTTTTTTTTTTTTTAAGATTTTATTGGAGAATTGGGGAAGGGGAACAGCGTTAGGGAATTGGGGAAGGGGAACAGCCAAATTGTCCTTCAATCTTAGATGTGGAGCTAGCTCAGCTCCAAGTCCAGTTGCCATCCAGCCACCCGCTGGCAGCTTGTGGCCGGCCGCTCAGCTCAAGGTGCCGTGTTCAGTCTTAGTTGCGGGTGGGTATAGCCCACCATCCCATGTGGGAGTCGAACCAGAAACCTTGTTGCTAAGAGCTCACGCTCTAACCACTGATCTATATCCTGCTACCTGTTGGCACTTCAGCGGTAGCTCAGCTCAAGCATAGTTCACTGGCCCATGTGGGAATTGAACCGGCGGCCCTGTTGCTCAGAGCTTGCACTCTTAACCAACTGAGCCACTCGGCCGGCCCCTAGACATTATCTCTTGACTCCTATTCTAGAAGAAATCCCAACACAGGAACAGAATTTGATTAGATTAATATTCAGTGTTTAGATGACTCGAGTATGAGACACCTATTTAAATCTGAAATCACACAGCAAACATCGTTTATTTTTCCTTCCTGTCCAGCTTCTCGTTTTCCATGAGGTTAATGAGTCTTGGTATTTTTTCACTCGCTCTTTGTGTCTCTGTCCTTGAGTCCACTGTCTCCTGATTGGCGGTCATAGGAATCTCTCCCCGTGCTTGAGTTTCAGCAGATCTGGAGAAGAAGGCTCCCTCAGAAAGCCCTGTTCCCCTCCCATGAATGTTTGCATGCTCCATCCATCTCGCTTTTATTTTACTGTGCCTGTGGGTTTGGCGATAATCCATCCGGCTGTTTTGTGTGGCACAGTAACAGATGGACTTCTCTTCGTGTGGGTTAAGTCTTTCCTACTTCTTTTGGTACAAAAATATCCCAAAGGACATTTTTTTTGTTATTATCCACATTGGATGAAACAAAAAATTGGCGACTCTGTGTCAGTCCCCAAATCTGATTTGGAAAAGTCGTGTCCTCTACCGTGTGTGCTGAGCGCTGTTCTAAGTGAGCATGTCTGGAATGCACTCTGCTGGGTGTTCCGCTCCCTGGCTTCCAAGTAGCAGGATCTGCAAAGATGCAGGCGGAGGCGAGCTGACGGGGTGTGGCTTGCAGGGGCTGTCCCCATGGACATGTCCCCACAAGTGGATTCGTCTGGGGTCTGGGGTAGATGTACCTGACACCTCAGAGGTTGCCTTGAATGCGACCCAGGTGTGTGGCTGCTCACCTGCGTCCTGTTTACTCCCACTGATGCTAGTATGTTTTGTGGTTTTTGTCTTTGGTGATCTGTGTTGCTGTGTGGTCAAGTCGTGTTCATGGTCACTGTGACAGATGTTGGCATGGTGTGCAAATTAGAGTCTGCAGCCGGTGGACCTGTAAGCCCACCAAGATCACCCAGGCTTGCCTCCGAGCTGGGACCCCTTGGAGCAGGGACTTGGAACTGGCCACCTGCCAACTCCAGGGTGAAGAATGAGTGTGGGAGCAGACTGGTGCCCTTCTCCCCAAAGGGCCAGCAATCTACTCTAGAGCAGCACTGTCCCCTAGAGATATAGTGCCCGCCAGTCATTTTAAGTTTTCTAGCAGCCACATTAAAAGAAAAACAAAAAGAAATCATAAAATTAACATTAGTAATAATATTGAGGTCAACATATTATCATTTCAACATGTAATCGGTATAAAAAATGAACGAGATTATCTTATGTTCTTTTTCTTCCTCTGAACTGTTTCAAAATCCGGTGTGTTTTGCACTTCCAACACGTCTCCATTTGGATCAGTCACATTGTCAGTGTTCATCAGCCTCGTGTGGCCAGTGACCATCCATCTTGGATGGTGCAGTTCTGGAAGCTCTAACTCTGAGAAAAGGGGGTTCTTTCCTCCCCGCAGAAGCCAAGTCCATTTTGTGTTATAATCCCATTTGGGTGCTGCCAGGTTGCAGAATTTTCTCCACCTGAGCCAAAGCCTATCTCCTGTGCCTCCTTCAGGCCCTCTGGGGCCGGGCTGGCATGGCTCCTCCTTTCCCTGGATAGCCTCTCTCTGGTGAGGAACAGTAGCGGACATGTCCTCCTGGAATTGATTCTTCAGGATGCCCATCCTTGGGTGTTTACTATTCCCCCTGGATTTGGGGGCAAGGTCTCAAATGCGTTAAAAATGATAGGAGTGATGGGATGATATTTGTGTTAACAATAAAAACAGCAGGCCCTAGGCTGAAACCCTAACTAAGTCCATTCCCCGGGAGTGTTTTTGAATGAGAGCTTGTGTATAGAATCTGGAAGCGCTAAACCCTGGTTCTGAGTGGGTGGACAGGATCTGGGCTCTGTGGTTTGTGTAAATGTGACATGCAGGGAAAGGGACGCTCTGCTTGGCTGGGTGGAACAGAGAGCCACTTCACAGTGGTCCTGCCTGTCAAGAAGAGGTGGGACTTTTATCCCCATTCTCCATAGGAGGGACCGAGGCCCAGGTAAATGACGTAGCTCACTAACGTCCCTCAGCCTGTGGGAGACAGAGTCAGGATGTAACTCCAGAGCCCTGTTCTTTGCCAGCTCGCTTCCCCATTTTCCCATCTCTCCCTGGCCCTTGGGGGTCAGGACGAAGAAGTCACAGGAGGGCTAGGCTGCATTTTGTCCCAGTGTAAAGAAGAGCTGAAAAGTACCCAGGCGGGGTAGAGGGGGGGAGATTGGGCATAAGCAAGCATCAGCCCCTTCCTCCTGGCAAGTCTTGACGTAGTTCAGGGCAGGGTGGCAGAGAGCCTGTGGCCAGCCTGGCCTCTGCAAGAGGAAGTGTGAGGGCCACACCTGGCTGGAAGTATTTCACAGCCCCGAAGTATTTCTTCCACTGATGACTCTCGGCTTTCTCTGGAACTGTCCGCAGCCCAGCTGTTTATGTTCATGTATTCTACTAGTCATCACTGGGTACTTCTCAGGGGCCCACCCTAGCAGGGGATATGTCAGTGTCCAAAATGAACCCTCCTGGGGTTCTCAGACTGGTAGAGGGGATAGACAGTAGACAGGCAAACCAGTGGGCAGGTGAATTGGGGGCAGTGATGGCGTGTTGTGAAGGAAATGGCAAGGACCATGACTGGGTGCCTCCTTGAGTGGGGTGGGCAGGGAAGCCCTGTGGAAGGGGGACATTTCACCAAGGACTCGAAGGGTGAGAAGGAGTCAACCAGGGTGATTCCAGCCATGGTGTATATGTGTCAGGGGGACAGAACAGCGTGTCCAAAGGACCCAGGTTGGCACATTTGAGGAGAGAGGGGTGAGGCAGGGAAGGGTGGGCAGGGCGAGGGCTGTGAGGCCAGGACGTGTGGACATAACAGGACCCCTGCTCGGGCAGCCGGGGCAGCAGGAACTGTCTGGTGTGCGCAAGCAGCGGGAGGACACGATTAGTTCCTGACTGCCCTGCAGAGAGAAGGTCATAGAAGGCAAGGGCAGCGGCCAGGAGGCCAGTGAGGAGGTGACTACAGTCATGCAGGAGGGGAACACTGGCTGGCTTGGCATGGGGCCCTGGAGGTGGGAGCTGTGGTCGGATTGGAGGCATGTGCTGGAGGGGGTATGCCCAGGATGGGTGAAAGGGAATGGACGCAGCAGGTTCTGGGGCAGGAAGACTCCATGCTTCTGTCTGGAGCCTCTCAGTGGGGATTGGTGTCGCTGTAAAGATGGAGAAAGTGGGGCTGGAGATTTGAGAAGGCAGGCAGCTCAGGCTTGCCGGTCACCCTTATCATCAGTTGGCGGGTGGAAGAGAGGGAGCCAGGAGACCAGTGAGTCGCTCCTGGTGTGCAGAGGTCTGGGGTCTAGATCTCTCAGGGGCCAGCAGGTCTCATGTCCACCTTCGCTGCCCCCTCCCCTCCCACAGTGATCAACAAATACAAGCGCCGGCGGTTTCAGAAAACCAAGAACCTGTTGACCGGGGAGACGGAAGCTGACCCCGAAATGATCAAGGTAAACAGTGGAGCTGTTGGGTCCTGCGGGGCATCGTGCTGTTCATCGTCCAGCAGCCAGTCCATGGGGCACTCGTCTGGCACCACCGCTGAGCCACTGTGTAGGCTCCTTCAAGTCTCCTCACCTCTCTGAGCCTCAGTTTCCTTCTCTGGAAATGGGGTTAGGAAGCAGAGCTACTACCTCTCAGGGAGTGGGGAGGATTCCGGGCAGGGTGGGTCCCCTCACTATTCCCACTTTCAGATGGGGAGACGTGCCTGAAGTATCTAGCCAGGAAGTGGCGGGGAGGGATTCACATGCAAACAGCCAGGCCCAGGGCCCAGGCTCAGCCTGGCACAGAGTAGGAACTGATAACGGGGCTCCAGTAGGAATTCTCCCAGGTGGGCTGGGGGGCGCCAGGGTGTTAACCTGTGCTGGGTGCCAAGAGCTTTTCTCTGCGAGGTGGTCCCAGGCAGGAGGTCCCCAAGTGTGGAGGCTGCACGTGGGGCTCCCTTTGCAGCCTGGCACACAGCCCCTTCCAGATCTGCAGGCTTGGGTTTTCTACTCTGGCTGGGATTCCAGGGTGGTGGGGTCTGTAAAGGCTGGCCAGAGTGAGCCCTTGGCCAACAGTTACTGTGATGGTTACTCTTCTGCTGTCGCGATTGTCACAGGCGCCCTCAGCAGGAAGTGAGCAGGTGCCTCTGAGGCTGACCCCCTCTCCTAATCTCTCCTTAGAGGGCTGAGGACTATGGGCCCGTGGAGGTGATCTCCCACTGGCACCCCAATATCACCATCAACATTGTGGACGACCACACGCCATGGGTGAAGGGCAGCGTGCCTCCGCCACTGGACCAGTGTGAGGCCCCCAGCGCCCTCGGGCTCCTGACCAGGCCTTTCCCTTGCCTCCTGGGTCTCCACATGACTGGGTCTCATCTCCCCAAGCTCCTCGCCCTGCTCCGCCCCTCCCTAGACACTCCCCTTCCACCTCAGCACTGACACCCAATGTGCCAAAACCAGTCTGTAGACAGGGCTCCTCCAGGCCATGAGCTGTTTTAACAAAAATGTGCATCACTGACTGACTTTTGAAATTGGGGCAACATCACTTAAAAACCCAGATTTCTGACTTGGACAAAACCCTGATACGTGGTCACTCGTGGGGCGGCCGTGGCCTGGAGCTGAGCCACAGCTGTCCCCCTTCATTGGGGCCTTCCCGGCCCTTCCTACCCTGTCCCCTTCATTGAGGTCACGCAGCCCTTCAGCTCCTCATGGTGTAGCCGAAAAATGTCCCTTGTCTTCCAGTGTCTGTGAGGGGGCCCCATCTGAATTTGTCATCTCTGTCCCGGGAGACCCTCACCCACACGGGTGCCCATGACTCCAGCCCAGGCTGAGCAGTGCCCCTGCCCCCTGTGCCGCAGATGTGAAGTTCGACGCCGTGAGTGGTGACTACTACCCCATCATCTACTTCAACGATTACTGGAACCTGCAGAAGGACTACTACCCCATCAACGAGAGCCTGGCCAGCCTGCCGCTCCGCGTCTCCTTCTGCCCACTCTCGCTCTGGCGCTGGCAGCTTTACGCCGCCCAGAGCACCAGGTCACCCTGGAACTTCCTGGGTGATGAGCTGTACGAGCAGTCAGACGAGGAGCAAGACTCAGTGAAGGTGAGGCAGACAGTGGGGCTTCCCAGCAGTCTCCTTGGCTGCAGGATGGGAAGGGGAAGTAGGCCAGGCTGGCAGCCCGGGGACCTGGCCAGTGCTCCCCTGACCGGTTTCACAACCTCCCAGGCCCCCTCCCTGCCTTTATCCCTGGCTGACACTGGGATCCCGTGTCCAAGGCATCTGGTTCTTTTTGTCACAGCTTTTCTGTTTCCTTGGCCAGGCCTTCTGGGTCTGGACTTGACCCTTCCTGTTTCTGTCCCATGGCCCCTTTCTCCCTAACTTTGAGCCCTGATGCCTCTGCTCCCGGTCACTGTGTCCTTGAGTACCTCCTGGTGTCTCCATCTTTCTCTGCCTGTGTCTGTGATGTTGAGGTTCGCCTGTGCTTGCCTGGGGTTGTCTTCCATGTTGGATTTCTGCTCCTCGTGCCGCCTGACCCCTCCCTCACCTCACAGTCACTCTGCCTCTCTTCCCATTGCTGTCTCCTTGTCTCTCCCTCTCTCTGCATCACTGGCCTGCCTCTCCATGTCCATCTGCCCACTTCTGACCTGCTCTCCTGACCAGCACGTGCTCTCCCTCTCTGGGCAGCCCCAGGGGTCAGGTCTGTAGAGAATGTCAGCAGGTTCTTCTGGGGGTCCAGGAGAAGGAGAGAGGGCGGGCTAATAACGGTGCTGCTTGGGTCAGCCCCCTGGCAAGGGCACAGCCGTGTTTATAGGCATCTTCCCCCACCCCCACCCCCAGGTTGCGCTCCTAGAGACCAACCCCTACCTGCTGGCACTCACCATCATCGTGTCCATAGTCCACAGTGTCTTTGAGTTCCTGGCCTTCAAGAACGGTAGGGGTGGGACCCTGGGGCCTATGAGAGGCCATGGGGATAGGGATGGGAGGGTGCCTGGTGGGGGGATAGGGCCTGCCCCCTCCCTCTTCCACTCCTTTCCGATAGGTCCTCCCCCTACCTGGGGTCTCTCAGCATAGTGAACTAGTGAGGGCGATGGCCCCAAAACTCCCAGCCCAGAAACTCCCATCCATGGGGCGTGGTGCTGGGGGAGGCGCTGGGCAGGGGAACTCCAAGGCTGGGAGCAGGGAAGCCCCATAACTGCTCCTATCACCCTGCCCAGCAGGCTGCCTGGTGGGGAAGGTCCCTTCGGGCTGGGTGGACGGCCTACCAGAGTGGGAAGTTGACAGCCTTGTCCTCAGAAGGCCCCTAGGTTCTAAAGGCCAACAGTGGCCAGGGTTTAAGGAAGACTGGCCACGTGCCAGGCACTGTTCTGAGTGCCCTCACCAGTTAACTTGACTCCTTGCAGCCACAGCCCTGTAAGGAAGGAAGCCTGTTGTTACCCCCATGCTTATGGTAAGGAAGCAGCAGCTCAGAGAGGTTAGGTAATTCGCCCGCAGTCACACAGCTCCCAATTGTCAGAGCCAGGATTTGGACCGAGGCAGCTGGCTCTAGCATCCGCTTTCATCCTCTAGGCCCTACTGGCCACTTATTCCTTTCCTAGAGAATCCCACTCTGAAGGAGACCTGCTGCTTCACAGCTTCTAGAAGTGGCAATAGTAATGAATAATAATAATAATAACTATTATTATTATTATTATTATTATTGTTAAGACAATATTGCCATGATTGAATTACCTTCTAGAAGATTGTAACATCAAACTTGAACAGAGGTCTAGTCAGCTGGGTCGGCTGGGGTCTCTCTTTTCCTGATGAGAAATGAAGGTACAGAGGGTGGTCACTCGCCCAAGGTCACGCAGCAGGGGTGCGGGCCCTGGACAAGCTCAGCTTCACACCCCATGCTTGCGGCCTCCCTGGTCTGGGGCAGGACTTGGATCCCCTCGCCCCCGTCAGAGCCCCATCTCTAGACCCATTCTTCCCAGTCAGGATTGGGGGGGTGCTGTGAATGTCCCCTTCAAATCTCACGGTCTGGTGGGAAAGAGGGGAGCCTGCTGAGTGTCCTGGAGCTCCAGAATGAGAACCAGAGCTTGGGTGGGCCGCCAGGATTTACAACCATCGCTCACTGAGTGTAGAGCCGGCCCTTTGTGACCGTGGGCCTGGCTTCGCCTCTGGCAGACAGGCATTGTGGCGGGCGGCCTCCTGTGGCCGCAGATGTTGGATGCTCAGCCCAGGCAGGGTCAGATGGTGCTATCGTCCCCACCTGGATGACCAGGGCTCAGAGAGGGGCTGACCTGGGCTCTGCAGTGGGGTTCGGAAGGAACTCCAGTTGGAGACCAGAGCCTGGAGCCCTTGTGTGTACCCCAGGTGTCTGTGGGCCACTTCCCTCACAGATTCAGGGTGGTGGGCTGGAGGAGGAGGTCTTGAAGTGTGTGTCCCAGGTCTTCCCACCCAGGGGAGGTGTCCTGGCACCAGGGTGGACAGCCCAGGTCTGGTGTCACATAGGCCCAGCTTCCGTCCAGATTCTGCCAGGCCAGGCTGTCAGGCCTCAGGGAAGTGGCTTCTCTGACCAGCCCTTAGCACCTGGCAGGTGGTGAGCACTTGGGATGTGGCAGCAATCACCGTCACCAATCAAGGGACTGCACCCTGGGGTATGTGTGTGTGGGGGTGTCGGACATGAGGACTGCAGAGGTCCTGAGAAGCAGAGGCTCTTCATGGGAGGGAGAGATGTGTGAACCCCTCTCCCTTGGCTTCCCCTGCGCCTTTACAGGGGTCTGAGGAGGATGGGGCCTGAGGGAGCCGCAGGAGGGCCTTGGCTCAACCTCCCTGCTTCTCCTGACTCTTGCACACAGATATCCAGTTCTGGAACAGCCGGCAGTCCCTGGAGGGCCTGTCCGTGCGCTCCGTCTTCTTCGGCGTTTTCCAGTCTTTCGTGGTCCTTCTTTATATCCTGGACAACGAGACTAACTTCGTAGTCCAAGTCAGCGTCTTCATAGGGGTCCTCATTGACCTCTGGAAGATCACCAAGGTCATGGATGTCCGGGTAAGGCAGGGCTGCCAGGCTGATATGGGGGCAGCCAGGGGTTGGGATGGGGCTTGTCTGGTAAGCCAGACCCTGGAGCTGGCCCCCGGGGGTTTCCCAATGCCTGCCGCACTCCCAGGACCAAGGGGATTTTCACACCAGGGGATTTTTCAGGTCACACGTGGGGCAGGGGAACTGGGAACAGTGGAGAAGGTCAGGGGCTGGAACAGGCATGGGGGGCAGGAGCCAGCATGGCAGCTGACCACTGCCTCCCTCCCTGTCTGCAGCTGGACCGGGAGCACAAGGTGGCAGGACTGTTCCCCCGCCCAACCTTCAAAGACAAGTCCACATATGTCGAGTCCTCAACCAAAGTGTATGACGATGTAAGTGTCCCCCACAGTGGGCCACAGGGAGGGTTTCCAA